>NC_142600.1:21596745-21907711 GCF_041222555.1 Hakea prostrata | reverse complement strand
GACTCGGGGAAACTATCCCTTTTTATTTTTATTATTGGAATATGAATCATAGAAGCAACATTTACACCAAAAAAATTACCCTTTCAAAAAATCCCAAAACCCTTTTACTTATCTCTTTCTTTTCCCTTTGTTCTTTGGGGGGGGGGCAAAAAAAAAAAAAAAAAAAAAAAAAAAAAAAAAAAAAGGGGGGGGGGGGGGGGGGGGGGGGGGGGGGGGGGGGGGGGGGGGGGGGGGGGGGGGGGGTGGGGGGGGTTTTGGGGTGTTTTTTTTGGGGGGGGGGGGGGGGGTTTAAGGTTTTTTTTTACAAAAAATGCGAGCATCTCTACGACATCTACACCACCCTCCAAAAAAATTGCTTGGTATCGGTACAAGTGGCAGAACCAGAGGTCTGAACATTTTCTTATTTCCAGATTTCTGCTCTTTTACCTGCTTATCTCTGCACAACTTGGAATTCTCTCTCTCATCTGCCTTCTTCCAAGTTTATATTTCGACATAATGGTACAATGAATTTCTCTGCATTTCAAAGAAACGCTCAACCCTGCTGCTTCACAGTTTTCATCCAGATGAATTGATGTACGAACTTTCCACTTGAAAAATAAGCCTCATCTTAGTTCTGCACCAACGTCTCAGATGTCACATTTCTCCTGCTAAATGCTCCAAAGAATAGGGAAACCATATTATTGATATTAACAAAGGTGGCGAAAATTAAACAGATACATAGATGATTTACATTAAGATTGGCATATATACCTGCGGGGCTGAGGCAGCAGATCTCTTGCAAAATCAACCATAGGATCTAGAGTCATGTCCCTCTATTAGATTCCATTTCACAGCTCTTTTATCAGAAAATCACAATATCCTCAAAAATCCACGCACTTCAACCAGGAAAGCATAAAGGTTCTTTCGAAATTTCTGAAAATTTATCCGGTCAAGAGATGATGAAAGATCATTTGAACTTGTGAGAGATTGCAATGCAGTTGCCAGCCTTGATTTCAGTTGTGGGTTCACTTGCCTTTCTATTAATTCATGCCCTAATCTCTGCACCAAAAAAAAAAAAAAAAAAAAAAAAAAAAAAAAAAAAAAAGTAACAATAAATACTATCAGAAGAAGACCATCAGGAAAGAATACTAAAAAGACATGGGGTTATGACATAGACAAGGTATGTCAAGGGGGCTATTATATAGCATGCTGATACCTGGCCCATTTTTTAGGTTTATTTAAGCCAAAAAATGGAATGTATTTAGCCCATAATCCTGAGTCTATTCATGCATATGGAACCAGCAACTTACAGTAGATGGGCAAACATAAAGGGGCCCCACAACCAACTTGCACTGGAGACTAAGTTGAAGCCAGCTACTATCACTTTTGTGAAGAATCGCTAGTTCAGTTTCAATTATTTTATTTCCAAATGAATTTATGATTCTATAGCCAATAGGATCCCTTTTCTCAGTTATAAAAGATTTAGTTTCACTTCTCCAAAGCTCTTTCAAGGACCACTGGCAACACACAGTTGCATGAAAATTGACAGGTTTCTTCAAAAGGGCTGTTATGACTCAGTTACTAGGGGGTGAGAAGCATTGGGTGTGATACCACAACAGTGAGACACTGGTCTATTGTGGATGTGCTCCTAGCACGGTGGTGGCAGCCTCATAGGTAGAGGTAGTAAGTCCAAGAGGCTCTTGGGTTCAAACCCCCATCCCTCCACCCCCCCTCCCATCTCTGTGCCTGTGGGCAACGTCCTTGTGACTGGTCTGAAATGACCCAAAAAAAGGCACTAGTCTATTGGCAGGGTAACATCATTATGCATTACATTCTTCTCTCTACTCTGTTTTACGATTTTATCCATTACTCTTTGAACTCCATTAACAGGTCCTGCCATCCTCTGTTTTGATCATCTGATTTATGTTCAATCAATGATTCAATCATCTACACTCTTTATCATTGGTTTCCACTATTCTGTTAATGCTCAAATACAATCTCAGAATTGGTTGCTTCATTCTAGAGCTATTTTCCGACCAGATTGACTCCCATCAGTGTTAGGACACTGAGGCTTTAAGAGTTCTCCAACAGAACCACTTGACCAGGCTATCAGACTGATCTAACTGTCAGTTATGATATATATAGGAGAAACTTCTAAACTCTACCCATACCGGATCAGGCCTGAAGTCTGATAGTTCTAAATCCAACCATTAGTATTGGTTCATATTTGAGTGGATATTGATATGACATCTGCTCCCTCCTCAGATTCCAGTTTCACACTTTTTGTCAATCTTAATCTTGCCATTGGAATGGTGCTACATTTTTAAGGAACCTAGCTATAAGGGTTTGTGACTGAATCCTGAAGTTCATATACATATAAACTGGCACAATGGTTGGTGGACCACCAGTCGTAGCCTGAGCTAAAAAAGTATTGAAACAGCCTCAGTAATAATTGTTGGTGCAAGGCTGGGTAGGAAAACTGCCCCCTGGACTCTACTTGTGCGGAAGCCTTCAGCACTGGTTTGCCCTTTTTTCCCTGGGACTTTTGGCTATGGGTCTGGTGGGGGTAGGAAATGAATTTCTTTGTATGTGCTCTAATTTATTTCTGATCAAGGGGCTTCTCAGATGACTTGGCAGCTTTGTGGATGACCATAAAAATATATATCTGAAAAGGGGCTTACCTAGTGACCGACACCTTGGGAGGTAACCAGGGTCAGCAAGCATCGGGCATTTCAAATTTTGCGCCCAACACAACCCCCAGATCATGTAGCATCTAGGGCAGGCCGAATATGACCAGATGTATTTTAGTCATGTTAGCCCCTCTTTTGGAGCCCCAATAAGGTTAGTTAGGGGCAGAATGCTGTTAGCAGTCTAAAAATCTATTTTTATTTTTAAATTTTGTTTTGTTTTGGTCAAGTTATTGAAGAGTCCCTGTCTAAGTAGGAATCCAATTGGAATCCAATTTTCAAGTAGGATTCCTTCTCGAAGTTGGTTCCTTATTTTGCAAGTTATCTTTGTTCAAGAGTCCTCTAGAAGACTTCTAACTTCTACGAGAGTCCGTTTTTAGGTTGTAGGGTTGTAATTGGATCCCCCAAGTTGAGTCCAAGTAGGTTTCTTTCAGTATATCTACTAGTGGATATACTTGATGAGTTTCAGAGGTTGGATAGTTTAGGAATGGTTTTTTGTTGAAATGGTTTACGAACCAGGGCCTTCAAGCTATGTATAGTCCTAGGCCCACTATATGGACGGATGTATTACTAAGCCGACTTCTGTACATGTTTCTGAGTCACTGCATTTCTTTTCTCATTAAAAAACAAAGTAGGTTTCCTAGGTTGAGTCAAGTTGGTTTCTTACAGAGTCCCCTAGTTATATTCCTTCAATGTAATAAGGCTATAAAAGTCCCTCACACCTTGTAAACAATTCAGACTGGTTTAATAAAATTTGAAGAGTGATTTGAAGGATATTTGGAGTCGTGGGCTCCAAGGAGGAACTCTATGACTTGGATGTTTGAAGTTTCTGCAATTTCCTTATGACTTGTGAATCTCCTGCAGCAGCCTAGAGTGAAACAGTCCACTCTCTCCAGCAAGTACAACCCCCTACCCCTTTCCCAGCCCAATTCCCCGCTCCCTACCCCAATTGTAGACCTCCTTCCCTGTTCTTCTTCCCTACGGAAGCAGCCCCTCCTCCCCTACATAAAACCCTAGAAAAGCCCATCCCATTTTCCCTATTAATCCTCCCCTAGATCGCACCTCTCTCATCTCCCTTCTCCTACTTCTAAAACCTAACACAGCTCCATCCCTAGTAGTTGCAGAATTTTCTTGCACTTCACCTTCTTCATCTAGAAACCCTAAACCCAATTTCACTAAAACCCCTATATCTCTCTAACCACTAACCCAAAGTCTAAACCTTTTAGGACTAGCACCTCTCACATTCCTCTACCTGGCCTCCACCCCTACCCCAACCCTAGAAACCCTAGAATTTCAAAACCCTAAAAACTACAAACCCTAGCTTGTAAAAATTCTGCAATACTGGAAATAGAATATTTCCTCTTAATACAGACATAATTCTAATCTGGCCAAACTCTAAATCCCTCCTCAATTAACCCCAAACCTACCCTATACTAAGATCCAAGGGTCGGAAACCAAATCAGACCTTGCCGCAGGCTTCCTTGTGCGTTTTAAGTACAATATTCATGTAGGACAGCCCTAGAAACTAGGGTGTTCTACAAAGAAACAAGATCCTAAGCTAACCAAAACACTATGAGAGATTAGGGGAGTAGTTTGCAACACATAATTAGACTCGCACCAAGAGAACAGTACGGAATTAAATTCAGCAATCAACAATATAAGTAATGTGCAAATATCTTAAGATTCAACATTGAAGATGTTACTTATCCCTATATTGGATGGCAAATCAATCATATATGCACTTGCGCAATCCCCTTTATCACTTTGAATGGGCCTGTCTTGCGAGCATGAAGCTTGCTTGCTTTTTCTTTCACAAACCTAGCTGGGTGGATCTGAACCATGACCAAGTCATCTTCTTTGAACTCTTGTAGCCTTCGGTGAACATTTGCACAAGACTTATATTTCTCATTGCTGGAAGCAATCCATTGTTGTATCTCTGCACATTAGTCACATATGTGCTGTCAAAAGACTTGGCTAACTCACTAATTCTAGAACTGACTAAGGTAGGTGTAAGAACTATGGGGGCTCTAGGCTGAACATCTAAGTGAACCTCAAAAGGAGATAGACTACAGGATTGGTTCTTAGACATATTATAGGCAAACTCAGCATGGGATAGAATACGATCTCAGGTATCCAGGCTCTCACCAACTAGACATCTAAGAAGATTACCTAAAACTCCTATTAACAACCTCAATTAGGGATGAAAAGCAATAGAGAATTGGAGTTTGGTGCCTAACATGTGCCAGAAGGTGTGCCAGAAGTGACTAGTGAACTTGATGTCTTTGTCAGACACTATGGGGAGGGGAAGGCCGTGTTACTTGAAGACATTATGAAAGAATAACTTTGCCACCGTGGAGGCATCAGATGTCTTCGAGCATGGGATGAAGTGGGCCATTTTTGAGAAGCCATCCCCTACCACAGATAAAATCATTGCCTCTTGAGGTCCTGGGTAAGCCTAGCACAAAATCTATGCTAAGGTCTTGCCATGAGGAGGGGGAATGGCTAGAGGAGTATACAGACCCGTGTTCTGCTTATGTTGTTTTGCAATTTGACAGGCATGACATCACTCTGTAAAATAGGACAACAAAATCAGTCCTCAACTACAGGAATGGTCTTATCTCAACCAAAGTGCACGGCGGCTCCCCCGTTATGTAACTCCCAAATGAAATGGTCTCTCAATGAAGTCCTAGGCATACATAATCTGCGACCTCTAAACAAGAACCCGTCTTGCAGGGAATGGTCAATTAGGTGGGTCACTACTAAGAGAAGTAAAGATCCCTCCAAAATCAAGGCAAGCGTGATATTGACCCTTTACTGCTCAAACCCAACAACTTGCACACTCAGACTACCGACAAGGACTTCACACGATTGTAGGCACTATACTGATGTAGCAAGGCATTCACTCGACTAAGGGCATCGGCGGCTTTGCTCTCTGTTCTAGGCTTGTGCTTAAGCATGAAAGTGTAATCCTATGGAAACTCAATCCACTTAGCATGTCTAGGGTTTAATTTCTTCTAGAAGCTTAAGTTTTTGAGTGCTTGGTGAACGCAAAATAGGATAAGTTCTTATGGTAGCAAATAATGACACTTTTATCTTAAAGGCTGTAGTGCCGTGTAGAACTCTATCATATGTCAAATACCGTTTCTTGGCTTCGTTAAGCTTTTTGGTGAAATAAGAAAACGGGTTGGACTTTTGGCAAAGGACATCTCCTATACCTTACCCATGATGCATCACAAGCTACTTCAAAGACCTTGGAAAAATCTGGTAACCACAGGATTGGGACTTAGATATCAGTTTCTTTATCTCTTGAAAGGTCGTAGTGGCACTCTTAGTCCATTTAAACTCCTTTTTTTTTTATTTATTTATTGCAATCAGTGATGGTTCCATAATGGTACTAAACCTATCAATGAACTGCCTGAAGGAAGTGCCCAAACCATGGAAAATCCTAACGTCATGAATATTGTTTGGTTTTGGCCATTATACTATCACACTAGGTCCCTAAGTTTCTCGGAGTCAACTGATACTCTATCGGTTGATGCAATAGAGCCTAACAACAACACCTAGTTGCTAAAGAAGGTGTACTTCTTAAGATTAGCATAAAACTTCTCTTTCGAAGTGTCCTGGAATACCTAACGTAGGTGATCAAGGTGAACTTCTTGGGCTTTGCTATAAATGAGGATATTGTCTAAATAGTCCACTAGGAACTTCCCTATAAAGGGCCTTGACACCTCTGATATGATCTTCATGAAGCTATTGGAAGCATTTGAGAGCCCAACATGCATGACTAACCACCCATAAAAGCCATCCTAAGTTTTAAAGGCTATCTTTCACTCGTCCCCTTGCCTCATCTGTAGCTGGTGGTACCCACTCTTTAGGCCACTTTAGAGAATATGGTAGCACTAAAGATCATGTCAAGCATATCATCGAGTCTAGGTATGGGAAACCTGTACTTAACAATGATTTTGTTTATGGCTCAGCTATCCACACAAATACTCCAAATTCCAATATTCTTCGGTGCGAGTAAAGTGGGTACAAACATGGATTGAGACTCTTCCGAATGAAACCCTTTTGGAGTAGTTCAACTTGACACTTCAACTTAGCATGCTCTTTGGGCTTCATATGGTAGTGAGGAAATTCAGCAGGGATTAGCCTGAAAATAGATAGAAGGTGTACTGAATATCATGCATGGGTGGCAGCTCATCTAGAAGTTCCTTTGGGAACAATTGCTCGAATTCCTTCAATAAAAGTTGCACTTCCCTGGGTGCCAGTGATTAAGCGTGACGTCTTTACTCTGTTTGGTAACTAGGGCATAAATAACTGTGTTTCTTTACACTCCCTTTCAAATCTCTTCTGACTGAGGATGTTTAGTGTTTTCTTAGGGGCTTGCTTTAAAGTGCTTCCTTTGTTCTCAAGGACTCTAATCTCTTTAGGGGCATAAGGGGTCAATCAAATTTTCTTCCCATGGAACTCAAATGCACAGATGTTGGGTTTCCCATAATTAGTGACATTAAAACCATAGATCCAAGGTCTCCCTAAAATATTGTTGACGACATCCATGTCCAGGACATCACACCAAACTCTATCCTCATAGCTTGCAAAGTGAAAGGGGACTAAACATCCCAATGTAACGGAAATGGTGGATTGATCGATCCAGGCAACCTTGTAAGGCTTTGGAGGCTTTGGATGAGCCTTAGGTTTAAGCCCCATACAGGACACAACATGTTGTGCCACCACATTCATACGACTCCCACGATCAATGGCAACTCAACAGTTCTTTCCTTGGTGGCCAGTGTAGGTAAAGAAAATATTAGTCTGCCCTTAGTCTTCTTCACTACCCTTAGGTTGTGATATCATACAATGCACTACACCTAGACGAGAAATATCAATAGCCTCAAGCTTGTTGTTGGAAGGGGTCTGTGGGGTAACATGTCTCACTAATCCTAATCTAAAGGTAATGACCTCATTGTCAACCTTCTTATTAGAGGTATCTTTCTGGGGATGATGATCCTTGTATTCATCAAAACTTTGATCATCCTTAGGTCCACAATCCTCACGATCTTCCATGTAAAGATTTTGGTTGGGCACTCTCTAGCAATGTGTCCAATACCTTGACACTTGAAACACCTCACTGGGCTAAATCCAAGATACCCTTCCCTTATTGTCAAGTGGCTTGGGTAGGTTATTGTTGGTTTGGGGTGATTGTGGAAGGCTAATGCCTCCTGTAGCTCGTACCCTCTCTCGGGGTGTTCCTCCTTTGGAAGGAGGGTTTTAACTCTTTCGTAAGCCTCTAAGGCTATCCTAAAGGCTTGGGGAACATCACGCACCATATGGGGTGCGATGTGTAATATCTCAGTATGAAGTCCAGTCAGGAATCTAGAGTCTGCTCTTGATCCTCATGAGTGCGGCTCTTTATCTTCAACTCATTGACCTTAAGCCATGTGCTTAGTGACTAATAGCCTCCTTTGTTATAGGGCATTCATCTCATTCAAGAGTTACAACCTATAGGTCATAGGTAAGAACCCTCCCTTGAGTCTTTCTTGCATTTAACCTAGGTAGACACTGGTTCTTACCCTATATAATATGCTTGAGATTCTAGATCAGTCCAAAAGTGCTATGCTGCTCTAGTTAGCTTCATCATAGCAAACCTGAAGCCAACCTCTTATGGTAGATCATAAAAGTCAAAGAACCTATCCATCTGCCAAATCCAATCAAGTAGGACTTTGGCAACGATTTGACAATTATAGGACAATGCCTCTACCTTAATCGGTTTCCTGGTGTTGAATTCGTTATCATAGGGCTCATAATCATCATCAACCTTGTATAGAGGATCGTTCCGAGTGGCTCACCACCCATGAGGGTCATGACCTTTGCCTCGATTTGAGGCAACACAATCATTAGCTATAGTTCATGCTACGGTAACGTGAACAATAGCCCAGAAGATGATTTTTCATATTTGGTGGGCCCCAAGTCCAGCTTGCAAGGAGATAAATTCAAATTTCGTGGGCCCTAAGTTCAACTTGCAAGGAGAGATAAATAGGAATTGTTTTCATGGGAGTTTTAGAGATAATAGGATTTTTTTATTTATTTATTGGATAATTATATAATCATATTTTTAATTCGGGTAAGATATCTAGGATTAGTTTTAGTTAGCTTTCAATTCCTAAGAGTTCTAGTACGATTTTTTGTTTAGTTTTATAGTACTAAGAGTCCTACTATAGTTGTTTTTCATATTAAAGAATGTTTATTTTATTATTTAAACACTTGTAATCAGCTTATTGAGCATGAAATAAAAAGAAGATGTATTCGAGCTTTAGCAGTGTCGGTTTGTAGTCCCTTCCCTTCTCTCTCCTCTTCTTTTCTTCTTCTTATAAGTGTTCTTCTCCTTCTTCCCCTTCTTCAAGTCTAGTTCTTCTTAGCTTTCCCCTTCTTTACCCTATCTTCTTTAACCTTCTTTCTCTTTATCCTGTCACCCATTATTTCGGTATCAGAGCTCAAACTTGGGTAAATCTCTTCTCTATTGTGTGGACTCTTTAACCTTCTTGTCTCTCTTCCTTGCTTTTCTTCTCCTCCCTGAGATCTTTCTATCTCTTATATTCCTTTTTTCTTTCCCTAGATTTCTTTTCTCAGTGATTGTGAACAATGCTGTAGTAACCAATCAAAGCCTGGTTTTGTGGATGCAGACTTCTTTTAATGAAACTCGAGGATGAGTTTTTCTTTATCTTTAAGAGAGGGAGAAGTTGATGCAGCCAAAGTTGCCAAGGCGGCAAGGTGACCTAAAGCGAATGGGGCTCCGCCTAGGTGACAAAGCGGCACATAGGCGGCAATAAGGCGACAAATGTGGTTGGGTTAAAATTTTTCAATACAACTACTTTCTATAATAAGCTAAACAAATATTCAATAGTCATATACATCCCCAAAAAACAAGCATTCAAGAGTCATAATTAGGAAAAATTATTCAAAAAAAAACACAAACATAAGTTCATCTCATCAAACCATGGTTGTCAAAGCGTCCGCCTAGGCATTTTCTGATTCATAGATTCTTAATGTTGAGTATGGCTCATGCTTCACATTCTATTGCCAACGGGCAACGCCCTCAGAGCAAAAAATAGGTCCTATGTCACTTTAGGCCTTGGAGTTCCTTTGCAGTTTGGACGTCATTTAAGTGGTTCAAAACAAGGCGGTTGAAAAATCGCCTTGCTGCCTACGCAAACGCTTTGACAACTAGAAGTTATTGTTCACGCTACAGTAACGTGAATAGTGACCCATAAGATGATTTTTCATATTTGGTGGGCCCCAGTCTAGCTTGCGAGGTGATAAATTCAAATTTTGCGGGCCCCAAGTCCAGCTTGCAAGGAGATAAATAGGAATCGTTTTTGTGGGAGTTTTAGAGATAATTTAGGATTATTTTATATTTATTTATTGGATAATTATGTAATCCGGTTTTCAATTCGGGTAGGATTTCTAGAATCAGTTTTAGTTAGTTTTAAATTCCTAAGAGTACTACAACGATTTTTTGTTAGTTTTAAAATACCAAGAGTCTTGCTATTGTTGTTTTCGTATTAAAGAATGTTTCTTTTATTATTTAAACACTAGTAATCAGCTTATTGAGCATGGAATATAAAAGAAAATGAATTGAAGCATTAGCAGTGTGGGTTTGCAGCCCCCCTTTCCCTTCTCTCTTTCTCTGTCCCCCCTATTCTTTTATTCTTGTTATGAGTGTTCTTATTCTTCTTCCCCTTCTTTAAGTCTAGTTCTTCTCAGATTTCCCCTTCTTTCCCGTATTTTCTTTAACCTTCTTTCTCTCTATCTTGTCCCCCATTACGACTATCCTAAAGGAAGGCTTCCTTACTACACTGCCACCTACAAAATGATGATCCTTGAAATCGGGTTCGGTGTGAGGGCACTTAGTGGGGGTAGACTGCCTAGTTTTCTGTGGAAGAGTTGTCTCCACAATGGAAAGTCTGTCAGAGGGTTTGGAGGGTCTTCTTAATGGCCTGGAGGTTATTAGAATGTGCTTCTCGAGCTTCTCTGCTAGCTCGCAACTCAGCCTATGTCACCCTAAGTATGATCCTTAAGTCCAAAGTATGGTCCATGCGGTGATATGATCTACCACTGCAAGTGATCATGCACAAGGTAACGTGTGTGGGAGAAAACTACAGCATAGGACAACCTAGGTTCTGCTCAAGACCTCTAATTGGGCAAGGTAACTCGCTTTCTCAACCTTAAGTCTACGGATCTCTCTCTTCATATCTTTTGTACTGAGTAATCCACCATACTAATAAGACCACAAATCCTAAGGAAGAATTTGGTGTTCTTGAGAAGGTCATAACACTATTGTAATTCCTGCCCTACAAGCGAAAAGTTATGCCCAAGATGGACCTAGTGTGACACAATATGAGCTGGACGGCAAATCGAAGGTTCCTAAAATATTAACTAACTTGACGCGAAGGCTCCTAGAAACGCTAAGATGCAAAATGAAAAAAATTTCAGACTATACAAACCATGCTAACCATGCTCTGATACCAAATTGATACAGGAAAGCCCTAGAAACTAGGGTATTCTACAAAGAAACAAAACTAAATAAGACACTAGGAGGGACTTAGGGAAGATTTTGTATAACACATACAGACATACTTAGACTAACAATAGAAATTTGCTACATAATTTCAGCAATGACAAATATAAATAGCATGCAAAACCTTAATCCAAAGACTTGAGCCGAACAAGCCGAATAAAGCTTCAGTCAATCCACACAATTAGTCAAGGGGAGGGGATAATGGGGCATTGCATTCACAGTAATAAAAATTTCAGCAACAAGTAATATGCTTTATTAATCCAAAAGGGTCAAGATACATAAACAATGTCAATTTCACCCAAAACAAAACTAAAGCCAAATCTAAACACCAATGACACTTAAAGTGACACATTTGAAATACTATAACTAGCAGCAAGTGCAATAACAGCAGAAACAGGGCAGCAAGATAGCAAGTAGATATAGCAGGAAAAATAGGTATATCCTAGAAACCGAACTACAGTAACGTGATGCAGCAGAAAATAAAAAAGAACAGAAGAAGCAACAGAAAATAAGGAAGAACAGAAGAAGCAGCAGAAAATAAGGAAGAACAAAAGCAGAAGCAGAAACTAAAGAAGAATAGAATAATAACTGTCCGACTGCAGAAAAAAATAGAAAGAAAGACCTCGAGAAAACTAACGACATAATGCTGGACTGCCATGAGATGTTGGGAGAGAAAAGAAAGTTTTTTGGGGAAGAAAACAAGGGTTTTTGGAGAAAAAAAGAGTAGGACTAGATAAAGGAGGGGTGAGGGAATAAGGAAGCAGCAGCAGAAAATAAGGAAGAACAGAAGCAGCAGTAGAAAATAAGGAAGACCAGAAGCAGCAGAAAATAAGAAAGAACAGAAGAACAACTTTCTGACTGCAGGAAAAAAAATAGAAAGAAAGATGTGGAGAAAACTAATGACATAGTGCTGCACTGACATGAGATGTTGGGAAAGAAAATAAAATTTATTGGGGAAGAAAACAAGGTTTTTTGGGGAAACAAAGACTAGGACTAGATAGAGGAGGGGGTGAGGGAATTTTCTAGACAAGGAGCAAAGGAGAAGAAAAATACTTACCGAAGGGGAGGAGCAGGGCTGTCTCAAGCTTCTCAGCTGCGCCACTTTCAATTCTCGATTTTTTCTTTCTGAATTTTCATGCCTTTGATCCTTGGTGTTTGGTTATTGAAATAAAAAAGACTATCCTAAAATAGCCATACAAATAAAAGCAAGAAAATATTCCAACTAAATAAGATTCCACAATACCCCAGATATGAAATTTAACTCTCTAAACTACCCTTACAATAAATAAACCCAATAATTACTAATACTAATGTAACAAAAGAAAAAATGATGGGGTGCAGACCATGGTCCTAAGGGTCCAGATGACTCATTCTAGTAGATATCTCCATATGCCTCACCGAACCAAACTGAAAGGTTCTGTTGCCTCTGCCTCTGACAATGATGAGCGATGGGTGGAGGTGTGATGTCCCCATCACATTCTCTCCCCCTTCCCCTGTCCTGCAACATCCCCTATCTCCTTCCCCAAGCCTTAGCCTTTACCCCTACCCTCCCTACCCTAGGGTATCAATTCCCATTCCCTTTCCCTCTCTTTTCATTTTTCTTCTTCTTCCTCTAGCTGGCTGCAGATTCTGGAATTTCCAGAATTCATAAAATTCAGAACTGCAGCGACACTCTAAACCTCATTTTCTTTAATCCCTTAACTTAGGCTCACACCCTTAGGAATTTGACACCCCTCCCTATCCCCTACCTTTGACCCTTAGTAACAGCTCTTCTCTTTCCCAATAAAACCTAGAATTTTCTGCAACAACTTCATTAGGAAGTCCTAATCCTACAACTTAAAAACCGTACAACTAAACCAATTAACCAAATCCTAAACTCTTTTAGAATTAGCATCACTATCATTCCTATAACACTTGACCATAACTTGAAAATCCAGTTCTGAAATTATAAGACAGCACGGTTCTAAGATTTAATTCTTCAAACCCTAAGCCTCTAAGCCTGGTGAACCAAACCCTAATGCTACCTAACCCTAGCACCTTTAAGTTCAAGCAAAAACCCTCAACCATAGGAAATTACAGCCATAGAAGACAGCTGGTTCTTAGGAAGAGGATCCTAGATTGAGCTTGGATCTAGGGCATTACATCATTCAGTCAAACCCTACATCCTGGTTCACATCAGTGAGTGCATCCCACTTCCCATATAGTAAGTGAAACTAGGAATGGCTCTCCAACTTTGGATGTAAATGCTGAGCTCATTTTGTCCAACAGTATTTCAAGGTTTTTAGTGCAGACAACATCGACTTCCAAACAGAGCTCCGGGGGGGGGGGGGGGGGGGGGGGGGGGGGGCTCCTGAATACAAATGATGTGAATGCTATTATCCACGCCAAATCAGTAACAATATGCTCCTACATTTGGGTACAAATGAGATAGTTCTTACTCATCAATGTCAAAATGTTTTATTTCTGAACAGCAACATCAAGATATATTCATTTCTAAAATGTCCTATGCTCCCCTTTTCCAGTCTCACATTAACTGTTCAATGTGTCTTTCCTGGCGTGCAAGGGGAGAGATAAAGCACCAAGCTTGAATAGAGAAGTGAGATAAACTTATGGAAAATGGCTTCTTCTTGATGTAGAGTTCAGGCAACTTGTGCCAAACATGTTTGGCAATATAGAAGCGAGAATACAGAAATTACCTGATATAGACCTTGTTCACAAAGGATCAATGGAAGAAGAGCATCCGCAGCTGAACCAAGAAGTTCGACACTGTTTCCAGCAACAAAAGTGCACATTAGAATTTGATCTTATACAGCAAAAATCAGCAAGAAACAAGAAGAATCCAATTTTGAATCTTTTGCATCCACTTTTTGGTGATAATTTCATCATGTTATCTTACTTTTCCTTTATGCACAATGACGGAGGAGAGCATAACCAGAAATTAGATATGTTTTATTTCTATTTCTCTTCATTACTTAGTATGAAGGGAAAAATTATGGGGCCTGCATTATCTAGCTAGGATTCAAATGTTCACAATTTAATGGATGTTGCTTCTTGAGCGTAAGCTAAAAGGGCTGTACAATGGCATGTGGGTGCCATGTGAAGAGCTGGGTTTATTTTTATCTTTCTTGGAAATACTGAGTTTTCACTAGGAAACACAAACCCTAGTCTTTGTACTTGTAATCTCTCTAATTTTCTGTAGGTGAATGTTACTTAGGAGTAGGGGTGTAAATGGATAACCGAAATCCGATTCAGAATTCGCATCCGCATCCGTTTACGGGTATCCGAATCCGTCCGATTATTAATAGGATGCGGATATGGTATACCCCTTTCTTACCGAATATTATCCGTCCGATAAAATTATCCGATTAAGTTACTTATTTTTATAAATTTTGCTTATGATATGTGACTATTTTCTAGATTTTCTACTAAACTAGCTACCAAAGTTGTTAAATTCTTAAATTTCAAGCCTAGCCCTTACAAATAAAAAGGTAAAGATGTAAAAAAAGTAGTCGAAAACTTGTATTCAATCTATATTTATGTCCGTTTAGAAGAATCTACTTAAGAAAATAACTATCCGATTATCATCCGAATTCGACAGAATCCGTCCGAAAACCGATAGGATATTATCTGAATCCGTTCAAGTATAATAGGATGCGGATATGGATATACCACTATCCGATCCGAATCTGGTCCGTTTACACCCCTACTTAGGAGATATAGTTTGGGTTGATTCATGCCATTAGTAAGTGCTTTTTGAATATTTGTTTCTCTGCTTAAGATGCCTGTAAGAAAACAGGACCAAAGAGAGACTTAAACCCACAATAGGTTCAACATACCTACTGTGGTCTGCCAATAAGGTACTTATAATAACAAGAAGAATCGGTGCAAATCTTAGTTACACACAGAATATGGACTCTCTCCTATTATGACTAAACACACAATATATCAAGATAATCCACCTCAACCTAGTGTGGGTGCTTTTTGTTGCTGTTCTAGGTGGGATGGAGGGTGGTTGGCATAGTTGTCAAGGCGAAGCAAGGCCATAGAAGACAACAAAAACCAAGGTGACACCAAGCAAGGCGCCAAGGCGTCACCTAGGCGCCAAGGCAATACCAGATTGCCGAAAAAGGGACAAGACACCTAGGTGTCGCCTTGACAACTACGGTGGTTGGGATGGGATCATGGGATATGTGTGCGTGCATATGCATTAAAAGCAACAACAATCTTAAACATATATAATAGTTGTGGACACCATGAACAAAGAGACCTTCCTTTTGATCGTGGCACTAATTCAGGCACACTAATGATCAGTATTAATAGCAGAGGAAAATTGTGTGAATAAATCTAGTCAGCATGAACAAAATAAGAGGAAGAAAAACATATAACTACAATCCAAAGTATCATGTAGCAACAATAAAAATGCAGCATAGGTGTTGGTAGAATGGCTTATGGATCAATGATCTCAAGCCCTCTATTTATAATTAAGTGGAAAGTACACTATTACAAGGAATAGAATTTTACAAGAATATAAACTCTAATTTAACTCCTATGCAAACTCTAATTGAACTCCTAGTAGAATCCAACACTCCCCCTCAAGCATGGTGGGAGATCTCGCCCCAAATCTCGCCCTATCTCGCTGGAACTCCCAATTTTTGCCCAATTTTTTGCGGATTTCAGCCAGAGTTTCACTTGCAACTACTCTTAGCACATCTACAACATCAAAGAAAGCTCAATCATCCTCTACTTGTCTTATGAATTTATGCGTTAATGACTTATATAGAAATTCTAACGGTTGTATACTTTTATCATTCTGTTCTCGAAAGTCAAGATTGTAATACTCATATGAATGTTATCTTGATGACATTTAAGTTATTTGATGTATTTAATACACTTGATTTTCATTTATATGCCTTAATGGTTTTATATTACATGTTATATAACCTTGCATTCTTTAATCCTATAGCATTTCGGTTTCACACTATGGGTAGACTTAGAAGTCATACTTAGGGCTGTTTTCTCACAAATCCAAGGTCACTAGTGTGTTTAAAAGGCCTTAAATAGGCTAAATACCAAGTTTTAGCCCAACTAGGACCCTAAAACCCACCGAGATGGGCTATCGAGTTGACGCCCAAAAAATGGCATATCTCGACCGAGATCTCGAGAGATCTCGCCGAGATGGTCGAGATCTCGGTTTTTCATGGTAGCGAGATCTTGCTCTCCTACCATGCCCTCAAGTTGAGGCATAGATATTATTCATGCCCAGCTTGCCTACAATAGGAAGGAAATCTCTTTCATTTAAGCCCTTAGTGAAAACATCTGCTACTTGGTCTCCAGATCTTACAAAAGGCATGCAGATAAACCCTTGTTCCAACTCTCATTTGACAAAAAACCTGTTAATTTCAATGTGCTTAGGTCGATCATGTTGCACCGGATTATTAGAAATACTAATAGCAGCCTTGTTGTTATAATATAACATCATAGGGTTTGGAACTTGGACTCCAATATCTTGCAGCAAACCTTTCAACCATAGTAGCTCACAAACTCCACGAACCATAGCTCTATATTCAGCTTTGGTACTAGATAAAGCTACCACATTCTGTTTCTTACTTCTCCAAGTAACTAGATTACCTCCAACAAAGGTACAATAACTTGAAATTGACTTCCTGTCTGGAGATCCAGCCCAGTCTGCATCAGTGTATGCTTATACTTTTAGATTATTAGTGGGTGACAAAAGTATTCCTTTTCCATGAGTTCCCTTAAAATACTGTAGTATTCTAGTAACAACCTTCATATGAGCTAAATATGGATCATGCATGAATTGGCTCACTATCCCTACAGCATAAACAATGTCTGGCCTGGTGTAGGACAAGTAAATAAGCTTCCCTACCAGCCTTTGGTACCTTCCTTTGTCCATTGGTTCTCCCTCTTTTTCTTTAAGTTTAGCTCCAGCTTCAATAGGGGTATCAACTGCTTTACACCCCAACATTCCCACTTCTGATAATAGATCTAGGACATACTTTCTTTGGGATAGGAATATTCCTTTTTTTTATCGAGCCACCTTAATCCCTAAGAAATACTGTAACTTCCCCAGATCTTTAATTTCAAACTCTCTGCCAAGAAAGTCTTTCAACTTTTGAATTTCTTCATCATCATTCCCTTTGATGACAATATCATCTACATAGACAATGAGAAGTGTGATGCTAGTACCTGACTTCTTGACAAATAGTGTATGATTAGCATTGCTTTGCTTGTACCCATTAGAAGTCATAGCCTTCAGGAGGCGTCCAAATCGGCATCTAGGAGACTGTTTTAACCCATAAATTGACCTCTTCAACCGACAAACTTTCCCTGTAGTATTGTCATCGGAGAAACCATGTGGGATTTCCATATAGACTTTTTCTGCTAACTCCCCATGTAAGAAAAGCATTCTTTACGTCTAGTTGGTGCAAGTTCCACTCTTTGTTCACAGCTACAGACAACAGAACTCAGACAATATTTAGTTTCGCAACAGCGGCAAAGGTCTCCTGATGATCAATCCCATAGGTCTGGGTAAACCCCTTTACAACTAGTCTAGCTTTCAACTTGTTGACTGATCCATCCATATTTTGTTTAACCACAAATACCCATTTGCATCCCACTAGTTTTTTTCTTGGAGGAAGTGTAACCAACTCCCAAGTGTCATTTTTCTTCATTGCCTGCATTTCCTCTATCATAGCTGCCTTCCATCTCTTATCAACATAGGCTTCCTGCCAACTTTTAGGAACAGATACAGATGACAGAAAGGATATAAAAGCATGGTAGGAGTCAGACAAAGAGTTACAAGAAATATATTTAGCTATGAGATGTTGAGTACAAAATCTGAACCCTTTTCTAATAGCAATAGGAAGATCATAAGAGGATACCTTAAGGGGAATAATAGAATCTGATTCTGGAGCAGGAGACTAAAGTGGTAATGAATCACCTTTCTCCACCTGCTTTAGCCGGTTGTAATTCTTCCTCTAATAAGTCTGCACCTCCTTATTGTGATCAATCTAGTTTTGAGAGACCCCAACAGTGTGTCTCACAGGAGTGGTCTCCCCTTGGCTAGGTTCTTCACATGATTCAGAAAACGAAGGGGGAGGATTAGTCCTCAGGTATACTGGGCAAAGTCTCCCCCTGGTCAGGAAACTCTTCTGGGACTCTTAAGTTGTGTTGGTGTGTGATAGGAAGATCTAGAGTCGGAAAGAACACCTCTCCTCTAGGACTCTCCCCCTGGAGAGGTGTATAGTAAAGGCAAGACTCATGAAAAATTACATCCATGGATACAATGGTTTTCCTGGAAGGAGGATGATAACATTTGTACCCTTTCTAAGTAGCAGAATACCCCAAAAATATGCAACGTAGGCCGCGGGGAGCCAGCTTACTCTGGTGGGCTGTGATTTAGGCATAACACACGCATCTAAAAACCTTTAGGGGAATAACAAAAGAAGAGACTCCCTGAAGAATCTCATTATGACATTTAAAACCAAGTATCCTACTGGGCATCCTATTCATAAGGTAAGAAGCAGTGAGTATAGCATCACTCCAGTGTTGGTTAGGTACATTCATATCAATCATAATGAAACGGGCTATCTCTAAGAGATGCCGATTCTTCCTTTCAGCAACCCCATTTTGGGTAGCCGTATCAACGCAACTGGTCTGGTGTATTATGCAAGAGTCAGAGAGATATCTCTGAAATTCACCATCAATATACTCTGTGCCATTGTCACTGCGAAGGATTTTCACAGTGGCATTGAACTGAGATTTAACCATATTATAAAAATCACGAAAACATCGAAAAACCTCATTTTTTTTTGTTTCAAAAGATAAATCCATGTAGAACGAGAGTGACAATCAATAAAAGTAACAAAGTACCTATGGCCAGTAATAGGCACACGTCGGCAGGGACCCCACACATCAGCATTGATTAGCATAAAAGGAATAGTTTTCTATTATGAAGAGAAGGCAAATAAGTAGAACGAGTCTGCTTCGCAAAAAAGCAGGCTTTACAAAAAAAAATCATCCTTATTACAAGAAGAAACTAAATCAAGAAATATTTTCTTAGGAGTTCCTAAAGGGGGGTGACCTAGCCTAAGGTGCCACTGATGAAGGTCTGATATTACCGAATGGACCCGATTAGAAGATGTAGTTAGAGCACAAGTAGATCCTTCAATCGGCTTGAGCAAATAAAGTCCATTGTCTAGTTTATCGCGTCCAATCTCCTTCCCCGTGACCAGATCTTGGAAAACACAATACGATGGAAAAAAATGTCACTTTAAAATTCAAGTCATGTGTAAGACTACTGATAGAGAGCAAGTTAGTAGAGAAAAAGGGAACATGTAAAACTTTAGACAAAGAAAGTGACGGAGAATGTTGAATGGTCCCTTTTCCAGCAATGGAAGAATAGGAGCCATCAACAATTTGAACTTTATCTTTTCCAGAAGTTGGAGAATATTGTAAGAAAGAGGAGGATAAACCTGTCATATAATCTGTGGGTCCTGTATCAATGATCCAAGGAGTAGAAACTGAAGAAATTTGAAAGCCTGTAAAAGTTTTACCTGAAGTAGCAAGGTAGGAGTTGGTATGGGTAGTAGAGGAAGCAATGGTCGAGGTTGTACCGGCAGTAGAAGATTGCAGAATACGTCGCAGAGTAGCGAACTCTTCCTGTGAAAAACCAATGTTTGTAGAGGGTGTGGTGGATACTGTCTCAAAAAGATTAGCCTTTGATTTTCCCTTTCTTTGTGCTCGTTTTTGTTCAAAATCAGCAGGCTTCCCATGCAATTTCCAACAATTTGCCTTGGTATGATATGGTTTGTGACAGTGCTCACACTTGACAATCTCCTTAGCCGGATCAGATTTAGTGCGAAAAGACTGTAAGGCTGATTTCTCCATAATAGGAGTATGAAGCATGGCTAATCAACGACTTTCCTCACACTGAACAAGAGCATAAGACTATTTTAGTGTAGGAAAGGGAGAATGACTTAAGACTTGCACTCTGATCTGATCGTACTCTACATTCAAACCTGCTAAGAAGTCATATACCCGAATCTTATCAATGTGCTTCCTATAAGTAGTCACATCATCTGAGTTAGTGGGAAGATAATCCCCATAATGATCCAACTCCTGCCAAAGAGATCGCAATGCGGCATAATATTAGGCCACAGTTAGTTCCTTTTGGGTAGTCTCATGAAGCTTCTTTTGTAGTTCATAAACTTGTGCATCATTCCCCAACTGTCCATATGTTTCAGTAGTAGTCTTCCAGATTTGGGCTGCAGTATCAAGTAATAGATATCCACGGGCAAATCAAATAATTTGTCCCATCAAAGCTTATCAAAAGAGGATGAAGAGTGGGGTAATGTTCGGAGCCAGTGGGAGCAGGAGTACCATCAATAGTTGTCATGTTGACAAAATTATCTGCAGTTCTTCAGTCTTCAACCATTCGAAGTTACAGATATGTCGCAGAATGCAATAGCCGAACAACCCAAAAACAATTCTAAATAATGACAGCACATGAAAAGTATCTCCTTAGGTTACCTCCAATTAGTATATTGTTGAACCAAAGTACACCAGGAAAGACTGGAGGGACACAACTGGTCCGCTTAAATACCAGACTCTTTAGACAAAATTTTTCAAGACATGCACTTAATCACCCAATATACATTTCTAGGATACCCAAAAGAGAAACAAAAAACGTGATTTTTTTTTTGAAAATGACAAATACGTCCCTAACAAGTCTGAATTTACAATTAAGTCCCTGAAATTGTGTAAATTTGCAAATAAGTCCTTGAAAACTTATAAATTTTCAATTAGGCCCCTGAAACTATGTATTTACACATAAGCCCCTAGAAATTTATAAATAAGCCCATGACAATATGCAGAATTACCAAAATATCCCTGAAAAGAATTTAAATTTACAAAACCAAACCCCTTTAACTTACGATGTTTGTTCCGTGGAGAAGGGAGGAGGAGAAAAAACCTGGTTTGATTCAAGCAGAGCAACTTCTTCTCTTCTACTTTCCTCTATTTTTCTGGTTCGATTCAAAGCAGGAGTAGCAGCTGCAGCTTCTCTTCTCTCTCTCTCTCTCTCTCTCTCTCTCTCTCTCTCTCTCTCTCTCTCTCTCTATATATATATATATATATATATATATATATATATATATATATACTTTTTTTTTCTTTTTTATGTCACTGTTCTTCTCGAATCGAGGCAGTAGATGCAGCAAGCAACGATAGTTGCAGGTGTTGTTTGTCTTCTTCTCTTTCTTCTCTTCTTCTTTCCTTTTCTTCTTGGTTTTCTTGAACCCACTATAGTGCAGCGGAACTGAAGAACAGAGAAAAAAAAAAACTGAACTACCAGAAGAAAATAAGAACCGATAGTTGCGATGGGTGTAGTGGAACTGAAGAATAGAAAAAAGGAGATGGAACTGCCAGAAAAAAATAATGAGCCGATGGGTTGCGATGGTTTGCGAAAAATTAGAAGCGAGAGAGATTTTTGCTTTGTTCTCTTTTTTTCTCGTCCCTAATCGAACTTAGGCTCTGATGCCATGTTGGTAGAATGGCTTATGGATCAATGATCTCAAGCTCTCTATTTATAATTAAGTGGAAAGTACACTATTACAAGGAATAGAATTTTACATGAATAGGTCACGGTGAATCATTGGAATTAGTGTGGTTTTGGTTGCTGCATAGGTAGTTGGGAAGCAAGTAGCAGCATCAGGGTTCTGGGAACTAGACCAAATCAGGTCACTGTTTATCAAACTACCTAAGGTCGTTGTGGAACAATGATAAATTGGATAGTTGCTAAGTGCCACAGATAAATATCTTAATGGATAAAATTGATGCTGAAGATGAGTAGACAACACAAGCAAAATAACCCTCCCACACCTCTAAATCCTCCATCTCGTCTCTCTCTCTCTTTGAATCCCTCTCTCTGGGTCAACCTGGATAAGTCCACCTCTTTCTCTCAAGTGTTCCGACTCGGACCGCATCGCCCACCAGCAGTTCACTGGCTTCAAGCTTGGTTCCTTTCGTGTGATTTACCTTTGCCTTCCTCTTATCGCCGGGTAGGCTAAAAAACCACCACTGTACCTTGATGCTTGACCACATCCGCAAAAATATCCAACTTTGGAAAGGTAAACTTCTCTCCTTTGTTGGAAGAGTAGTGCCCATCCGATTGGTCCTTCATTCTTCCTACCTCTATCAGTGTCTTCTCCATTCCCAAGGCCACTATCCGTGCTATGGATGCTCTTTTCTGCTCCTTTCTATGGAAAGACCAAGAGTCTTCCCGTTTCCTTCATCCCATCAGTTGGTTAGATGTTTGTCGCCCAAAGCTGGAAGGTGGCTTAAGGATCCGTCATATCTGGGATGTTTATGTGGCCAACCTCTTGAGACTCATATGAAAAATTGCTTCCAAGCATGATTCTATATGGGTCAAGTGGGTCTACTCCTATCTCCTCAAATCTGACTCCATTTGGACTACCCCCATCCCTTCAAATCCATCTTGGGTCTAGAGAACATAGTTGTCACGGCGACGAGGCGATGCGAGACGGTTTTAGCTAGTTGGGGCGATGAGTCGATGAGGCGCCCTCCGAGGCGCTTTTAAGGCGGTCGAGGCGTTTTAGTGTACATCTCATACACTAATTCATTATAAACATATCTTATATATAATAAAAAAACTAATATTAGCCATTTAGCCTACCTCAAGTCATCCAACATACTACAAACAACACATAGTAGGTCCTAAATAAATTTCAAGTATCATACTATCATTAACAAGAATCAAGATACGATAAAATGTAACTAAATACTAAATAGTAAACACATAGATGCATGAGCAAAACAAATAATGAAATTGATAATGATACCAAGCTCTATTCTGAAAAATCAGAAAATATAAGATGAAGATGATGACTAAAAAAATTACAGTACATGGTGATGAAGCTGATCAGCCGATGCAGAGGATCCATCACAAGCAAATCAGAAATTCAGAATACAGGATATTGAGTGAACCAGGGGAGCTTGTTGCAGAGGTTAGTTTCTATTGTGATCATCAAATTATAAATGTTTAGAAATGTTGGTATGAATTAATTTGGAAGTTAATTTGTGTTTTTGTTTTGGGTTTCAGGTAAAGTAGAAGCAATCATGCAAGGGTGAACCAGGGGAGCCTGTAAAGAAGGTTTACTGATCGAAGCAAAGCTGATGGAAACAAAGCATCAATCTCAAATTCTCAACTGTTTGATGCTGAAAACAAATGGTTTGCACATGGTGCATCAACCAAGCTTCTGAAAAATTCATGCTTGGGAGCAAATCATAGGAAAAAGAAAAAAAAAAAAGCAACATACAGTGAATCAGTGATAATACAGTCAATCAGTCATACACCAAGTAGTATGCAACAACAAACCAAAAAAAGAAAAGAAAAAAAGCAAGTTGTAACAATCTTACAATCGCAAGGAAAAAAAATAAATTCCGGCGACATACCGTCGCCTGAGATGGTGACCGACGCCGCTGCAATTTGATCGATGCAACTACAGTGGCCTTCGTATGAGCCTATGGGGGGGGAAAAAAAAAAAAAGAAGAAGCAGAAGTAAGAGTAGAGTGACCAGAAGTAAGAAAAAGAAAAAGAAAAAAAAGTATTCGGCGACTTACCGTCGCCTGAGATGGAGACCAGAGTGACCGCTGCAAGCCTGCAACCGCCGGAGGAGTTGCAGAAGAAAGAAGAAGGCTGAGAATCTGAGATACGGTGGAGTTGCAGAAGAAAGAAGAAGAAAGAAACTCTGTTTGAGTGTTTTCGCACGAGTCCAAGAGTCCAAATCCTTCAAAAGCTGTCGCCGGTGATGACGCTAGTTGTTGCCGGTGTCACTGGTGTCGCCGGTGGTCGCTGTCGGAGTCGGAGATGAAGAGAGTCGCAGAGGGAGAGTAGCAGAGAGCGAGAGAGAGACTGAGAGAGAGAGCGAGAGGTTAGGGTTGAGAGTTGAGTTTCGATCGATCGATTTCAATCAATAATCTCGTTTTTCCTTTTTTTTTTTTTTTTATAAATTAATTTAATGTTACAAATGATAATATGTAATAATATTTAACAACTATATATAACAACTCACCCATTAGATTCTTTCCGATCAGCATCTACATATCAAATTAAATTTCACCTTTGATTTGGAATCAAATAATTTACAAATTTTAAACCCAATAAGGCGATCGCCTAGTGCAATACGGCGTCTGAGTCGTTTGAGGCGACGACTCAGAGACGTCTCAGCTCTGAGGCGCCCGCCTTATGTAATTTGCCTGAGGCGATGGTCGCCTCAGGCCTTAGAAACCCGCCTGGACGCCAAGGCGTCGCCTTGACAACTATGCTAGAGAAAACTCCTCCTACGACCACTAGCCCTCTCCGCTATCTCCAACCACATCTCCTCAGGGTCTTCTATATCCTTTTGGCTCAATCCTTGGCATCCTATGGGCTTACTTTATACCCTCCTCCGTTCCTGCTCAGTGTATGAGTCCCATATTCCAAGTCTACCCCCCTCCTCCTTCATCTTGGTTGGTTCTTGGTCCACCCTCACCCACCCCAGTCTCACACAAGTCTGGTCCACCCTTCCCCCTACCTTTGACATCCTTAATGACCTCACCATTTGGTGTTCCCTTCCCCCACCAAAACCTTCACTTCTTCCTCATCTTGGAACCTCTTTTCTCTCCATCTTTGTTTATAGGTCACATTCCCTCCCACTCCCTCACCCTTTTAAGGGTCCTAAACCATGGCCTCCCTACCCAGCTTTTCCTCATTAGACGCCATGTCCCTACCATCCCAATTGTATCCTTTGTTGAAATGGTTCAAGGGATATTGATCATCTCTTCTTCACCTGCCCATTTGCTAGTGCCCTTTGGACTAAAGCCCTTGCTTCCATTTGGCCTTGCTCGAAACTGGTCTTAGGTGTTGAGAAACTATTCAGGCTTTACCATTTGTAACCAATGGTAAGCTAGTATTTGTACCAGCATCTACCACTTGTGGTGGGAGTGGAACCTTAGGAAATGAACCTCAAAATCACATTCTCTTCACTTGATTTGGAAAGCCATATGCTTTGACGTCTCTTATAGACTTCAGTCTATTCCCCATCCCCCTGTCGCTGATACCCTAAGGAACATGCTCACTGTTGTTACCTGGGGTATTAGTTCTCCCCTCTAGTTTCCCTCTTGAAGGCTGGTCAACTCCCCCCTCTTCCACCCTTGTACATATCTTTTCTCCTGCTTTAGTAAAGTTCTTATTTATTTACCCAAAAGAAGAAAAAAACACAAGCAAAATAATAAAGCCTTCAGCTGATGATACTATTTGGTCATCCTGGTTGGACCATTGCCTTAGGTCCAACCTCCATCTCAGTGGATCCAAACCCCCATTCATGCCCACTGCACATCTCTAGCACTTCAACCTTGGCTCTCCAAATTTCCACTCATTAACTTGCCCCTCCTTTAGGTAACACAATAGGACCTCTGCCACCTGCAACCTTCTCCCTTGTCCTATGGATTTGTCCCCTCCTCAAAAATACTGCCTCCATAAATCTGTTACCCATGTGATTCCTCCTTGTTGAGGCTCAGAGAAGGCTTTGCTAAATGCTCTCCCATCTAAAACAAGCCATACAAGAGCCTAAAAGAATGCGATGCTCATTTCCTCATTAAGTCTCTCCATTCTTTTTTTGTTCCCATTGGAACAAGAACAGAAGAGTCCAGTGCCCAATATATAGCTTTTCCTATATCCTCCTCTAGTCCTGCATTTCAAATTACTATTACCATCCCAATGGCTCACCATGGTGCCTCCAAAATCTCATCATCATCCACATCCCATCTCTCGGTCTCTTCCCAAATCTTCCATTTCAAATTTTCTGA
Organism: Hakea prostrata; assembly: GCF_041222555.1. Taxonomy (NCBI): domain Eukaryota; kingdom Viridiplantae; phylum Streptophyta; class Magnoliopsida; order Proteales; family Proteaceae; genus Hakea; species Hakea prostrata. The sequence continues at coordinate 21,881,581 of NC_142600.1, read as the reverse complement.
TCCTCATAATAGATGCCCTTTTCCCTTGAGTGCCGTATAACCAGCTAATTTCTCTATGGAAAGAGCAACCCTTTGGACATTCCTTAGCAAATTCGCTCCTCGCGTGGGTTCTCATTAGGCTCAAGCCTTGGAAGATGACTTTAACATTATCTGTTATGGTCATTCATTAAGTGGGAGTTGATCATCTATTGAACACCTCAGTTGAGGCTTTAATTGAATAACTTGAAGATACTGGGATGAATGATCTGAGATTGATGGGGTTAATGCTCACTTAGCATAATAGGATAATTGGTCCAGCCAGGATTGCTTGCAACCTAGTTAGAACTTTGGTGAATGAAGCTTGGCCTACCTCTTTCCTTCCAACCATGCTACTTTTGACCGTTTTGGCATCTCCAACCATAGCCCCATCTCTGTCCTCATCAAGCCTACATTTCATTTGGTCAAAGCCCTTCAAATGACATGCGGACTTCCCAGTTCCAACCACAGTTTTTCTCTATTTGTCACTAAAGACTACGGTAAATCTGCCTAACACCACCTCTCCTCCATCTCCTTCACCCAAAAACTCAGGAATGTGGAGTGCTATGGATTTAGAACTCCACCTTCGGTAACATTTCTTCTGTAGTCTCTGATTGTAACATCAAGCTGTTTGATATTCAAACCATGCTCCAAATTGAAGCCACAATGGCTCTTTGGCAAAAGAAGAGAAATCTAAGCCTAAGGGCCCTACAATACGTAATTGGTCAAGAGTAAAGTTTCTTGATATAGAGATCCCACGCTAAATGGCTGGAGCTTGCAGACCCCGAAGTGGCTTACTTGAAAACTAGAGCCAATATCAATTCTACTATTTCCAGTGTCTTTGACTCTGATTGGCTCCCCTTCACAAAAGAAGAAAATATTAAGTCTGAAAGTGTGGACTATTTTTTGTAGCCCTTAGGGCTCTCTGTTTCACCGTCCCCAGTAAAGTTTCTTGCTATTTTCTTCCACAAGGCTAGAGCTCCAGGTCTTGACGGTTCCAGCATGGCTTTATCAGGGTCCTCCAAGAAAGAGGTTGCTTCCTGCATTTCTACTTTCTGTACAAATTGCCCTTTGAAACCTTGGTTATAAATTTATAGCTTTAGTCCTTGCTAACATCTGTTAAGTTCGTGGGTGACTCCTTTATCAGTGACAGCTGATAAAAGAGATAGGGAGAATAATGACTCGTATAACTAACACTGAACTAATACCTGAATAACAACACTTCCCCCTCAAGCTGGTTCATATATATCATACATACCAACTTGCACAAGATGGACCAAACATCAAGTTATTAAGCCCTTTACTGAAGAGAGGAGAAAACTGCTAACTGACCACTGGATTGAACAAAAGGAATACATATAACTCCTTGATCCAGATTCTCCTTGATAAACTGACGGCCTATCTCCATGTGCTTCGTCCTATCATGCTGAAATGGGTTATAAGTGAAATTAACAGAAGACTTACCATCACAGTCCAGCAACATCGTGGAGTGTGGTTAACCCCAAGATCCTTAAGGAGGAATGAACTCATGCACAAGAGGCTGTAGCTTTGGATGGGTAAGTTGTAATCCTATGCAGCAGCCTTGAGTTGATCATATTGGTTCCCCAGTCCACCTATATTCATTGGTCAGGCATCTTCAGTTTTCTTAAGGTAGTTATTGAATCTCTCATGTGCCATTCTGTTGTAAAGGATCCAACCGCTCTACGTTCCTCCACCACATCTCTTGAACTGCAGCTTGCCTCCACAAGAAGGAGGATTTGGTCTAAGCACATAAAATATGTCAGAACCGCAGGCATTTTCAAGTTAATTTGTGTTGGAAGTATGATTGTGGTTTCCTAATTGGAATAAGACTCCTCTCCCCTTTTAATTATATGTTCTATATTGGTTTCTAATCTTATTCCTCTCCTCGTGTAATTATATGTTCTGTAGTGGATTCTAATTTTGTGTTAGATTGGTTTCCTAATAAGTCTAGGATTAGTTTTCATTTTTGTTTTTCTCTTCCTACTTAGAGTAGGATTTACTCGGATTGTAACTATAAATACCCCATTGGGATCTATGAATAAAATATACCTTTTAAGCAATATCTCTAAAAATCACAACATGGTATAAGAGTCAACTCTGATCCATCATTGAGTCCCATCGTGTCTCTCTCTCTCTCTCTCTCTCTCACACACACACACACACACACACACACACAGAGTCTCTCTCTCAGTACAAAGAAGAAGAAAATAGAAGGGAAGGGGTTCATCTCAGAAAACTCATTTGAGCATTTCGTCTTCTTCTCTGCTTCATCGCAGCTTCTTCCTCCATCCATCAACAGAACCCATCACTACAACCATCGTTTTCTTCCTTCGCCAGGATCTGCTCCAACCACTAGAGGAACCATCGTCTTCTTCCTCCACCAGGCTCTGCTGCAACCACCATAAGCATCACCTCCATCTTCCTCCTCTTCTTCTGCAACCACCAAAAGCATCACCTCCATCTTCATCTTCTTCTTCTACAAGCCACCAGAAGCATAGCCATCTTCCTCTTCTTCCCTGCAACCCAAATAAAACCCATCGAAACTACTGTTTTCAACCCTTTGACAACTATTCAAAACCCTTGAACCAGCAGACCATGAACCCATCGACCCAACCGGACCAGCCCCAGCCGATCAAACCAATATAGTGTCGCAGGTTTAGAAGTTCAAAACGAAGGGGCAAAAAAAGTCGCCTCTCCATGCACTAAATTTTTTTTCCAAAACCATCCTTTATAAATTCTCTGTGGTGAGTTTTTTTTCTCCCACCAAATCTAGTTTTTCTTAGTAAAGTGATCTAATATAGTTCTTGCAATGGCTGATCCAATGAACCCCAGTCTTCTGGTACATCTGGTATTGAAGATCCTCCACTTTCATCTACTTTTCGGGACTGTGATTTTTCTCCTTTCTAGATGACCATTGTCAGGCTTAATGGGACCAATTACCTTCGTTGGTCCCATTCTGTTTCTTTTGTGCTTGGTGCTTGTGGTCTTATTATCCATCTTAGTAGAACCTCTATCAAGCCTTTTACACCTGGTACAACTTAAGATAAGTGGGAGACAGATGAACGCTTGGTTATGAGATTTCTTCTTAATTCCATTGAACCAAGTATTGCAGAGAGTTACCTTTTTCTTCCTAATGCTGCCACGAATTGGAGAGTTGTGAAAGAAACGTATTCTAAGGTTGGGAATGATGCTTAGTGCTTTAAAACCAAAAGAAATTTCCGCAACTCTCCAAAGGTTGGGAATGATGCTCAGTGCTTTAAAACCATAAGAAAAATTCACTAGTTGCAATAGAAGGATCTTACCTTGTCTCAATACTATAACACTCTTCGAGGCTATCATCAGACCCTTTACTTCTACGACCGTTTTCCTCCATCTTGGGCTGCGGATGTGGCTACTTATTAGAAGTGGGAAGACAAGCTCAGAGTGTATGATTTTATGGCAGGTTAGAATAATGAGTTCAGATTTGAGCACATATTCTTTCCTAGGAGCCTTTTCCTTCTCTAGAGCAAGCATATGTTATGGTTGACATTGAGGATAGTATAAGGACAACTATGGTACACACTCAGACATCTGATAGCTTTGTATTAGTGGCTTGTTCTAGCAATATTAAGTCTAGTTCTAGTGGTTCTTGCCCTATAATGAAATGCGAGTATTGTGGAAAAGAGCATATACAAAGGATAAGTGTTGGAAGTTGGCACGAACATCCAACAAATTCCTGTGGAGGAGGTATGACTGGAAATAGGGGCAGTAATCAAGCATTTGCAAACCAAGCTAGTTCTGACACCCTAAGTACTCTAGCACCTCTTTCCTCATATGAGCTCTAGCACCTTTGCCGGTTGATGGCCAGATTAGATGTATCTTCTCTAGTGTCAACTTCTAGTCCGAATGTAGCTTCTGCCATTGTTCCCTCTGCGGATCTCACAATTCCCCATAGGAGGTATTTTCAGCTGTCATGGTGTTAATTCGATTTTATCTTGGATAATCGACTTTGGTGGCAACCAATCATATGACAGACTCATCTTCCTCGTTTCATACTTATTCATCTATTCATTTAGCTTAGGATGTTTGAACGGCTGATGGGTCTCTCCCCCCATCTCTGGGAAGGGATCTATTATCTATTCGCCTTCTCTTACCCCATCTAATGTCTTGCATGTTCCTAAGTTTTCAGCTAACCATTTATCTATTAGTAGCCTTGCTTGTGATATGAACTGCAAAATAATATTTTTCCTTCTCACTGTGTGTTTCAGGACTTGGAAACGTGGGCGTATGATTCGTAGTGGTAAATAGAAAGAGGGGACCTACTTGTTGGATGGGTCTCCATCAACTCTTTCTACGGCCTCTAGATCCACCTATCTTGCACTTTTACTTTGTCGCAGTGGCATTGTCGTCTTGGTCACATCCCTTTACCTGTTTTGTCCAAGTTATTTCCAGATTTGATTAAAAGATGTAATTTTGAATGATTTTTGTTGAAGTATATACACTTGGGATATTTATTGTTCATGACACTATTCACGTGAACAGTAACGGTAATGTTCACATGAACAGTAAAATCTGTTTTTTACTGTTCACGTGAACAGTAACTTTGTTTGTATTGTTTACGTGAACAATATTATGCTATTGATGTTATTCTACTTTCTATTTCTAATGTTGGAGTCTTGCTACATAAGTTTTGGGAGTTTTTTAGAAAGCATAGTTTCTATTTTGGTGGTAGTTTCTATTTTCAGAACTTTCTATTTTTAGAGCTAGAAAGTTACTAAAGTTGTAATTTTTTGTTTCCTTTTTCTAGAGGACAATTACTTGTCTCTCAAGTTGTATTAGATTCATTAGAAGCTATAAATAAAAGGGCTCTGTGATTCTAGACTCTTAAGCAAGAATCATAGGCCTCTTCTACTTGTTCTTCATCTCTCTTCTCTTCTTCTTCTTCTCTCTTTTCTTTGTCTTAGTTCAGCTGTTGTTTTGATTATTTAATGCTTGTTTTCTAACAATTTTTATTGTGAGGCCTGTATCTTGGCCAAACAGACTGGCATATTTACCTTATTTACATCATTGTAGTAAAGTTCCTTTTTCAATTATTCACTCTGATGTGTGGGGTCCTTCTCGGACCGTGTCTTTGTTCGACCATGGATGGTTTGTCACCTTTATGGAGTTTGCATTAGGACCACTTGGGTTCACTTCACAAAAAAAAGACTTTTTTTGTGTTTCCAAAATTTTCATAATATGGTTAGGACTATGGTGGGAGATCTCGCGAGATATCTCGCTATTTTGAGATAGTGAGACGAGAGGAGAGACGAGATCTGAGAGATGGGAGATCTCACCACATCTCGCCGAGATCTCGCCACATCTTGGCGAGATCTCGCCTCTCTCTCACTGAAACCATCAAAACTTGCCAGAAACTTGATTTTTGGCTGGAATTCAACTTCTAAACATCTTTAAGACATCTACAACATCAGATTATCATCATTCAAGCCTATTTCAACTAGATCTTCAACAAAGGTAAGATTTTCCCCCAAATTAATTTTTTTTTTAAAATAGAATGTTCTACAATGGGTGTGTGAGTCTAGTTTAAATATATGTTGATCCACAAACTTTAATTTACACTTTCATGGAAACCAATTTAATGTGACATTTAAACCGATATGTGACATACTACAATGATAAGTTGACTTGGGAGTCATATGTGGCCACCATTTAGAATCAATAGATGCAGAATGCTGAGTGATACTCTTGTAGTCTTGTAATCTTATTACTCACATAGTCTTGTGATTGTGAACTTATGGATTAGATTTATGACTTACTAAAAGTCTAAAACTTCTTATGGTTGTTAAATTTTGAAGACATTTAAGTTCTTTGATGTGTTATGTATTTGATACTTTATATTTGATAACATGAATTACTTGATATCTCTACATTACATGTTGTTTAACCTTGCATTTCACAACATTTCGGTTTTACACATAGGGTCGACTTAGAAAACATACTTACGGTTATTTTTCTCACAAATTTAAGGCCACCAATGTGTTCAAAATGCCTTAAATAGTCTAAATACCAATTTTTAGCCCAACTGGGGCCCTTAAATCCACCGAGATTAAGCCAAAATTTTGGTAGATCTAGACCGAGATCGTCATCTCAGTCGAGATCTCGCTATTTTGGAGTGGCGAGATCTCGCTCGAGAGCGAGATCTCCCACCATGGTTAGGACTCAATTTGGGGCGACAATAAAAATCCTTCATACGAATAAAGGGATTGAGTACTTGGGTGGAACATTTCCTTCTTACCTAGCTGACCATGACATCATACACCAAACCAGTTGCGTCAACACTCCCCCTCAAAATGGGGCAGCCAAATGCAAGAATAGACATCTATTTGAGGTCGTGCGTTCCCTTATGAATTATGATTACTATGCATTTGCCTTCTCGATTTTGGGGTGACACGGTTCTTACTACAGCATGTCTAATTAACAAAATGCCTTCAAAGGTCTTAAACCAGCACCACCCCCTTGAAGTTCTTTTAAGGACAACAACCTTTATAGTGCCACCTAAGATTTTTGGCTGTGTTGCCTTTGTCCGAAATCACCATGTTTATGGTAAGTTGGAGCCTTGTGTGTTAAAGTGCATTTTCTTGGGTTATCTTCTTGCATAACAGGGGTATAACCATACAAGTGTTATTAACCTAGTTCCCGCCGTTTCTTAGTCTCTATGGATGTTGTGTTCTAGGAATAAGTTCCTTATTTTTCCCCTGCACCTCTTCAGGGGAAGAGTCTTAGTGAACATTCTGGTGTTGATTTCTCCTTTCGATTTTTCTCTTGAGATTCTTGTAGATGATCCTCCTTTGGAAAATGGAGTGACTAGATAGGAATAGCTGGTGGATGATATGCAAGGGGAGCCTAAACCTCTGAAATTCTGTCAACAAAGCAGCGAGTGACCCCTTCTTAACCAAGTCAATTGGAAGCTTCGGTTCCTAATCCTGAAAAATCCATTCCTCCAGGTGAGTCTGTCCTCTAACCCTTCTTTTGATTCTACTTTGAACTTACCAATTGCATTGAGAAAGTAGCCGCAAAGTTGCACCAAACATCCTATTTCTAATTATGTTTCATATCAGTCCTGATCCTCAGAGTTTCAAAATTACATTTCTTCTTTGTCCTCTACTTTTGTTCATATAACTCGGCAGGAGGCATTATCTTACTCAAACTGGAAGGAAGTTATAGATGAGAAAATGCAAGCTCTTGGAAAAAAAAAGTGGGAATTGGAGACTTTGCCTATTAGAAAGCGAACTGTTGGGTGCCAATAAGTGTTCGTGATCAAGCATAAGGTAGATGGGATTGTTGACAAGTTCAAGGCAAGATTGGAGGCCAAAGGCTTTACTTAGACTTCTGGCATTGACTACCAAGAGACATTTGTCCTTGTTGCCAAGATGAACATAGTTCGGATTATCCTTTCATGTACAGTAGTTAATAAAGGGTGCAGTTTACAGTAGTTAGATGTGAAGAATGCGATCCTGTATGGAGAACTCAAAGAGGAGATGTACATGGATGTGCCACCTTAATATTCTAATGCCATACATAGTTGTCACGGCGACGAGGCGATCAAGGCATTTAGCTAGTTGGGGCGATGAGTCGACGAGGCGACCTCCGAGGTGCTTTTGAGGCGGTCGAGGCGTTTTAAGTGAAATTTTTACTTTTTAGTGTATATCTCATACACTAATTCATTATAAACCTATCTTATATATAATAAAAAAACTAATATTAGCCATTTAGCCTACCTCAAGTCATCCAACATACTACAAACTACACATAGTAGGTCCTAAATAAATTTCAAGTATCATACTATCATTAACAAGAATCAAGGATTCAAGATACGATAATAAATGTAACTAAATAGTAAACACATAGATGCATGAGCAAAACAAATAGACACTAGACAACATACCTTCATTAAATGTCACCAACAGTAGCATCGATAGATCATAGAAGTGCAAGCACATAAATCAAATGCAAGGGATAAATAAATAAAAACAAATAATATCAAAAGAATTGCAGTTCAAAGGAATCTCATGTACACAGTGCATACACCAAGCAGTATATCTCAAGAATGCAAACCAAACCAGAAAGAAAGAAAAAAAAAAGCAACTTATAACATTGTTATAACGCAAAAAAAAAAAAAAATAAAAAAATAAAAATCCAGCGACATACCGTCGCCTGAGATGGTGACCAAAGCCGCTGCAACTACGGTGGCTTTCATATGAGCCTATGCGGGGGAAAAAAGAGAGGAGCAAAAGTAAGAGGGTAGCAGGCTAGCAGCAGAAGTCGATCAATTTTAGACCTTCGAAACTGAAAAAGACAGTACAATGGTGTCGCCGGTGATGTTTATGGCTGTCGTTGGAGTCGTTGGTTGCTGTTGTCAATCGAGTGGAACTCAAAAAGATAGTACCAGGCATGATAGAAGAAATGAAAAGCTGAAAGAGAGTTATGGCTGTTGCCGGTGATATTCTTGACTGTCGCCGGAGTTGATGATTTTGTCCTCGATGAAGTGGAAGTTGAAGAGAGTAGCAGAGGGAGAGGGCCAAGACTCGAGAGGCAGAGACGACAAGAGCGAGAGTTTAGAGAGTTTAGGGCTTGCAGGATCGAGTGATTCTCGAGTTTTCTTCCTTTTGTTTTGTTTGTTTTTTTTTTTTTTTTTTTTTGTGTTAATGATTTAATGTTAGAATGATCCCATGTATCTCATGTAAAACTTATATATGCACTCAACCATTAGATGATTCCTAATTGGAATCTAATTTCTAAATCATATTTTACATTTGATTTGGATTAAAAAATATCATGGATTTTAAAATCCACAAAGGCGGTCGCCTATGGGTCTGATGCGTCCGAGGCAACGCATAGGCGACGACTCAGAGCCTGAGGTGACCGCCTTATGGACTTCACATGAAGCGCTTGTCACCTCAGCTCCTCAAAGGCCGCTAGGACGCCAGGCGACGCCTTGACAACTATGCTGCCATAGGAAAGTGTGCAAGTTGAAGAGGGCTTTATATGGGCTGAAGTAATCTCCAAGAGCATGATTTGAAATGTTTCATAAGTCAATGATATCTAATGGATACAAGCAGAGCAATGCATACCACACTTTGTTCATAAAAAAAGATGGTTCCCACATGAATATACTTTAAGTATATGTGGATGATATTGTGATCACAGGCAGCAACAAGGATGAGATTTTAGCATTGAAGACCTTTTTGGGAACTGAATTTTAGATCAACAATATGGGAAAACTCAGATATTTCCTAGGGCCGGAGTTGGCATATTATGTCAATGGTGTATCTCTCTCTTAAAGGAAGTATACATTGGATCTTCTTGAAAAAAATCGGATGCTAGGATGTAAGCCTGCTGAGACTCCTATTGAGCCTAACCTACACTTGAAGGCAAATGAAGGAGATATAGTTGACAAGACAAGGTATCAAAAGTTGGTGGGAAAGTTGATCTATCTTATACTAGGCCTGACATCACGTTTGCAGCTAATCTTGTTAGTAAGTATATGCGTGATCCCTACTCCTCACACTTGGATGTAGTGTATCGGATCTTAAGGTACTGAAAGGCCACTCCAGGAAAAGAGATTTTAATTTCAGCTTATGGACATTTGAAGGTTGAGGCAAATACAGATGCAGACTTGGCAGGATGTCTATATGATAGGACGTCTACCTCTGGGTATAATGTGTATGTGGGAGTTAACCTTGTGACTTGGAGAAGCAAGAAACAGACTGTTGTTGCGAGGTCCAGTGCTAAGGTTGAGTTTAGGGCGATTGCTCAAGGCATTTGTGAGGTACTATGGTTGAAAGGGCTGCTTCAAGAGGTTGGGACAGATTTGGAGGTTCTTATACAGTTATACTCAGTAAGTCAGGGATCAACATAGCTTACAACCAAATACAACATGACAAGACTAAGCATGTGGAGATTGAAAGACATTTCATCAAAGAGAAGGTTGAGGCTAAGTTGATCCATATCACCTTCGTTACACTTGACGAGCAGCGGGTTGATGTGCTCACAAAGAGCATAAGCATGAAGGTGTTCAGTAGTATTATTGGCACATGATAAATATCTATGACTCAACTTAAGGGGGAGTGTCGGAAGTATGATTGCAGTTTCCTAATTGGAATAAGACTCCTCTTTTAATTATATGTTCTATATTGGTTTCCTATTTGGTGTTAAATTGGTTTCCTAATAAGTCTGTGATTAGTTTTCTTCTTTTGTTTTTCTCTTCCTACCTAGAGTGGGATTTACTCAGATTGTAACTATAAATACCCCATTGGAGCTTATGAATGAAATATACCTTATGAACAATATCTCTCAAAATCATAACAATTTGGATTATAGCAGCACAAAGAAAATGTATTTAGGACATTTGGGTCTGGCTTGTATGCAATGGGTATTTGGACGGCTCCAATTATCACAGGTGCTTGCTGGGTTGGACTTTGGGGAATTTTTTAAAATTTCGGACTCTTGCTAATGGATACATCACTACTTGGATTAATGATGGTTCATCCACCGGATTTCTTGATCTTTTGCAGCCTCATCTATTGGTGAGCAACAGAACTATCTGCAGTTTAGTTCAGGCTATTGTTGCCAATGCCTTCGATATTATTATGGTGGTGTTTGGGTACCCCTACTGTTTCCCCCATCATGTTAGGACTTATTGGGTCTTTCATTCATGGCATCCCTAGTCCAATTGTTAGAAGTGATGAAGTTGCTTCGAGCATTTCTCCTTTTGGTATCTCAAGTACAAAGTCAGCATGGATCTCATAAGAACGGCCCAGATGTTTCTTGGTGCCATTGGTTTGGTTTGGAATTTGAATATCATATCCCTCATCATAGCTTCTTGACTTGACATGCCCTCTCCTACTGCCTCTCAAAGCAGTTCTTGACTTTGGTGCCATTGGTTTGGTTTGGAATGACATGCCCTCTCATTTTTGCATCCTCTGTTAGAATGCCATTGAAGAAGTGGATTATCTATTTTCTAATTCTTCTTTCTCCTCCAATATTTGGCCAGTTCTATCACTCGTTGCGGGCCTTATAGGAAAATGCCATTATGATTGGATCTGGGTTGACATGACCTTCAGAAGTTCCTTGCCTAGAGAGAATTTGGTAAGAAGCTTGTTTTTGGTGTTTCCAGTGACCAAATTCGGTTGAAGTATAATCTAAGAAGATGTACCTCCAATTCCAGATCAAGTCAGCAGATTTGGGACTTCTATCTCTTTTAATGTCAAAAGCAATCTGCCTGTGGAGCCTTCCATATGTAGTGACACTCAAAAAACCAACTTAATATACCAGGTAGGAGATAGGAACTAGATAACCATCACAAAACTATAGATACCACAAGAAAAACTGGTAGGCGGAAGCCAAAACACGAAGGAAACAGAGATCTTGGAGGTGAAGCAGTAGCGACAAGTGCTTCTGATTGCAGAAGAGAAGGCAATAGTATTTCAATTCAGGCAGCAATTGATAGGAATGAAGAGCTCACAACACCACTGAACCAAGATAGCAGTCTCAACATGAAACAATCAATACATTAATATGAAGTAATAGCGTTCCAAATTGAAGGGCAGCAACTGATATAGCATATGAAGCTTCAGAACAACCTTAGCGATCAACAGGAGCTTCACTTTAGTCATCAGCAACAGGAGGACATTAATATAAATTTCAAACTTCAAAAGAGAAAGAAAAAAAAAAAAAGCTAATTAACAGTCAAAAGGGTAACAGAAATGATAGCCTCCTTGAGACCCTATCAGCAGTGAATTGAACCAGCCAGAGACAAAGCAGCAAACTGGAGGACCCATAAAATTTTCTTTTGAAAACAAATCAAATCAAATAATCAGTAATAGAATAGGCTGAACTAGAAACCCAAGTTTAATCTGAAGACACAGAATAAATCATCCAAAAGTAGAAGCGGACATGATCTTCATACATCATATTCATCACCGCAGTTCTTAGTCTTCTACCAATTAGGGTAATACAAATAAGAACAAACAGCATACGAGGTATGGACATCAAACAAGAACCTAGAACAACTCTTAAAACAGCTATACAGGAAATAGCTAGTACTAGTTACAGCTCTGGTGCTATGTAACAAAAACAGAATCTGGGACCAAGAGAGAGCTAAACAAATGATAGGTTCAACATTCCCATCACAATCTGCAAATGAACTATTTATAGTAAGAATAGAAATTAGAGTCAGAAACTGAGTAGGTCGCACACATGCACATCTCAAAATAACTATTCTCCAACTGGTATAACTAAAGAAAACCAAACATATCACAATATGGACACTCATCTACTGCGAGTTGTGACTGAACACGTTACCTAACAATGTCATCATCAATAAACTGGTATAAAGAATTCCGCACCTGTAATCTCCAAAAAGTAGCAACTGCAGCAATGCTCGAAGGAATCGGCTCAAAATTCCCTCCTGCAATTTTCCACCCTGGTCCGTCATTTCTGCAACATGTGAACCCAAACCCTCTTTTCCAGCACCCCTCTCTTTGTAATGGTAAGAAGCAAGTGCATTCAGAGCTCTCAAGCACATATGGACAACTTCTGTGTCCTGCATCAATGGTATCACAAATAGTTAACTACAAGTTCAAAGCATAAGAGGACTGCAATATGACAGGGTTTTACATTCTCTTTTCTTTTTTTTTTTGTTTTTTTTGTTTTTTTTTTTGAGAAAATTACATGGCATCCACAATTTTTGGGTGAAAGTGAAACTAGTGATCATCCACTATTATGGTGTAAGTTACATGGCATGCACTTGAAAAATACAAGTTTCCCCTCCACTCATGACACTTTAGTTTGGCTCCCCAGTACCTCTAAATCCTTCACCTTGGCTTCTGCCTGGAACCTTGTTCGATCCCCTTCCCGCTTCCCCCCATGGCCCCCCCTTTGTATGGTTCCCTGGACACATTCCCCGTCACGCCCTCACCCTTTGGAGAGCCCTAAACCATGCTCTCCCAACCCAGGCTTTCCTCATCTCCCGCCATATCCCTGTGAACCCCAACTATATCCTTCGTTGGACCGTTACTGAGGACATTGAACATTTATTTTTCTCTTGCCCTTTCTTTAGTTCACTCTGGAGAAAAGCCCTTGCTTTCATTTGGCCCCGCTCCCGCCGCTCATTTGGGTTTGACCGTGACTGGTCTTGGGTTTTAAGTAACTTCACAAGCTCCTCAATTTGCGACCGGGTTGGTAAGCTTGTCTATGCTGCTATGATCCATCATCTCTGGTGGGAGCGGAATCTAAGGCGTTGGACTTCTAAATCCTGCTCTCTTGATTTGATTTGGAATGCGATTTATTTTGATGTATCGGCTAGACTCATATGTATTCCCCATCCCCCGGTCGTTGTTTCCCTAAGGAACATGCTTATTGTTGTCTCCTGGGGCCTCAACTCCCAATTCATCCCTTCTCCTTGATCCTTCCCGGTTGGATCGTACTTGTAGTGTGTCGTTTGTTTAATATTATTATTTATTCATCCAATTTTTTTTTTTTTGCTGTTAAATGACTGTTAAAATTATTTGAATACCCTTATCCTTATTGAAATACCCTTTGGACAATCAAATGACATTATTGCCCTCAATTTGCTTCACTAAATGACCTAAATGCCCTTATCCTCATTTTAATTGTCAATGGGTGAAGGGATTTCTCCCTTCACCCATCTTCTTTCTACCCTGCTGGAAGACACCTGCCACCGGGCTCCCTGTCGAAAATTGAAAGACGGAATTAACTAATATAGCCACGACATATTATGCATCGAGGAATCAAAAAGAAACAGAACTTACGAATCTGACCAACAATGGGGTCCTCGTCTTCTAACCCATTGGCAGCCTGTAAAATGGCGTCAATGCTCGTATAATTGCCAAGTGACAAAGGAAGATCAGCAGAAATCCCAGCAGATTAGCATTCCACAGATGGGTTTTCAGTCCGATCTCTTTCCTTGATAAATCATAATTTCTCCTCAGCAGAAAATCCATCTCTTCCATTCGGATATTCTTGTTGAGATCAAGATGGGTTGGGATGAAAACAACAATAAGATCCCGAACAGTGGGCGAAGGTATCCTCGTAGAGTAGCCTTCCACAGATCAGTCTTCCAACAATCAGATCCCGAACAGAGAAAAATCAGCAGAAATTCAAACGGATTAGCATTCCACAGATGGGTTTTTGGTCCGATCTCTTTCCCTGATAAATCATAAATTCTCCTCAACAGCAAACCCATCTCTTCCATTCAGATATTCACATACAGATTGAGATGGGTTTGGATGAAAACAAGAATCAGATCCCGAACAGAATCCCATCTCTTTCAAATTTCGACTTCTTCCTCTGCACTTTCATTTTTTTAACTCCCAGATTTTGGTTTTAGGGTTTCAGATGTAACTTTCAACGACTGAGCTTCTCTAGAGGAGCCTTTCTTGTTTGTCTTCTATCTGCATTTTGTCCGTCTTCTGAAGTCTAATGGAATCTATGGCTTTACTTTAAGTTTCTTCTTTTTTTCCCTGTTTGAATGGTTAGTTTTCTTGATAGTTTCAGAGGGGTGGACGGAGAAGATAGGTTTGAGAGAGAGACACATGGTGGGTCGAGTAACTTGGGGTATTTTTTGTAATTTTCTTGCCCAAAGGGCATTTATGTAATTTGAATTTCAACTTTTGAATGACTTAAATGGTGGTAAGGGTATTTATATCATTTTCTGAGTCAAAATTGGGGGCAATAAAGTCATTTCACTGCCTAGAGGGCATTTAGATAATTTGAATTTTAAATGGCTTAAACAAGAGTAATGGCATTTTGGTAATTTTACTCATCATTTAATAATAAAACTTAACTATGGGTAACTTGTAATTTTTCAAGTAGGTGCCATGTAATTTATAGCATAATAGTGGGTGGTCACTAGTTTCACCCCAAAAATAGTGAGTACTACGTAATTTCTCTTCTTTTTTTTTTTTTTTTGGGGGGGGGGGGTGAATAAATAACTCTACTAAAATCAAAGAAAAAAGACTGTACAAAGGGCAAATGGGGGGGGGGGGGGGGGGAATAGCTGAAGTCTTGAGGAGACGCCAAATCAAATGGCTTTCCAAATTGTGTCCAAGGAGTGGGAATTGGAAATCCATCTTGTAAAGTTATGCTCCTAACACAATGGTGGATACTAGCACTAAAAACCAACCAACCAACTCAAGTCACGAAAGAAGAGTCAAAGAAGGTTTTCAAAGTCCAAGACCAATCATGAGCAAAACCATGGGAACATCTTGAATGAGGCCATATAGAGGTGAAGGATTTCTCCCAAAGCGAGCGGGCAAGGGGCAAGCGAAAAAGGTGTTCAAGGTCCTTTGACCTCTGCAGGATGTAGTTGGGGTTGGAAGGCCGCTTGAGGCTCTCCAAGGGTACTCATGGCGGGGGATGTGTCGCACTAAAACCAACCAACCAACTCAGTCACAGAAAGAAGAGTCAAAGAAGGTTTTCAAAGTCCAAGACCAATCATGAGCAAAACCATGGGGACATCTTGAATGAGGCCATATAGAGGTGAAGGATTTCTCCCAAAGCGAGCGGGCAAAGGGGCAAGCGAAAAAAAGGTGTTCAAGGTCCTTTGAACCATTCTAGCAAAGGATGTAGTTGGGGTTGGAAGGCCAAGCTTGAGAGCTCTCCAAAGGGTAACTACATGGCGGGGGATGTGTCCTTTGAACCAAGGCCTAATGAGCAAGAAAAGTTGGTGCAGAACAGGTTCCAAGCTGAGGTGACGGAGAAGGTATCGGCCGAGGAAGGGAGCCAGATAGTGATGTCTCTGGGGATGTCCTTGATGGAGGGGAGGGAGGACCAAAATTGTGTGAGACAGGGGTTGGGAGGGGGGGACCAAGAAACATTTGAGATAAACGAGGAAAGAGGGGCAGATTTAGGATATAGAACTCATACACTGTGCGGGGGCCCAAGAGGAAGAAGATAATGCCCCATTAAATGCCACAGGTCAAGCCAAAAGGAGATGGAAGAGCCAGAGGATATGGGGGTGGAGATGGCAGAGAGGGCAAGCAATTTCAAAAGTAGGAGTTTCCTCCAAGTCCAATAGGGGTTGGAGGGGATTGGAGTAGTTCAGATTGAGTCGGATTTGAGGAGGTATGAACAGACCCACTTGACCCAGATGGAGTCATGCTGAGAAGCAAACTTCCGAATGAAGCATGCCACATGACATCTTGGACGCAACGGATCCTAAGAGCACCACTTTGGCCAGCATATAATCAACTAACTGATAGGTTGGAGTAGGCGGGTAGACTCTTGGCATTTCCAAAGGAAGGCATAAAAGACGGCTTCCATGGCTCGGATGACGGATTTGGGGATGGAGAAATACCACACCAATAAAAATAGGAAGATTGGAGGATTGGCCGAATTAGCGCAACTCTACCAACAAAGGATAGTAGTTTGCCTTTCTAGAGTTGGAGCTTCTTACGGATGTGGCCAAGCATCGGGGGACAGTGGTCATTACTAAGTCTACCAGGGATGAGGGGAAGACCAAGGTAGGACATCGAGAAAGGAGCAAAGGTTGAAGCCGATGAGCCGCTAGGGGGAAGCACATTCGGGGTCAGAAACACTGAGAGAAAGACGGAAGACTTGGCAAGGTTCACACGGAGGCCAAAAAGGGACTTGAAGAGAGAGAGAGGGCCAAGAGGATGGAGGAGATGGAGGAATTTGAAGCTTTACAGAAGATCATAAGGTCATCTATGAAGGTAAGGTGGGTAAGTTTGAGGGATTTCCATTTGGGGATGGGTGAGATAAGTAGCTGGTCAATTTTGGTTTGGAGAATGTAGGAAAGGACCTCAAGGGAGAAAGAAAACAAGGGACAGAGGACAGCCTTGGTGGATGCCAACTCAGGAAGGGAAATAACATGTAAGGGAGCTGTTGGTAATGATGGAGGAATGTGGGGTAGAGATACAAACTTCCAGGATGAAGGGCGGGGGAAAGCCCATGCCAAGAGGATATCATTGATGAAATCCCACGGATATAGTTGAAAACTTTGTGGAGGTCCACCTTAAGAAGAGAGGAGGGGGAATGGCAGCCTTATCGAAGCCTCTGACAATCTCTGCACAGAGAAGGATATTATCTTCAATACTGTGGCCGGAGATGAAGATGGATTGGTTTGGGCTAGCGAGGGAGGGCATGACATTCTTGAGCCGATTAGCAAGGATTTTGGGTCTCATGTTCTTATGTTCCATTGCGAGAGAACTCAAAGCATATGAAGAATAAGGCAAAGTATCTTTCATGAGTGACAAATCTTGCTTTGATAGGGCTTCCCATTCCCCCTCCCTAGTTTGTTCGAAATGCAGAAAGCATTCCAGTTCTGGCTTACTCAGGTGATCTTTCCATCCTCAATATGGAACTGCTAGCTAAAGGAAATCAATATTTGTATTGATAATAGCCTCGTGGACCTATCAATCAGATCTAAACTGCTTATGGTCCTAGACATTCTCAAAGGGAAGATAGTTGAACCTTGGAGTGCTAAAAAATATAAACATAGTTTGCTGAACCTATGCGCTCTGTTACAAAGTAAGGGGATTATTCATGTTTAGATAGAGCAACATTAACCAGCAGACTATATAGCAGATCTAGCTTCTACTTCTTTGGAATTCATTCTGCATCCTGAAGAAGTTGAAGCAGGTCTGGATACTCCAATACGGTCTGACATGAACAAGATACAGCTGTTGGCAGGGCCCATCCTCGTTTGGAGACCTCTTCCACTTTTTCAGGTCAATCCAGCAACGGTTATCAGAGGTTGTCTATTTCCAGTACACTATTCCTCTTTTATGCATGAAATCTAAGAAGGGAAAAGAAAAATAAAATCCTGGTAGGAATCTGAAGTACAGAAAAGGAAAAAAGAAAAATAAAAGCTATTATGTGTGACCCGAATCTTGTACCTGGCTTTGACGATTGACCCACATTGACATATTTTGGTGGACCAAATGACCCGCTTTCTAACACTATGACGGAAGCAGAGGGCTTGGGCCAATTAAAACTCTATTAATCTGTACCTTACATTTTCTTATACCATCATTGCGAGATTCGGGAATTTTTGCCACAGGAATCTGGGGGTTTTTGCCACAGGAATTTGGGAATTTTTGCCACAGGGTTTTAGGTGAGAGTTTTGTAACACCATTTTGTCAATTGGAGAGAGATCTCCATCGAAATCTCCCTCTATACATGGTGAAAGTTCTTCCTCTTGCCGTGAACGTGACACATCAGGTTGGTGTGTGAACCACATTAAATCTTGCTCTGATTTGTTTCCCTTTTTTGTTCATGAATTCTTGGTATTCGTTTTAACAAACTAGTATCAGAGCTTTGGCTGTTCTTGATCAATACATCCATGGCTTCAGCATCAATGAGATATGACATTGATAAATTCAATGGCAACATCAGTTTCAGTTTATGGCAAGTTCAGAAGACAACATTTCCTGGTTAGCATGGGGCGAAGAAGGTCATATTTGGGAAGATGAAGAAACCTATGAACATGTCTGAAGATGACTGGAATGAGATGGATGATAAAGCCCTCTTTGTGATTCAGTTATGTCTATTGAATGATGTTCAGCAAGAGCATGGTAGAAGATCTCACTCTCGAGCGAGATCTCACTACCATGAAAAACCGAATCTCGACCATCTCGGCGAGATCTCGGTTGAGATATGCCATTTTTTTGGGCGTCAACTCGGTAGCCCATCTTGGTGGGTTTTAGGGTCCCAGTTGAGCTAAAACTTGATATTTAGCCTATTTAAGGCCTTTTGAACACACTAGTGGCCTTGGATTTGTGAGAAAACAGCCCTAAGTATGATTTCTAAGTCTACCCATAACGTAAAACCGAAATGCTGTAGGATTAGAGAATGCAATGTTATATAATATGTAATATAAAACCATTAATGCTGTAGGATTAGAGAATGCAAGGTTATATAACATGCAATATAAAACCATTAAGGCATATAAATGAAAATCAAGTGTATCAAATACATCAAATAACTTAAATGTCATCAAGATAACATTCATATGAGTATTACAATCTTGACTTTCGAGAATAGAATGATAAAAGTATACAACCGTTAGAAGTTCTATATAAGTCATTAACACATAAGTTCATAAGACAAGTAGAGGATGATTGAGCTTTCTTTGATGTTGTAGATGTGCTAAGAGTAGTTGCAAGCGAAAATTTGGCTGAAATCCGCAAAAAATGGGGAAAAAATTGAGAGTTCCAGCGAGATATGGCGAAATCTGGGGTGAGATATGGCGAGATATAGTGAGATATGGAGAGATCTCGAGCGAGATATCCCATTTCGCAGATCTCGACCTTGATCTCGTTTCGGTTCATGAAAAAACCGAGATATCTCGCGAGATCTCCCACCATGAGCAAAAGGTTCTCTTGCAGAAGAAAGCGGCAGAGTTGTGGTCAAATTTGGAGAGTTTGTATCTCACAAAATCTCGTGGTAACAGGTTGAGAATAAAGCAGCAATTGTATTCACTGCATATGGGTGAAGATAATTCACTTAACTCTCACAGTTAATTTAACTCTACCATCATTAATCTACAAATGATAGGTGTTAAAATCAAGGACCAAGATTTAACCCTATTGTGTTTGCTACCCCCATTATATGAGCATTTTATAGGCAGCACGATTATTATAGAGAAACTACTCTGTTGTGGATGACATAAAAATTCTGCTTCGTAAGCTGAAAATTGATAATGAGTTGGTGACAACCATACCTGTGGATGTTGGTTTGATGGCTTGGGGAAGAACTGTCGACACGAGTTTGGACAGTGACAAAAGGAAGTCTAGGTCAAGCCAAAGAATACAAATTTGAACTGTAATTAGTTTTCAAGATATCCCTAAATGTGCTATACACAAGGAGACACGGACAAGGATTTAAGGAACTATGTAAATGATTTTCTAACTAGCTGCATGGCTAATGAAAGCAGTTTTTCATGAGACATCCAAGATGCTGTCTGGTATGCCTGATGATTGCCCAACGACTCTCCATTTGTTGCCGTGTTCCCTTTGCAACACCATCAACAGCCATAATATGCTAACCAAACTTACAGAAACTACAAAGTGATGCATGCCTACACCTATCTAGACATGAATAAAAACTAGCGACAATGCAAACTATGGAGGATATCAGAAGTAAGATACAATGGAGGATACCTTCCTAATGCAAGTGCCAAGTGCCTAAGATACTTTAGTTCAATTTCCCAATCACCACATTGATTTGGTAAAATATTTAAGGTCTTAGAGGCAAGCACCTTAGATACTTTAGTTCAACGGCCCAGTCTCCTAATTGATGGTTAAGGTCATAACACAACCCCATTGAGCAGGAATTTTGAGGATTCTCACTAAAGTTACTAAAAGAAATAAAATACTTCTTTCCCTATACCTGGGAAAAAAGGTCAAATAAACCTAAGGGAAACGCATCCACGGCCAAAACTCAACACCCAAAAGTCTCTTCCATACATTCATAAAGAAGCGAAAGAAGGTTATCAATGGGCGGTAAACAAAACCTAAAGACAGCATTTTTCTTTTCAAAATTCTTGCTCCATGAAATTGATTATCCAAGTACAGAAAAGGAAAAATGTTCAGGTTTCAGCAGTGTCACTATCACATACAATGATCATAATATTACAAACTGGATGACTGAATCAAAAAACAAAATCAAATTGTATGAGAATTTGACATATTTATGCATATTTACTGTATCGAAAGTGTTCAGATTGGATAAACAGAACAGTAACTTGCCTGGTGATGAATCCCAAAATCAAGCGTTCCAACTATATGAGCAAAGGCTTCGTTATTCAACTGTGTAATCTTTTCAGGATAGACTTCCAGCAAGTGAGACACCAGTGCAAAATACTGCCCTCCCAAAAAAAAAGAAATTTTTTTTTTTATAACCAACTTGCCCAAAAGTCAGGAAGGTTTTGAGCAATAGAGACAAGAGAAAGGCTTACATCGTGGCAAAGCTTCGGGTATTTTAGCAACTCTAAAGATATCAGTGGGGTGACTATATGCAAACCTAAGTAAATGACCTGCAGATATATGCAGTTATAAGGATCTCCCCAGGTTTTCATCCTTCCTCAGTGGGAAACACATAAACATGACAATTATCTACCTGACCAATGTCTGTTCGCTCCGCATCATTAGAATCAGAAGAAAAGTCAACCTGCACATTTCATCATTCCATGAGTAGGTTTCCACATGTATGTCAGTCAAAGGTAGCAGTGCCCATTCTAACAGAATAAAAATGGAACTATCTAGCCTGTCTTACTAGATCTTTTGAGCAGAGATTTGTGAGGAGTTGAAGTAGAGCACGTAAATCCTTGTACTTCTCTGTCCTTACTTCACTCAGCAAGCTGCTTGAAAGACTCAATGATATCTAATGACAAAAGTTTGCATGAGGGCGAATTTTTTTTTTCAAAGCCCAAGAACAAAAAAGATTACAGAACCACCTCAGCAATAATCATGATCTTATGTCTTAAGAATCATAAGCAGTTGCCCAGTAGGCTCATCAACATTCTCAAAAATGTAATAATAGCTGCTGAAAAAGCAATATTAAGTTGTTGAATGGGGGATTGAGATATCCAATTGAGAGCATCAAGAAGATCCCGGGTTGGTAATGAAGGAATGTGGTTAATATCGTATGAAGAGATAGATGGCAGTATCTTAATCCTTACAGCTGAAATGTAAATGATACAATAACTAAGGAGAACAGTAGGCACGGTTCCAAATGAATTTTCCTTACAAATATACAATTCAATGAGCTTATCCCATGGAAGAAGAACTCTTGAGATATTGTGAGACGAGATGATGTGCTTAGCACATAGCATCTCAACTCTTCACTCTTGAATATAACTTTGACAATTAGATTATCATTTGAACGTTGTGATTCGAAAAATGAACATTTGTAATATATTGGACTTGTTTGAGCACAATAGGCCATTTTATGGTTTCACCTCATTGTAGTTGTTTCCACCAACCCTAATACCCATCTAGTTGGAGCCTCAAGATTTTCTTTTTTCCTTTTCTTATTTTTTCTTTTCGGGGGGGGGGGGGGGAATCTAATAACTCTCTTTTTTGAGTTGGCTAGATGGGACACGAGATCGAGATCTTGAATGATGGTATGGATTAGCCAAAGTAAAACTTCAAAATCAGATTCAATCCAGTACCCACCAGTCACCACCATGATATTAAATTTCACGAAATTTCGATTGTCTTGATCCTATTGAAATGAAGCTTGGTCCAATACAAAATTGAATCAGTATTTTGGTGAATTTTCAGAAGTTTTGATGAAATTTCAAGAATTTCAAGGAGTTTTAATCGTAAATTGTAAATTATAATTTGCAAATTTTAGTTGAGATTTGACAACCTCTCAATATTTGTGCTTGCATTTTAGTGGAAGTTTCAACATCTTGCATATACATGTTTAGATTTGTGAAAATACATGATCCAGTCTTGTCCACATACAACTGGGCATGTGCAAATCAAGAAGTCTATCATGTGTTAGGTTTTATTCAAAAATAATGTTTCCATTGTCAGCTCTGCGTTGGCCATCTTCTGATTTAATTTCAGCTTTGTCATGGGCATTTCGCCTTGTAGCTGTGGTGAATGAATCCCACATGAAAACCCAGAAGAAAATGATGAAGAAGTAGAAATAATTCCACCATATCAAAGAATGAACTCCATTTTGCTCCATCTAATCCTTGCGCAACACTTTAACAAGTCATCACTCTCGGAAGATGCTTTCTGCCGGTGATCCCCCCCCGTGATCATGGCCGCCCCTGTTTCTTCCGGTGACCCCCCTGTTTCTCCCTCTCCTCCCCTTCCCTCCTCCCCTGTCCACCACTCTCCCAAGCCTTGGAACTCCCTTTTCTCCAACCATCACAATCCTCCCTCTACTGATCTTGACCTTACCTTCATCCCCTCCACCTCTTCTGAACCCTGTCCGGTTGCGCATTGTCCCTCCGCCTCCACCGCTGTTAGTATCCAGAGGTGGTCCTCTGCTTTTCTTGGCCAGTTTCTTGGCCCCCCTCCCCCGTTCGCCATTCTGAAAACTTCACTCTCTAAACAATGGAAAGCCCAAGGAATGCTGGACATTCGCCAAATCGGCTCCGGTATTTTCTTATTCAAAATTGACTCTCATGACTGTCGCTCTCGTGCTCTCGAGGGCTCCCCGTGGTTTGTAGGAAAATCACCATTATTCCTTAAACCTTGGACCCCGTCGCTCCCACTCCACAGGGTCGACTTCAGCTCTTTTCCCCTGTGGATCAATCTGCTAGGTCTTCCGCTCGAGTTTTGGAACTCCGATTGTCTGAGCAGAATAGGTTCGGCTCTTGGTAAGCCACTGCGCACTGATGCAAAAACATTGAACTCGTCTCGCCTCTCATACGCAAGGATTTGTGTTGAATTTTCCGCTGCAAAAGATCTCCCGTCGAACGTCACCATTGCCGATGATCTTGGGCTCAAATACAGCCAAATCATTGTTTTCGATTGGATCCCTCCTCGTTGTGACCATTGTTCCACTTTTGGTCATGCCTCAAGTGATTGCTCCTTTGCGACTCATCCATTTGCAAAGTCTACTGCCCCGAATCACCCTCCGCCAACAGAAGATTCAAGGTTCTCTACCGAAGCCCTTCTAAAAATGAACACAATTGATGCTCTTGAGTTGGTTTCGATTCCTGCTACAGCCGTAGCTACTTCCGCTGTTGTGAATCTGCCGCCAGCTGCCGGACACTCAACTCCGGCAACAAATACTTACCGAAGAAGAAGAAGAAGAAATAAAGCTGCTCCCTTATCTGCATCTCTGGCCGCTGCCTCGACTGCTGTCATCCCATTAGTCGATGACCAATCATATCCGACTGCCATACCTGATAGTTACTCTGCGGATGAAGATTCCGAAGTTCCTGAGGTGTCTGCTCCTCTTGATGAAGCTGCTACCAATGATAGAGCTCCTGATCGTTCAACTGAGGTACCTATTTCTTGCTCCGTTGACGCCCAGTCCCCGCCTTTCCCAACTGATGAAAACTGGAACAACCTGAAACATAAAGTCGTTTCGCCCAAAGCTATTTGTAACCCTGCGAAGAAGTCTGATCCTATCCATATCTCTCCCTCTACTTCGGTTTTACCGCTTCCCTCTCGCCAGCTGGGGCCCACCACCAATTCCTCTTCCATTATCCAGCTGGGAGCTGTTTCAAATCCATCATACTTCTCCCACCGCCTTTCGGCCCATAACCCTTCTCCCCCAAATATCCCGTTTACTTCTCATGGGCCGAAGCCCATTACCCCTTTAAACCCTCCCTTTGGTCCATTGAACCGTAGGCCCAGATCCAAACGATCATTACAACCCAAAGCTTTGCCCAGTTATTCTAATGGGCATGTTCCGCTATTGTCCTCAGTCCATTCCAGCTCTAGTCCTGAAGCCTTAAACCTGCCTTCTGTCATCCAACAAATAACCCAGCCTTCTGCCATCCAACAAATAACCCAGCTAACTGAACCTTCATCCACCATCCCAGCTCCATCCTTCGGCCCTTTTCCAACTGTTGTCACAACCCATGAGAATCCTCTCTTGCGTGAGACTTTGTCCAGCCCTCCCCATCAACTTGCCTCCTGACCCCCTCCCCTTTATTTTGCTCTCCCCCCCCCCCTCTTCGTTTTTATGTCTGATTGTATTGTGTGGAATGTTAGAGGCTTAAATAACATTGCAAAGCAGAGTGAAGTTAAGAAATTCCTCTTGGATGCTAAAGTCAATTTTTGTGCCCTTCTTGAGACCCATGTCCAAGTTGAGAATTCCCATCAGATTGCTAGCTTCTTAGCCCCATCCTGGTCCTTCCTTTCTAACTATTCCCATTGTTCCAATGGTAGAATTTGGATTCTTTGGAACCCCTCCTCTCTCAACATATCCCTCATTGACTCTTCTCCCCAATTCATGCACATCTCCTTGTCCCCTTCTAATTCCAACTCCATCATCTTTCTCACCATTGTCTATGGTTTCAATCGAACTGCTGAGCGTGCCCCTTTATGGGATTCCATTCGTTCTCTTTCTTCGGCTCATGTAAATCAATCATGGGGTGTGGGTGGGGATTTTAATATTGTTCGTTATTCCAATGAGCGAGTGGGTGGTAGTCATCTAAATCATTTAGCGATTGAGGATTTCAACTCCTGTCTTAAAGATTCTTGTCTCACTGATCTTCGTTGGTTTGGCCACTCTCTCTCTTGGCATAACCGTCGTATTGGTGAGGATAGATTGCTTCAAAGCTTGACCGCTTCCTTGTCAACCATCATTGGCTCTCCTCCTTCCCTGACTCCCATGCCACCTTCTCCCCTCCGGGCCTCTCGGATCACTCCCCTTAGCCTTGTCCATTTCTTTCCCCTATCCTCCTTCGGTCCCAAACCATTCAAATTCTTCGATATGTGGACCTCCAACCCGTCCTTTCTTGATACTGTCAAGGATGCTTGGGAGAAGCCTGTTCATTGCCACTCCCTTCCTCTAATTAGTTTTGCCCGTCGGCTTAGGAATACTAAGGAAGCTCTCCGGCGTTGGAACATCTCCACGTTTGGAAACATCTCCTCTAGAGTCTCTGATTGCCGCTCCCACCTCTTGCAAATCCAGGCCAATCTTCAAATTGACCCCCTTAATCCTTCTCTTGCGGTCAATGAGAGACTTCTCTCTTCTGAGCTTTCTTCTTTGGTCTCCCTTGAAGAAAACTTTCTCCGCCAAAAAGCAAGGATAAAATGGCTCCAACTTGGGGATTCCAACTCTGCTTTTTTCCACCGTTCCCTCAAGGCGAGAAATAACCACAATTCTATTCCAGCTATTCTTTCTAGCAATGGATCTTGGATTCTCGACCCTCCGGGTATCAAAGCTGAGGTGGTCTCTTTCTTCTCCAATCTCCTTTCTCCTCCTCGGTCCTCTCTTCCTCCGCGCCCCCCTTTGCCCCCAGGCTTGATTAACAAAGTTGTTAGTCATCATTCTCTCCCCTCTTTTCTCCATTCCTTCCCATGATGAAATCCTCCATCCCATCCACTCCCATAAATCAAATCGTGCCCCTGGCCCGGATGGATTTAGTATGGGGTTTTTCTCTAGTGCTTGGAGCCTCATTGAGGATGATCTCATTAAGGCTATCAGAAGCTTCTTCCTCAATCCCTCCCAGCTCTCTTCCATCAATCAAACTTTTCTTTGCCTCATCCCCAAAAAGGCAGGCGCCTCCTCCCTTTCTGATTTTCGCCCTATTTCCCTCTGTAATCTCTTATATAAGTTCATTTCTAAAATCCTAGCGAATCGGCTCAAAAAGGTTATGCCTAACCTGGTTAGCCCTAACCAATCAGCGTTCATTTCCGGTCGTAGTATCGCGGATAATATCCTTCTTTGTGCAGAGATTGTCAGGGGGTTTGATAGAGCTTCCCACTCCCATGCTGCTCTCCTCAAAGTGGATCTCCACAAAGCTTTTGACTCGATTCGCTGGGATTTTTTTAGTGATGTCCTTATAGCCATGAGATTCCCTCCTTCTTTTATCCACTGGATTGAAGTTTGCATCTCCACCCCTTTCTTTTCTGTCATTACTAATGGATCGCCGGTGGGCTTTTTTCCCTCTAGTGTCGGTATCCGCCAAGGCTGTCCCCTCTCTCCCTTTCTCTTCTCTCTGGCTTTGGAGGTCCTATCCCGTCTCCTTCAAACCAAGACTGATCAACTCTTGATTTCTCCCATCCCCAAGAGTAAAGCCATCAATCTGACTCATCTCGCCTTTGCCGATGATCTCATGATCTTCTCTAAAGCTGACCCCAGATCCATTTCCTCCATCTCCTCCACTCTCTCCTTCTTCGAGTCTTTATCTGGCCTTAAAGTCAACCTTGATAAATCTACTCTCTTCCTGTCTGGAGTCTCGGAGCCCCTTCGTTCTAGTCTCCTGAATCTTTCGGGGTTCAAGCTTGGTTCTTTCCCTATTAACTACCTTGGGCTTCCTCTTATTCCGGGTAGGCTTACTCGTCATCATTGCTCCCCTATGTTGGATAACATTCGGAAAAGCCTCCAACTTTGGAAAAGCCGGCTTCTCTCTTATGCTGGTAGGGTTGAGCTCATCCGGTCTGTGCTCCAATCTTCCTACCTTTACTGGTGTGGTATTTTCCCGATCCCTAAAGCCATCTCATCTGCAATGGAATCTCTCTTCTGTGCCTTTCTCTGGAAGGGCCAGGAATCCTCCCGATTCTTCGTCCCATAAGCTGGTCCAAGGTTTATCGGCCCAAATCTGAGGGAGGCCTAGGAATCCGTAGGATTCAAGAGGTTAACGCCGCTGCTTTGCTCAAACTCATTTGGAAAATCATCACCAAGGAAGATTCCATTTGGGTCAATTGGGTCCACTCATATTTTCTCAAATCCAACTCCTTTTGGACTGTCTCTATCCCCCCTAATCCTTCATGGTCTTGGAGAAAGCTCCTCCTTCTCCGTCCCCGTGCTCTTTCGGGCATCACCACCCACATCTCCTCTGGCTCCTCCACTTCTTTCTGGCAAGATCCGTGGCATCCGATGGGTATCCTCCTCTCTCTATTTCCCGCCCGCACAGTCTATGAATCCCGAATCCCCAAATCCACTTTGCTCTCGGAGTTTATCTCCAATGGTTCTTGGGTCCCTACCCCGCACTATAGTCTCACGCAAGTTTGGAATTCCCTCCCCCCTATTTACCCCCTCCCTCAAGATACCATTATCTGGTCCCCCACTTCCAAATCCTTTACTACGGCTTCGGCCTGGAACCTCCTTCGCTCCCCCTCCCCAGCCCCTCCATGGCCTCCTCTAGTATGGTTTAAAGGTCATATTCCCCGTCATTCCCTCACCCTCTGGAGAGCTTTAAACCTAGCCCTGCCAACACAGTCTTTCCTAATTTCCCGCCAAATCCCGGTGAACCCAAATTGTATCCATTGTTGGAATGGTATTGCGGACATTGAGCATTTGTTCTTTTCTTGCCCTTTATCTAGTGCCCTGTGGAGAAAAGCCCTTAGTTACATTTGGCCCCGTTCCCGTCGTTCATTTGGGTTTACACGTGACTAGTCTTGGATTCTGAGCAAATTCGCAGGTACCTCTATTTGCGATCGTATTGGTAAGCTAGTCTTTGGTGCCACAATCCATCATCTATGGTGGGAGCGTAATCTCAGGCGTTGGAACTCCAAATCCCGCTCTATTGATACCATTTGGAATGCTATTTATTTTGATGTTTCAGCTAGGATTCCATCCTCTCCCCTCCCCCCGGTTGTTGATTCCCCAAGGAACAGGCTCATTGTTGTGTCCTGGGGTCTCAACACCCAAACCTCCCCTTCCAGCTGATGTTTGCCCGTGATTTTTGTATTCTATTTTCGTCTCTTTAATAGATTATTTATTCATCCAAAAAAAAATGTTCCCATTGTGTTTTGGCCTTAAATTGGGCTGTACACAAAATACCAGTTGAAATAACCACCTAAAACCACCCAAAACCATCATCTGAAACATGGTACACCATCATACCATGTTTTGCCAGTAACTCGGAAGGTCGAAACAAAATTCCAAACCTTGCTTACCATTACTGTTTAGTCTCCCATGGTTCTAGATATTCAACTCTACTTGCAAATCTGGCAAATGCCAATCAACCTTAAACTTTACAAGAAACTGAATTCAGCCCCATTTGTTGCCCAGATGGCAGGTATAAGGTGTAAAGCTTCACCAGTGGACCATCTAGGAAAACTGAAAAGAGACTATGAAGTTCACACATGATTCATAAATATTCTACTGGACAAATTCTCCAATACGAGCCCCATCACGCATAATAACCCATAAGAGTTCATGCATTCACAAAATAATATCAAACTGTGGGCCTAATTGTCCTTCTAAAATTGGGCCTCTTCCCAACCC
Organism: Hakea prostrata; assembly: GCF_041222555.1. Lineage (NCBI taxonomy): Eukaryota > Viridiplantae > Streptophyta > Magnoliopsida > Proteales > Proteaceae > Hakea > Hakea prostrata. The sequence goes on along the minus strand of NC_142600.1, from coordinate 21,852,646 downwards.
TTGTGGATCCTCAAAACAAAAAAAGAAAAAACTTCTCAAATCTCCTTCTAAAGCCCACGCACCTCCCAGCGGCCCTTTGAACCTGGCCATGACCAGCAGAACTGATACCCCTGTTTCCAGGCCCAAATCCCTCTCCACCCTAGCATCTAGCGCCAATACCCAGCCTGTTCCAAGTATATCCTTAAAACCATGCCCCCTTGGCCTTTGGTTCTCGTCTCAGCCCCTCTTCCACCATTTCCACCAGCCTTATTGCCCTTTACTCCTTACCCCCTCCAAACCAGACAGCCCTCTCCTCCCTCTGTGTTAGCACCTCCCTAAGCTTCACTGCCCTACATAAACCATTGTCCCCTTCATCCAACTCTTCCATTGACCCTGATATCTTTGAAACCCCGTCGCCTCTCAACTCCCCCCTGTGTGAGCAACCCTTACCCTTTCCCATTAACGAATATGATGCCCCCTACCCCCATTGTTTATAATGTTTGATTTCTTTATTTGGAATGTCAGGGGGCTCAATACCCTTGCAAAACAAGCGGATGTCAGAAACACCATAAAAAATGCTAAGGTCTCCCTTGTACCCTTCTTGAAACTCATGTCCAATTGGAAAATGCCCATTGAATTGATCGGTCTATTGCTCCCTCTTGTTCTTTCATCTCTAACTCTTCCCCTTCGTCCAATGGTCACATTTGAATCATTTGGGACCCCTCGAGACTTCAAATCTCCCCCCTCATGTCCTCCCCCCCCCCAGCTATTGCATCTTAGTATCCTAGATAATCTCTTTACTCCCTTTCTCCTCACTCTTATCTATGGTTTCAACCACACCGCCAATCGCATCCCCCCAGGAGGATATTAGAGCCATCTCTTCTTCCGTCCATGACCTACCCTAGGGTATTAGGGGAGATTTCAACATTGTTAGATTCTCCTATGAGCAAGTCGGTAGCTCTTCCCCAGATCCTATCGCGATGGAGGACTTCAATACCTGCATTGATGACTTGAACTTAGCGGACTTCCACTGGTTGGGTGGGCCACCCTCTCACTTGGCATAACCGTCGCTCCGGCTAGGAATGCCTCTAAGTTGGATCGCTTCCTAGCGAATCCTTCTTGGCTTTCCTTCCTTTCCTTTCTCCCATGCCTCCTTCTCTAATTCAAGTCTTTCCGATCACTCCCCCATTTTGTCCAACTCTTGCACCCCTCCTCCTTTGGTCCTAAGCCGTTTAAATTCTTTGACATGTGGACTTCTAACCCTTCTTTCACCCCTACTGTTCTCGAAGCTTGGTCCAAGTCGGTCCACTGCCACTTCCTCCCTCTTGTTGCTTTTGCTCGAAAGCTCCGCAACGCAAAGGAAGCCCTCCGTTCTTGGAATTCCTCCTTTTTCGGCAATATCAATTCTAGGGTTTCCTCGTGCCATTCTAATCTTCAGCTCACCAATCCCTTCTTCAAAATGATCCTTCCAACCCCATCCTTGTTGAAAATGAAAAATCTCTCTCCTCTGAGCTCTCTTCCCTCCTCTCCTTCGAAGAGAGTTTTCTCCATCAGAAAGCAAGAATCAAATGGCTTGACCTGAGAGACTCAAATTCGGCCTATTTCCACCGATCCCTCAAAGCCGAACAACTTCAATTCCATCCCCTCCCTCATCACAAACAATGGCACATGCATTTTTGATCCCGTTAGCATCAAAGCTGAGATCGTCTCCTTTTTCTCCCTCCCTTCTCTCTCCGCCCTTTCTTCCCCTCAATCTCATTAATAAAGTCATTGATCCTTCCTTTGTCCCCTCTCTTTGTGCTATCCCCTCCACGGAAGAAATCCTTTTTGCCATTTGGTCCCACAAGTCCAATAAAGCCCAAGGGTTTGCTAGCTTTAGTATAGAATTCTTCCTTGCCACTTGGGATTTAATTGAGCATTATCTTATCCATGCCATCCGCAGCTTTTCCAACTCTCCTCCATCAATCAAACTTTCCTCTGTCTTATCCCAAAGAAGCAAGGAGCCTCTTTCCTCTCTGATTTTTGTCCCATCTACCTCTGTAATCTCATCTATAAATTCATTTCCAAATCCTTGTGAATAGGCTCAAAATGGTTCTCCCATCCCTTGTGAGTCCGAATTAATCTGCCTTCATCTCGGGCCGTAGCATTGCGACAACATCCTCCTTTGTGCGGAGATTGTTCGTGGCTTTGATAGATCCTCACATTCCCCGGCCGCCCCTCCTTAAAGTTGATCTTCACAAAGCTTTTGATTTTGTTCACTGGGATTTCATTAACGATGTCCTCCTTTCCATGGGCTTCCCTCCCCCTTTCATCCGTTGGATTGAAGCCTGCACCTCCACCCCCCGATTCTCCGTCTTGGCCAATGGATCCTCGGAGGGATTCTTTCCCTCCCATGTTGGCACTCGCCAAGGCTGCCCCCATCTCCTTACCTCTTTTCTCTTGCTTTAGAGGTCCTCTCCCGTATCCTCCAATCCAAAACCGACCAACTCCTCATTTCCCCCATCCCTAAATGTAAGTTTTTAAACCTCACCCATCTTGCTTTTGCGGATAATCTTATGATCTTCTTTAAAGCGGATCACCTATCCATCTCCTCCATCCTTTAGGCCCTTTCGCTCTTTGAATCCCTCTCTAGTCTTAGGGTCAATCTCAGGAAATCTACTATCTTCCTCTCCTCCAGCTTGGGCTTCTCGCCTGGTGCCTTCCCGATGATCTATCTTGGCCTTCCGCTCATCCCTGGTAGGCTCACTCGCCATCACTACCTTCCAATGCATGACAATATCCGCAAGAAATTGCAGCTTTGGAAGGGTAAGCTTCTATCCTTTGCTGGCCGAGTGGTCCTCATCCGATCTATGCTCCAGTCCACCCATCTCTACTGGTGTGGTATCTTCTCCTTCCCCAAAGCCACCATCCATGCGATGGAATACTTATTCTGTGCCTTCCTCTGGAAAGGGCAAGAAGTCTCTCACTTCATCCACCCTGTCAGTTGGTCCTCCATATGCCGCCCCACATCTGAGGGAGGCCTAGGTATCCACCGAGTCTCTGATGTTAACTTGGCTTGCCTCCTCAAACTCATCTGGGAAATTGCCTCAAAGCATAATTCTATTTGGGTTAGATGGGTATATTCTTATGTTCTCTGGTTGGATTCCTTCTGAACTATTCTTATGCCCTCCAATCCTTCATGGGTTTGGAGGAAAATCCTCCTCCGCCCCCGAGCTATCTCTGCCATTTCTATCTCCATCTCTACTGGATCTTCCGCTTCCTTTTGGCTCGACCCGTGGCATATGATGGGCATTCTCTATAATCATTTTGGTTTCCACACTGTCTATGACACCCGTATCCCCAAAACCACCCCCTTATCAGCTTTCATCTCTAATGGGTCTTCGATCCCCTCACCCGTTCCCATGCTCACACAAGTTTGGGACTCCCTTACCCTCTCTCCATCTCCTCCCATGACATGACCATCTGACTTCCATCCCCCACCAAATCCTTTACCACCTCTTCGGCCCATAAGCCTAAACCTCCTTAGATCCCATAACCCTAAACCTCCTTGGCCCCCATTGGTTTGGTTCAAAGGCTTAATTCCCCGTCACTCCCTCACCCTCTGGAGAGCCCTCAACCAAGCTCTCCCCACCCAAGCATTCCTCTCTGTATGCCACATCCTTGTTAACCCCAATTGCATCCTCTACTGGTCCGCTTTGGAAAACCTTGAGCACCTCTTCTTTTCCTACCCCTTTTCCAAATCTATCTAGGAAGAAGCCCTCTCCTCCATTTGGCCCCGTTCAAGGCGTTCCTCTGGATTTGGTCGAGATTGGTCCTGAATTTTGAGAAACTTTTCTGGTTCCTCCATTTGCCATCGGATTGGTAAGCTTGTGTTATGTGCCTTAGTCCATCACCTTTTGTGGGAGCGCAATCTCCGGAGATGGACTTCCAAATCTCGCTATATAGATCAGATTTGGAATGCCATCTATTTTGACGTGTCCTCTAGATTGGTAGCTATTCCCCACCCCCTTGTTGATGATACCCCAAGGCACAGGCTTATTGTTGTCTCTTGGGGTCTTGGTTCTCTTTTTTGGTCTTCTGCTTAAAAACCTTGTATTCCTTCATTCTCTTTAATATATTTGTTTATTCATCCAATATATATATATATATATATCATACTGTAGGACATACATTGTACATTTCTTTCTTTCTTCCTTTATCAGCATTGCATGTCATCAGATGTTGATAAAAAATCTAAACTATTATTCTCTTATTTAAAAATTTAAGTGGAGCCAATGTCTATAACTAATAACATTCTCAACCAAAAAAAAAAACACTAGCAACATTGCTTCTCTACCTTGCCAATATTATGAGAAGAGTAGAGTTGAAGCAGCTGCATGCAGAAGGTAACAACAATGGTAGTATCTTTAGCCTCCAAGAAGACAACTTGCCCCTCCACCCAATCAATGACAAATTTGAGTAACAAGTAAACAACTGCAGACTGAACATAAAGCAGGGATCAGTGATAAAACTTTGGAACTCGGGCATGCATATCCAAATACGAGCACATGTATTGACTAACTTTATACCTCATGCTTGTAGATCTCCAGAAGAGTGAGAAGAGGGTTCATCACAGAGATACCCATCTCACATAATGCTTTTTGATTGCGAGGCTGAGAAGCCCTGGCAGCTCCTCGTAATCTCTCTAATAGACAGCTAATCTAAGTATTTACAAGATACCACAGGAGAAGGAGATGAGCCTTTTATCTTTAAACAAAGTAGAGCAGATGGATATGAAAGAGATTTTGCACTAGAGATATTTGAAAAGCTAACCAAAAAAATGGCATCTGGTTGTTGAGCAACAGCTCTAAAATTACAGTCGCCGGAGATATCTATAAGGTATGTTGTCATTTGACCCACGAGATCCCTCACATACCTATCAGAAAAATTCGTACTCAGTTAATAGACTACATAGTTGAATGGAGAATGCTGAAGTGAAAACTAATGGTTTTTTTTTTTTGGGGGGGGGGGGGGGGGGGAAGGAATCAACAGACACAGGCTTACTGATTGGACGCCTCTGAATTTCTGATGCCAACGGCAGAACGAACCAAGGTTTCAGCAAGCGACCGCTGAAAAGAAAACAATTACGAACTAAGTGTAGTTGATCGTTAAATAGTGTTAGAAGTTAATAACTGATAACTTCTAATGTATGAAATTGTAGATCAATTAACCATAAAGGTTCTCTTTGGCTAACAGCAATAGAAAGAAAACATAGAAGCATATTTAGTCTCACCTGATGAGTAGCAGCCAAGGAGAACAAATTTCTACCATTTGCAAAAGTATTTGCTAAGTCATGCCAAGAATCCTACACATGAAAAAGAAATCGCCATGAGTAACATTTATCAGGTATTACAGTGATGGATCCCAAACATTTCCTGGTAAATAATCAGGAAAGTATACACATTATTAAATAACAAATTAACAACATCCCAACTATTGGATTTGGCGACATGGCTCCTTTCAAAACAAACTAGGGCACATGAAAAATGAATAAATGTAAAAAGACAGTGACAAATGAAAGTGAGTGCGTAACAGGAACAACAATAGCCCAAGATAACAGGAAGATCTCAACTACATAGTGTCAACAATGTGGATATTTGCGCTCTAAAAGGCTCCATCTGAGGTCACACTTCATCACAAGGCATGAATTATGCATGTCATTCTTGAGAACCTCAGCTACGGTCATTTTAGGCCTGCACCTAGCACTTTTAGCTCCTTCAATCAGGATCAGACGATTACATGCTAGGGTGTGCCCAGGCCTATGCTGCAGATGGCCAAATCAACTCCAATCACACATAGAGCTTGTCACTGATTGACCCATGATTACTATAAGTAAAAGGGCATATCAAATTAAAGTGTTACAAGCATCATAACAAACAAAAAGCAAGTGGAGATGCCAACCAACCAAAGAAAAAAAACTCTACAGAGGCTACAGTTGCTGAAGATGTGAGTGATTCTGAGATGCTATTGGTGTCTGAAAATAGAATTAGATCACAAGATGAATGGATCCTTGATGCCGGGTGTTCCCACCATATGTGCTTTAACCGTGAGTGATTCTCTACTTGTGAACCTTTTCAAAGTGGAATTGTATTGATGCCTTGATGGGTAATAATTCTCCTTGTAATACAGTTGAGAAGGAAAATATTAGAATTTGGATGCATGGTGGCATTATCAGAACTCTAACTGATATCTAGCATGTTCCTAAGTTGAAGAGAAATCTCATCACTTTAGACACCTTTGATACAAATGGATTTAGATACACAACTAATGGTGTGGAGTCATGCAGGTTAATAAGGGTGCTCTCTTATTGAAGAAAAGAAAGAAGTTGGTGGTTTGCATATCTTGCAGCATACTACAATCACTGGATCTATTGCAGCAGCTTCATTAGTTTCTGATTCAGAAACTACAAAATAATGGCACATGAAACTAGGCCATATGAGTGAAAGAGGGATGGTTGCATTGAGTAGAAGGGGTCTATTAGGTGGTAAAACTATAAAAAAGATGGAGTTCTGTGAGCATTGTGTGTTTGGGAAGCAAAAGGGAGTTAGTTTTAGTATTGCCATTCATAGGACCAAAGGAACTCTGGACTACATTCATTCAAATTTGTAGGGGCCATCCAAAGTTCCTTCAAAGGGGATTGGGTGTCGGTATTTACTTACCTTTATCGATGATTATTCTAAGAAGGTTTAGGTCTACTTCTTAAAGCACATAAATGAAGTATTTGTTGCTTTCAAGTAATAGAAGACTTTGGTTGAGAAGTAGATTGGGAAGCAAATTAAAACATTGAGAACAAACAATGGCCTAGAATGTAGTGAAGGAGACTTCAACAAGTTTAGAAAAAATGAGCGAATTGCAACACACCATATAATTGTGAAGACACCTTAGTAGAATGGAGTTGCAGAGCATATGAACACAACCTTGTTAGAAAAGGCAAGGTGCATGTTATCAAATGTAGGACCTGGCAAGGAGTTTCGGGCGGAAGCAATAAATGCAACAACATGGTTGGTGAATAGATATCCCTACACAACTATTGGAGGCAAAATTCCGAAGAAGGTATGGTCAGGTGAACTTGTTGATTATAGTAATTTAAATTTTTTTTGATGACCTGCTTATGTACATGTGAATGATGGGAATTTAGAACCATTGGCTAAGAAGCGTATTTTCTTGGGTATGGATATGGAGTTAAGGGATTTAGGTTAGGGTATCCTGATCCAAATAAACCTAAATTTATTATCAGCAGAGTTGTAACTTTTGATGAGCTTACTATGTTAGAAGAAGAAGAAAAAAAAACCATCTTCACATTGATGAAAGTTAGAAAAATTTTGGGGAGAAGGTGGAGTTTGAAGTTGATGATCCATCTTCAAAGAAAACACAATCAACTTCAGCCACCCACTCTTACTGAAGAAGGTGCTTTAAGGAATCAAGAAGAAGAGGACTACAATATTGCCAGAAATAGGCCAAGGAGGAGCATTAGGCCACCACAAAAATATGGGCATGCTGAAATTGTTGCTTATGCATTGTCTGTTGCGAAAACAATTGAAATAGTGAGCCTGCAACATATTCAGAAGCTACATCTTCAGCTGATACTTCGAAGTGGTTGTTGGGCATGAATGAAGAGATTGAGCCATAAAAATCAAATATGGGAGCTAGTCAAACTGCCTAGAGGGGGAAAAATTTGTTGGTTGCAAATGGGTTTACAAGATGAAAAAATCTAACACAGGTGATGAAGATGCTGGATACAAGGCATAATTGGGTGCTGTAAATTTGAGAAAGAAGAAGGTGAAGAACGAGGGAGAAGAGAAGATGGAAGTGATGACTTTGCTGTGGAGGCTCAGATAGATCTCATGAGCACTCCTCAAAATAACTTCACTATTTATAGGCTAATTTATAAGTCTATTCTATATAGGAAACAAAGTAGAACCAAAATAGGTGACATCAACCAATTTTGATTGGAATAGAACATCTAATTACCACATATTTTTCCTATTGAGAGTTAGAACTTTCCTTTCCCCAATTGCCCTTCCTAACACTCCCCCTCAAGCTGGAGCATATATATTACTCATGCCTAGCTTGTCACAAATATAGGTAACCCTTGTACTCCCTAGAGCTTTGGTGAACAAATCTGCAAGTTGTTCTCCAATCCTCACATGCTTGGGGGATATTATGCCATGAAGTAACTTCTCACGAACAAAATGGCAATCAACTTCAATATGCTTGGTACATTCATGAAAGACTGGATTTATGCTATATGAACCATAGCTTGATTACCACACCATAGCTTCATTGGTGTGTCATCAATAATTCCTAATTCCTAGAGTAATTGTTTTATACATACCATCTCGCATGTTGCTTGTGTCATAGCACGATACTCAGATTCTGCACTTGATCTTGCTACCATAGTTTGTTTCTTACTCTTCGACAACACAAGATTTCCTCCAACAAATGTGCAATAGCTAGTAGTCAATCATCTTCTATCAATAGGTGATCTAGCCCAATCAACATCAGAGAATCCTTCAACATTTCTATGTCCAAGATTAGTGTAAAGAAGTTTGGTTCCTGGTGCTTTCTTAAGATACCACAGAATTCAAATAACTGCATCCTAGTGTTTTGTTTGTGGGGCAGACAAAAATTGACTCACAAGACTAATAGGAAAGGCAATGTTAGGTTGAGTCACAGTCAAATAATTCAATTTCCCAACAAGCCTTTTGTACTTCTCTGGATCATAAAGAATGGTTCCATCTTTAGGCATTAACTTAAAGTTAGTTTCCATGGGAGTGTCTAGGGGTTTTGATCCTAACATTCCTATTTCAGAGAGCAAACCCAATGCATACTGACAAGAAGATGCCCTTCGTTGATTAGGCAACTTCAACTCCTAGAAAATACTTTAACTTGCCCAAGTCTTTGGTCTGAAATTTCTCTTGTAAATCGGTCTTTAACCTATCAATTCCTGAAGTGTCATCTCCTGTAATGACAATATCATCAACATAACTACAAGAAAGAATACAGAGTTAAGAGTTTTTAAAGAATGAAGAGTGATCACTTTCACAGCAAGTCATCCCAAATTCTATTACAACAGTAGTGAATCATCCAAACCATGCTCGAGGTGACTGCTTCAAACCATATAATGATTTGGGGAGGCGACAAACCTTATTCTTCTCCCCCTGAGCAACAAACCATATTTTCTCTATTAAGGAAGGCATTGGTAGGTAGCAACAAGAGAGATTAAAATGCGGATGGAAGTAAGCTTGGCAATAGTGAAAAAGTATCTACGTAATCTATGCCATAACTTGAGCATAGCCCTTTGCAACGAGACGAGCTTTCAAGCGAGCTAAAGAACCATCAGGATTAACTTTCACAGTGAATATCCACCTACAACCAATAGCTGTCTTTCCTGAGGGTAAAGGCACAAGATTCCAAGTTTGATTGTCTTCAAAGGCTTGTAATTCTTCGTTCATTGCACCAACCCACCCAGTATTAGACAAGGCTTCAAGAACATTCTTAGGAATTGGATAAGTCTCTATAGTGGATGAGTAACTTTCCAACGAGCAATGGGAATTTCAAGGTCAGAGCTGGCAGGAATGTCCATTGGATCAGCAGATGAAGTGTGCAAAGAGGTAGAGACTATAGGTGTATAGGGGGAGCAGGTGGTTTCGGACGACGTGTGTATACTTTGGTGATGCCTGGTGGAGGAGGAGGTGAAGGAACTGTACCCTGTGGAAAAACAATTTGAATAATACATAGATCATCATTTAGGCCAGTTAAACTAACAAATTTAGTAGAAAAAGGAGTTGACTCAAAAAATGACACATCTGCAGTAACAAAATATCAACGTACGTCGAAAGAATAATAACAATATCCCTTTTGGGTTCAAAAGTAGCCCACAAACATACACTTAAGTGCAAGAGGATCAAGTTTAGAGATTCTAGGGAGATGATTACGAATGTAACACACAACCAAATACACGGGGGGGGGGGGGGGAGGTAAATAAGAGAGGTGAAGGAAATAACAAAGAATGATGAATGCCACCTTTTAATACAAATGAAGGTATCTTGTTAATAAGATAATAGGTAGTTGAAACTACAATAGCCCAAAAGGATTTAGGAACCTTCATCTCAAATAAGAGACAACGGGTGACCTCTAATAAGTGTATTTTTTCTTTCTGCAACCTCATTTTGTTGAGGAGTATCAACACAGGAGGATTAGTAAAGAATTCCATTAGAAGCCATAAATTTACAAAAGAGACCAGAGAAATATTCTTTAGCATTATCACTACGAAAAGTACGAATAGGAACACTAAATTGAGTACGAATTTCAATAACAAAATTGCAGAAAATGTCAAATAATTTTGAACGATTTTTCATTAAATAAAGCCAGGTGACTCTTGAAAAGTCATCCACAAATTTAACAAAGTATCTGTAACCTGAAGTAGAAGTAACAAGACATGGTCCCGACAAATCAAAATGAACTAAAGAGAAAGGGAGGTCTGATTTTTTATTTATACAAAGGGAAAAACTCACATAATGAAGTTTTCCAAACTAACAAGACTCACAGTTCCAACAAAAAAGAGAATGAAAACTTTTATTTACCAATTTTAGGTTTTCCAAAGAGGGATGCCCCAACCGACAATGTATTTAATGGGGGATGGATATATTGGAACAAGTAGTAGAGGATATCTCCTCGAATAGATACAACCCCCCTGACATACGGCCTTTACCAAGCATCTTCTTCAGCGTAAAATCCAGGAAAGAATTTCACCAAACATTTATTAGTGGAAGTAAATTTCTGAACAAATAATTAGTTAAAAAGGAAAATTACGTATGTAAAGAACTCAGGGTAGGGTAATAGATGGAGTGAGTTGAATTTTACCCATTCTTTTAACATTGATATGAGAACCATCAGCAAGTGTAACCAAAGAGGATGATGGAACAAAATAAGAAAATATACCTATAGCCTCGGTCATATGATCAGAAGCTCCTGAATCAATGATCCAAGGGCGAGACATGGTTGAAAGGCAAACGGTAGCATTACCTGTCTGAACAATGGTGGCAGTGTTGGGTGGCCTGAAACTAAGTGAAATGAATATAATCTTCCTCGGTCATCTTTATAGTCTTACCCTTAGGATGAACTTTAGTAGTTATAGAGGCTAATTCAGAAGTGGTGACTGCATTAGCCATGTGTGGGGGCTTCCCATGAAGCTTCCAACTATATCGTTGAATATGTCCTGGACGATCATAATGATAACAAGTCTTAACTTGTCCTATATTGTCAGTAGAGTTGTGTGAACCCGAATGTTTTCCAATATTATTTCCTCGAGTTTGTCCCATATTCTGTCCACGAGGGGTTTGTCCTCCAGAAGTGCTGCGGGAAATAGTTGCCAAAGCTGAATTTTCTGTACAGTTATTGGTACTCTCACTTGCAACACGAAGAACTCTTGCAAAGGTGTCAGCTAACGTGGGTACATGATCAATACCAAAAATTTGTGCTCTAACTCCCTCAACCTCCTTTCCAAGACCTCCTAAGAAACTCAGAACAGCTAATTGCTCTCTTTGATTTTGCATAATTTTGACATGAGAGGAGATAGGTAGAATAGATTTTAGTTCTTCATAAATTATTTTAAAATCTACAAAATACTGAGTAATATCTCTACCTTTCCTATCTACTCGATAAAATTCCTGGGACAATTCATAGATTCTAGCCAAATTATTTTGACCAAAATACAACACATTCAAATACTCCCATAATTCCTTCACAATTTGTGAGTAACCAAATCTGCAATATTGTCGGCCAAGAAAATAAACATCTGCCCAAGTATTCGAGCATCAACAATTGCCCAAGTATCATCATCTTTAGGTACAACCTTAGTCAAATGATCTATCTGTCCCTGTTTAGTAAGAAGAATTCTAACTATAGCCCTCTATTGGTGAAATTTGATACAACCTCCAATTTCTTCTCAGTTAAACGATGAGAGGATGAAATAGTATTTTTACTTGAAGTTTCTCCCATATCCAAACACAATTAAAACCAAATTAGATTTATTTCATAAATCAAATCCAGATTAGTTTCACAAAGCATAATCAGATTAATCCCAGAATCAAATTAATCCAATAATCAGATTAATTCCAATATTAGATTAATCCCAGAATCATAATTAATCCCATAAAAGAACCAGATATTGGACCACCTAAACCAATAGATCAAACCAAACCAGAAAACCAACTCAAAAATAGTTTCAAAACTAATCAAATTCCCAAAAACGTGATTCACGCAACCCTAAATAGATCGAGAGTGAGGAAGACTACGGTCACTCTTCCTCAGCCCCAAATCACAGAAAAGATTTCTCCATCAATCGTAGATTTATTGTACCTGGGAATGGCAAATTTTAGCACAAGTCTAACATCAATTGTGGCAACAATCTTGAGAAGAGGTCATCGCACAGCTCTCCCCTTGAAAAGGAAACTCAATCTGGGTATTCACTTGGATCGATCTTTCACAGAGACACCAAAATAGTGGCAACGTAAGGAGCTGCATCAATCTTCAAACAAAAACCACCAAAAAGTGCAGTATAAGGTGTTTCATCCCCTTTAATTTCTGGAAACAACTCTTAGACCAGGTACAATCTCTTTTCTTTCTATAGAATCAACTATTTGTACTAGTAACTCTTAGAATCGAAAGGAATAAGAGGACCTACACCTCTGATACCATGTAAATTTGAGAAAGAATAAGGTGAAGAACAAGGGAGAGGAGAAGATGGAAGTGATGACTTTGTTGTGGAGGCTCAGCTAGATCTCATGAGCACTCCTCAAAATAAGTTCATTATTTATAGGCTAATTTACAAGTCTATTCTATATAGGAAATAAAGTAGAACCAAAATAGAAGAGCATCAACCAATTTTGATTGGTATAGAACACCTAATTACAGCCTCATTTTCCTATCGAGAGTCAGCGCTCTCACTGAAACTTTCCTTTCCCAAATTGCCCTTCCTAACAGGTGCAAAAGGCTACATTAAGGTTCAAGGTGTTGACTTTAATTATGTGTTTTCACCTATTGTTATGCATAGTACAAATCATGTTTTGCTTTGTTTAGTTGCTATGCATAATTTGTAGTTAGAGCAACTTGATGTGAAAACTATATTCTTGCATGGTGAACTAGAAGAACATATTTATACACATCAACCGGATGGTTTTGTTGTAAATGGAAAGGAGGACCAGGTTTGCTTGTTGAAAAAGTCCTTACATTGTTTGAAGTAGTCTCCTAGATAGTGGTATAAGAGATTTGATTCTATTATGGCTACTTTGGGTTATAATAGGTGCAAGCAAGATACCGTGTCGGCGATATATCGCCGACACACGGCGAAAAATCGCTGTGTCGCTGGGGTGCGACACGACACACCCCAGCGACACGATATCTTCCATAAGTTGGCGATATATCACCGATAATCGGCGATATATCGCCGATAATCGACATTTCGAAGCATGACGAAGCGACCCTGTCGCACGCCGGAATCTGCAGGTTGAGGCTCCAAGCCGGAGAGGATTCCGAGAGAGTGAAGGGTGGATAAGTTGCTTCGGTGGAGCGCGATGGCGGTGGACTTGGAGGAGGTGCAGGCGGGGACTGGGAGGAGAAGCTGGTGGCAGACTCAATGGAGTTGCAGACTTGCAGGCGGGGACTGGGAGGAGGAGCTGGTGCTGCCGTGTTGGTGGAGGTGCAGGAGGAGGTCTGGGCGGCGGTGTTGGTGTTGGTGTTGGTGGAGGTGGCTTCGGTGCTTTGGATTTGCTTGCAAATTCCTCATGGTGAAAAGAATCGTGTTCTTGTTTTCAACATATTTGGTCCATCCAACAATGTCTGATGGCAGATTTAAATTTGTCAAGGCTTCAGTCTTTTCCAAAGTTGGGACAGGAGGATGATTGTAGAGGGTTTGCTTGCTCGGTGTTGTGCCTGGATCATTGGGGATGCTTCTCTCTGTCTTGGGCTGTTGTCCTCTCGTCTTTCCTTAATTTTCTCTTTTTTTTGTGCAAAGTCGAAACTCTAAGATTTCGAAAAATCGCTCGACCTTTCGGCGATTGTCGCCGTGTCGGTGGTGTCGCCAGCCACCAACACGGCGACTTCAGTCGGCATATCGAACATTGGGTGCAAGTATGGTTGTTAAGTACACTTTAGAAGACCTTTTGATGGTTTATTCATATATTTGCTCTCATATTTTGATGATATGTTGATTGTTGCTAAAGATATAAATGAGATCATCGGGTTGAAGCAATAGTTTAGCACTGAATTGAGATGAAAGACTTGGGGGCAACAAGAAAGATTCTTCGAATGGAAATCAAGAGGGATAGGAAGGCAGGGAAGCTATGGCTATCTCAACAAAAATACATAGAGAAGGTGTTAAGAGCGTTTTAGTATAAAAGATGCAAAATCTGTTAGTACTCCAATTGCATCTCACTTTAGACTTTCAGTTGCTCTATCACCTCAGTCAAATGAGGAGGTAAGTGATATGTCACGTGTTCCATACTTTAGTGCAGTTGGTTCCATCATGTATGCTACAGTTTGCACTCGACTTGACATTTCACATGTAGTAGTGTGGTGAGTAGATACTTATTATGTCTAAGAGAAACTCATAAGACAATTGAGGAAGAGAGGAGAGAGAACTGGAGAGGAGAAGAGAGAGAATAAGTGGAGCGGAGTGCAGAGAGAAGAGAGACAAGAGAGGACAGAGAGGAAGAACGTGGAGCGGAGTGGAGAGAGAAAGAGACAAGAGAGGAGAGAGAGGAAGAACGTGGAGAGGAGAGAGAAAAGAAAGAGGAAAGAGAAAATAAAAGGGAAACCCCCTATTGGCTCCACGTACTCGAAAATAGCCAATAATTGTTCGTAATACAGGAGAGAGGATAGACTTTTAAACTGATGCAAGATCGAGATACGAACATGGAATGTGAACAAATAAGTGATATCGACCAACCCATGTATGTTATAAGTGGGTGATTCCACTTACTAGACAGGTAGCATTCACATGTTAATATATAATTGATTTTATTTACTCACTTATACAATTTATGGAAACGCATGATATATTGTTATGTGAATGAAATAAAAATGCATGGGATCGGATGACAACTTAATGAATTGATTGAACTGCTTGAATTGGAATGCTGATAGTATTCTTGAGATGTTGAATCATCAATTTGAAATGATGCTTATGTTTGTTAAATTTAGAATTATCATGTTCCCATATTTAAATGATTGGATTGTATGAATTGCGCCTAGTCTTATTCGGATAAGGCTAAGTGATGATTGAAATGCGAGAGGTATATTAAAATGGACATGGTATAGTAATACAATATTGGAATTGAAAATAACAAGAGTAAGAGAAAAGGAAATAAAATGCTAATGGCTTCTATAAGTTTTGGTACTTAGTGTACTCAAATGGGAGGGTATGAAGCGGCTTCTGTGTGTCCTGGTACTTAGTGTACCCAAATAGGAGGGGCAAGAAGCAAGACTGAAAAATGAAAAAAAAGAGAGAAAATAATAATAATAATAAAATAAATAAAATATAATGGCTTATGTAAGTCCTAGTACTTGGTGTACACAAATGGGAGGGCATGAAGCAAGACTGAAAAGTGAAAAGAAAATAAAGGAAATAATAATAATAAAGAAAGAAATAAAATGTAATGGCTTCTATAAGTCCTGGTACTTAGTGTACCCAAATGGGAGGGCATGAAGCGGCTTATGTAAGTCCTGGTACTTAATGTACCCAAATGGAAGGGCATGAAGCGAGACTAAAACATGAAAAGAAATAAAATGTTAATGGCTTCTGTAAGTCCTGGTACTTAGTGTACCCAAATGGGAGGGCATGAAGCAAGACTAAAAAGTAGAAAGATATACAAGACTGATGATGGCCTCCTGTAGAGAACACCTGACATTGTGCCAAAAGACTGAAAAGAGAATCTTTTAATGAGAACCTCTAAGACTGAGACTGAGACTGATGTTGATGCCACTTGTGTGGTTTAGACCGATGGTGCCCTCTCTACAGGTAGCGCTTAGGTCTAGTTTAATAATGAAAAAGGAAGAGGAAAATGAAAAGAAGATTAGAATGCATAATGTTATATGACTTTGATGTGATAATTGATGCTTGATGAATTGCCTGACTTACTTACATGGTTGTCTATATTGCTTACTAGGCCGCAAAGCTCACTATTCTAAATGTTGACAGGTCCTCAGATACATGATAAGGGCAAGGAAGCTGCCACCTGACAATGCCTTTAAAGTTGAAGATGGAATTTTTTTTGCAATTGATGTTTGTTCAACTGAACTGTGGATGTATACATTCCTTTGAGACTCTATGTATTTAATAGATACTATTGAAAGGTCAAATGTAAACATAATAGGACTTTAGACTATATACATATATTTATGGAGTCAAACTGTCAAACAGGTCAAACAAATTGTATGTTTTTATTCTTGAAAATGTTTAATTTAGCATTTTGTTTTAGTGGTTATAAACAGGTTGATAATGAGAGGAACTATCACGTACCTAGTTGAATGTCAGTAATGTGGGCCCCACCAAGCCTGAGAAAACTGGGGTCGTCACATGTTGTGTTGTTAAATAGTCAAAAATAAAAAACAAAAATGATACCAACGACAGCCTAAATTAAAACTGGAGTTGCTGAACAAGACAAGCTAGGCCAAGAATTCCAAATATTATTAGCCATCCAACAGTATTTATGAGATACAAGGAATATAAGTAAAGGATGAGGCACGGTGTCCGCATGCCAATGCTACTGCTACAGCAGAAACACCAATATGATTTACAGAATTGTCAATTCAATTGAGAATATGAACCTTACCATTGTGACAAGATGAGCACAGATGTTATTTCTTCGAACAATTGTCGGAAGTAACTGACAACAAGTGAGTTCCTGCCAAAGAACACACAAACAACACTGAGATTCCTGAAACCAGTTCTTGATATACATTTAAATACTGTAATGTTGTCTCCTTATCATTCAAGAAAGGCAAAAATTTCCGATGTAGCAATTATCATCTAGAATTTCTCCTACACTCAGAACCATAACTGATGTTGGAATTTGAATAGACATTTTTGGTTCCATCCACTCAACCCTAAAGTGAGAGGTATACTTCCAAAAATATGATAGACATCCTTCTCCTTCTCCTGGAATATGCATCTATTTCCAACATATAAGGGAAGTGCAATAAATGGAGTAATATAGATCTGAATTGAACTAGGATTAGCTGGTATTTTCTTCTGTAAACCATACAAAGTACAACAGTCACAAGAAAAGCCTAAGTAAGCAAAAGTTGAGAAACAAATATTATTGCTCCCTTGCTAATGACAATAAAAAATGTTTCAGTGTCTGGACAATCATCAAGCTTTATAAAACTTTTAGGGAATTTCAAGGACACCACAAGATAATTTGGGAAAAGCATAGACACCCCAAAACTATGCCAAATTGGTAGATATTAGTTAGAAGAAATGACAAATATAGCCTTAGCTATATTATTCTATGTCATATTATGACAAATGGAGGAAGAAGAAGGAACTCAAGGAGGAAGAAAGAAGATGAAATTTAGGATTTTATTTTACAAAAGGCAAAACTGTAAAGTCACAAGAGATAAGGGCAATGTAGGAATTATAAAATTATCTAACCATGACTTAACAGGGTTTGCTGACGGGAGTACTATTGTGAAAACATTTTGGGGTGTCATTGCCAATTTGGCATAGTTTTGGTGTGTCTAAAGGTCAAATTAATTTCTTTTGAATGCAAAAAATGAATTTTAACTCCCAATTTTTGCAAGTTTTTCTATTGGCTTTCTTTGATTTTTTTTGGGGGCCGGGGGGCCCAAGGGAGGAGAATTATACATGGAAAAGACAGGTGGAGGGGGAATATACATTAAGAGGACAGGGAGAGAGGGGAAAACCCAAAAGCTTCAAGGCCAAGTGAGATGCTGGGAAGCAACAGGGAAACTTCTAGGCCCCATTAACAACAATAAGCCCATTCCTTAGGGAATCTACAAAAGGTTTTAAGAGAGGCCCAAAGTAGCTTGGGACTAAGATCATAGACAATGGATCTCCAAATCTGATCAAGAGAACGGAATTTGGTAATCCATATTCTGATAGTACATTCTAGCAACAAAAATTAGCATCCTTATGAATGTCAGATAAGTAGACAATAGAGACCCCAACAAGGTTAAATGGGATACCTAGACCTAGAATGTGCCAGGATCAAGCTAAAAAGAGATATAATCACCATTAGCAATCACCATGGAAATGGCTGAGAGAGTTTAAAAATAGTGGAGGAGGAGACTTGCAAACCACAGGGTAGAGTAACTATCCAAGAGTGGTCTAACATGAGAAGGTAGGGGTATTACGGTATTACCTAATTGATCCAAACAGAGTTCTGTCCAGAGAAGATTTTCCAGATTAACTTAAGGAGGCCAGTTATATTAGAGTCACAAATACGATGAATATCTAGGTCTCTTTTGGACTAGGGTCAGTAGATAGAATTCCAGAAGATTGGAGAAATTAGGAGGCTTGCTGCTCTTTTCCAAAGGCAACTACAGAAGAGGGATTATGTTGTTTATTCTACTGAAAATTTTGGGAGAATAAATTCTGGTCCTAAGCCTTTCAAGTTCTTCCAAACCTGGACCTCCAAGCCAGATTACCATGACGTAACAAGGAGAGGGTGGGAAGTACCAAATAATGGCAGGCTGAATCCTCTTCTTGGTTTTGCTGCCAGGCTGAGAAATGTTAAGAAGGAATTGTGTGTTCGCAAAGACTTATGCTGGAGATGTTCAACTTCTGAAGGAGACAGAGGTTGAATTGCACCACCCAAGCCCTTATTGACATAAACCATGATGATAGTTAGCTAGATAAAGAGAGGGAAGCGGAAAGGAAGCCATGGCAAGCACTTCAAGTAGAGGAGAATTTTCAACGAAAAATGCAGGGTCCAATGGCTCCAACTTGGCGATGGAAACTATTATTTTTTCCATAATGTGGTTGTAGACAGCAGAGGAATCACATTCTAGAGGATAAAAACGAGCAGAAAGTGTCATTTGTGGATCCTGAAGTAGTGGACGCAGCTGACTTTTTCCCTAAATTATTTGGAGCTGGTGTAGAGGATGTCTGCCTAATATACCTCTAAAAGGGGTTCTGTCGGATGGACAACAAAGCTTGCTAGAAGAGCCAATCTCCAAAATGAAATTCAGAAGGTTGTCTAGGGAATTCAGGATTCAAAGGCCCATGGGCTGGATGGGTTTGGTACTAGTTTCTATAAAGCTTCATGGAAGTTGGTTGGTGAGGAGGTCACTAAAGCTATTATTTGGTTCTTTGAGAAATCAATAATTCCTACCTCCATCAATGCTACCTTCTTTACACAAATACCAAAAGAAGGAGATGTGGTGACCTTTACAGCATAGTTGTGAAAGCGGCAAGCGACCAAAGCGATTGGGGCTCCATCTAGGCGAAGAGGTGACAAAGTGGCATTGAGGCGGCAATAAAACGACTAAAGCGGCTGGGTCAAAATTTTTAATACAACTACTTTTAAATACAATTACTTTTTATATGAAACTAAACAAACATTCAACAATATTATTCATACATAATTTAGTGAAATTATTTTACAAATTATTTTTAACATGACTTTTTCTTAAATATACATGAACAATATTCGAATTGGAATCATAATTGATGTATCAATTTTTTCCCTTTTTTTTACCAAACAGTGCCGACATGATAAATTCATAGATCTCATTATTCCGATTTCCAAGTCATTGTTTATTTAATCATTCATTCATTAATGATGTTGAGTATGGATCATGCTTGACATTCTGTTGCCAACAGGCACTTTGGGCCTCGGAGTTCATTTGCAAATTGGGCCTCGATTCCGAAATCACTCATTCATTTACATTTATATATAGCTTTCTAGAATAAATAATGATTTAAAAAAATAAGAAAAATAATATGTACAAATTACAAAATGTAAAAAACCCAGCTACTTTAGCATCTATGCAGCAAAGTGGTAGTGCCTAGGTGAAAAAGTGGCAAAAAATCAGCCAGTCAATTAAGAGGTCAAAAATTAAGCGGCTTAAAAACCGCTTTGCCGCCTAGGCTGATGCTTTGACAACAATTCTTTACAGACTATAGACCAATTGCTTTGTATAACTTGTTGCGCAAGGTTATGACAAAAGATAATTACTAATCGGTTCCAACAAGTAGTGGGAGATCTTGTTAGTGAGAACCAGTCAGCTCGCATAAAAGGTAGATCCATTTGAGATGATAATTTAGTTTGTCATGACATTGTTATTGAAAGTTTATGGCAGTTTTGGAAAGATGTGGTTCCCTACAATTTTTTTTGGTACGGGTGAAGGCGTGTATAAGCTCTCCGATGTTCTCTACCTTTCTTAATGGGAGTTTCATAGAGTATTTCTCAAGTTGTAGGGGGATTAAACAAGGGGACCCACTCTCACCATATTTTTTTCACCCTGGCTATGGAGGCATTCTCTGGAATCATGAGAAGATTGGAAGTGTATGGTTAGATATATGTGTCCAGTTGCAAATCTGCAAATATTTCCCACTTGATGTTTGCAAATGACCAGCTGATTTTTGTGAAGGCATAGAAGATTCGATCCCTGGCAAGTATGGGGTCTCTTATTGAGTTTGTAGGCTAAACGGGCTGCATTTCAATAATTATGTCCTCTATT
The DNA here is from genome assembly GCF_041222555.1 of Hakea prostrata. Taxonomy (NCBI): domain Eukaryota; kingdom Viridiplantae; phylum Streptophyta; class Magnoliopsida; order Proteales; family Proteaceae; genus Hakea; species Hakea prostrata. The sequence goes on along the minus strand of NC_142600.1, from coordinate 21,831,919 downwards.
ATTTTACGGGTTTCTTTGAAACCAAGTAAATTATCAGGTATTTGGGTGTACCTCTTCCTTTAGGGAAGCTTTCAGGTGGAGATTGCAAAGCTGTTCTTAATAAAAGTACGAAGGAGGCTAGAAGGATGGAAAGCCAAAGTTTTGTCTTATGCAGGGTTACGGCTGCTAAAGCCAGTTCTGCAAGGGTGCTGCATTTACTGGACAGGAAATTTTGGGCTGTCTAAGAATGTGATCTCCAAATTGGAATCCATCTTTTCAAACTTCCTCTCGAGTGGTCCCTCCTTGGAAAGAAAAACGCATTTATTGACTTGGGATGGAGTGTGTAAACCCCAAAAAACGAGGGAGGCCTTGGGGGTTAGACGCATAAAAGAGACGAACGTCAAAAGAATTTTGAAACGATTTGGTGGATAGCTTCTATATGGTATATTGTAGGTATTTAAGACACCCCACATTTGCTCCTGGGTTTGGAGGAATGTGCTAAAGTATAGGGATAATGCCAAGCCCCTCATTCAACACATCATTTGAAAAGAGAAAGGAACATATATGTGGCTGGATAATTGGCACTCAAGTGGCATCATGATTAAAAGATCTGGGGATAGGATTTCGTTAAAAGTGGGTTTGACTCATATGGAGAAGGTGGATAAGTTTCTCGTGAATGATGGGTGAAGGAATTGTACAGGGGTGACCATGAAACTTGCGAAATGTCCGGAGGTTCCCCACACAAGTGGAAAGGCTGCCCTAGAAGGATAATGATTTGGTGGTTTGGAAAGGAAATGCTTCTGGCCAGTTCACAACAAAATCTGTACGAGAATGTGTTGGACAAAGTGCTAAACAGGTTGGTTGGTTGTTTGGTTCACAAACAATATCCTTAAGCAGGCCTTCATTGCTTGGAGATGTCCTGAGGATATACTTCCAACCAGGGATAATCTACTGCAAACAAATATCCTACTGCATTCATAGTGCAGCTTGTGTTGGGCTGGCATTGAGAACAGATAGCACCTTTTTTCCAGTGTCATTTCAGTTCCCTGGGGTGGGGATACATTTATGGAAAGCTAACCAAGGAGAGAAGAAAGAGGATACAGCTGCAAAAGGCAATCACTTAATGTTGACCACCTTAGTACCCGGTGGACCCATTGAATGCATAACAACTCTGGCTTTCTGCTTGACCATCCAATTCATCTGGACTGAGAGAAACTTCAGGATCTTCCAGAACAAGCCGAGGACTACAGGCAAAATTGTGTCAGCAATGGTAGATGACGTTCAGCATAAGTGGGATGCTAACCCTCTTGCTTGTGAAAGAACTGACTTGACTTCTTAGTAGTTCTTACATGGCTGAGAAGTGGAATATACAGGTAGACTGGAAGTCTCAGCTGTGCCTAGAGCTTGTTCTTGGTTCAAGCCTCCTTGATATATCGTTGCACTGCATTGTAATGAGGATTTGATCAACTCAGCAGCTCTTTATGAAGGAGTTACAAGGAATGAAGGAAGAGATCCTATTCTCGCTTTGCAGGTAAGGGAGAACAGCTTTCAGTATTAGCTATGGAGATGAAAGCAATATGAAGGCTTGAAGATTTGCATTGTTGGTTGTTTCAAGTTGGCAACAGACATTATTAATGGAGAATCCAAGGGCCATGAACAGTCCAACTTTTGAAAGGCGAAATAAGACAGACAGCAATTGTCCTTCATGCAGCAAAACCAGCTAGCTGATTTCATGACTGGCATCCAGTTGAAAGAGAGCCAGGTGGAGTGGGTACCTAGTGATTTTCCCAGAAGCTAGTGGACCTTATTCAGAAGGATGTAGAAGCTCAGGTTTACTTTAGAATGTAATCGGTGCCCTCCTTTGACGGTATCTCATTCCCCTGATTAAGGGTCCTGAAGATTGCCTTTTATCCCCTTTTTCTAATACAACAACAATCATTTATCAAAAATTGATGGAAATTAGAAGAACAAAGATGTCAAACCAAACGATGTAGCTGATAGAAGAAACTTGGAGGTTTGCTGCATTTTCCAAAGGAAACTACAGAATAGGGATTATACAGCTTGAATAATGCACATAAGAAGGTCAAAGATGACAGACCAAACGATGTAGGAAGACTGTGTGATGAATTTAATAATGCAAATAAGAAGGTCAAAGATGACAGACCAAACGATGTAGGAAGACTGTGTGATGAATTTAATCAGAGCATATCTTCAACATATGAAAGGAGCTTAGCTTTCCCCAATTTGAGTCTTTTGTAGATGTAATCCAACTTGAGGGAGCAGAGGTGGGCAATCAACCAAGAGGGACAAGGGGACTCCTAGATACTTAACTAGGGACAGTCCCAAGGGTGAGGCCAGTCAAGAGAGGAAGGGTAGCAGAGACTCAGTCAGAGACCTAGAAAAAGGAAGAGCTACATCATGTCTATTGATTGATTATCAGGAGACCTTGGCAACCATAGCCAAAGATAACTCAAACAGAGTCCTATCTGCAGCAGCCAATAAAGACAGGTCGTCATACCAACTAGATGCCAATAAATGTTTTTCCTTGTGGCAAGGTATATCTATCAATCCGATGAAGGAAGTCTCTTAAAAAAAAGGCACTTTTAAGCCTCAAACAGCCTCCTAAGGCGGCTTTAGTCAAACCTTTCATGGAGAGGATATTCCAGAGCAAGGCTGTTGTTTATCCAGAGAGGTACAGTATTATCAAAGCTCTTGTTGCCTATATTGATGACATTGAGGTTGCTGGGAGCTGAGATTAGTAAGTTTAAGTCCTACGTAGCCCAACACTTCAAGATTGAAGACCTTGAACTCTTGAAATACTTTCTCAGGAATTAGGTGTCAAGATCAAAGGAGGGTGAAAAATATTTACCAAAGGAAGTCTGTGAATAAAAAAGGTAGTTTCTATTCATCCCAAGAAAGAAAGAAAAAAACTCAGTTTAAACCCAGGAAAATAATCTTTGCATAACCAGGTCACAGTAAAATCTGTCTTTATTCTTCTTTTTGGATAATATACTAAGTACTAGACAGAAACCATAAAAAGATCCTACTTTTAAGATTTTCACCAGGAAAGTAAGTGATTCAAAATTAGGTATATAGAAACACAGGCACAGTATTCCATTAGACCTGTCCTGGAGACGGAATAAATGTATACGTATTTACCTGTAGCTGTTTCTCGCCAGGAAATGAAACAAGGGTTGTCATGGAAATTTTAATGATAATATCAAGCACAAGCATTCCTTGATTATGCTCTCCAAAAAAGGTAAATAAGGCCTTTTCGGACAGCTGCAAATGAGGTTGGCGATCACTGTCATGACCTGAATTAAACTTGCTTTGGCACCCATCTTCAACTGGCATTAAATATGTATCAGACCATCGTGCGAGGAACCAGATAACTGCCTGTACAGAGCAGCAACTTAAACAGCTAAAAAAAATTAACTAGATAAATGCAAAACAATGACAAACAAACGAAGCCAGCAGAATAAACCTTTGATTGCATCAAGTAAATCTCGATACAAATGGCAAAGTTATGGAAGTAATCACAATGTGTGAAGTTTTCATGCCCTTTAAGCCAGAAAAATAAGGCCCAATAGCTTCATGTCAGACGGGATTCTAATCCAAATATATAGGTATATTGGGTGGGTCGTACTTCATTCTAAATTTGAAAAGCAACTTCAAGGACGAGTCCAAAGCCCACCAAGGGCATCAAAACCTGAACTTAATGAAGCCTCAAAACCCAAAATGGGATTCAAAAGCTATGCAAGATGGTTCATTATACTACACTCCAGTTTCCCTGGATTCTTCCAGTCAGGGGAGATGGGTTTTCTACACCATTAGACATGGTTGATAACTTTTAAGTCATATTTCACCTAGAACACTGCGACAAATAGTGATAACCTAAGTTGACCTGATGCAGCCTCAATTAATGAGCCAGTCTTCCAAGTTCCAAGATCTTTTAAAGGACCTGACTCAAAATGGACCATTGAGCATACGCATGGCCCAAGGCAGCTGCCTTGGTGCACATCCCTTGGACAGTCTTCCTTGGAGCGCAAGTCGTCTACTTTCCTTTTTTTAAACAAGGTTCTTTAGTCATGAAGAGTTAGACAATATAGAACTTTCTATTTTCACACAATTTCTATTTTCATGTTCTTTCCTTTTTAGGAACTTTCTATTTTCTATTTTTTGTAAGGAGTACTATTAGCTTCCTTTTATGGAGAGCAAGTTAACTTGCTTCTCAAGTTGTAATTCATCCTAGTAGCATGATAAACAAAGGAGGCTGCGATTCTAGGCTCTCTTGCTCGAATTGCAGTTCACGGTTGCAGATTCTTCATCTTCCTTTCTTTTTTTTTTCTTCTTCATTCTCTTTCAAGTTCAGCTACTGTTTTTGGTTTAATATTTGTTTATTAAGGCTTGTGTACCAACATGGTATCAGAGCTATATTAAATCAAAACGGGGCTGTACTCAGTTTTCTCTGCTGAAGTCCTTTTTCAGTGATTCCTTACTTTGGTGAGCAGTCACCTGTTGGTGTACTAACTTTATGTTAGATCAGATGAGTATATAAACTGATCTATTCTATTTCTTACCTCCTACTCATCCCAGAACTTGATTGATTGCTTTGTTCTATTATTCTCTGCAGTTCTACATCCTTCTGCAGATCTTCTTCTTTTTTTCCTTTTCTACAAACACCTATTCGATTCTGTGTTGCATAATTTTTCTGCTATCCTTCTTCAAGTTCTGGGCTGTTTTATATACTCCTATACACTATGTCTTCAGTCACTGTCTCACTGATGCTTTAAAATTGAGCATTGCTGAATCCAAGGGCTCTCAAGGAGATATAGTGAATGTAAAGATTACCTCCATCAAATTAAAAGGTAGCTCTAATTATTTGTTGTAGTCTTAAGTGATTCGTGTTTACCATGGTAGAAGATCTCGCTCTCGAGAGAGATCTCGCCACCTTGAAAAAGAGAGATCTCGACCATCTCGGTGAGATCTTGGTCGAGATATACAACTTTTTGGCGTCAACTCGGTGGCCCATCTCGGTGGGTTTTAGGGTCCCAATTGGGTTGAAACTTGGTATTTAGCTTATTTAGGGCCTTTTGAACACGTTGGTGGCCTTGGATTTGTTAGAAACAACCCTATGTATGATTTATAATCCTACCCATAGTGTGAAACCGAAATGTAGTAGGATTAGGGAATGCAATGTTATACAACATGTAATATAGAACCTTTAAGGCATATATATGAAAAGCAAGTATATCAAATGCATCAACTAACTTAAATGTTATAAAATTCCATCCATATGAGTATCACAATCTCAATTTTTAAGTATAAAATAATTATACAACCATTAGAAGTTCTATATAAGTCATTAAATCATAAATTCATAAGACAAGTAGAGAATGATTGATCTTCCTTGTTGTAGATGTACTAAGAGTAGTTGCAAGTGAAAATTCAGCCAAAATCCACAAAAAAAAAGGTAAAAATTGAGAGTTCCAAGGCGAGATATGGCGAGATCTCGAGCGAGATATCCCAATTTGCTGCTCTCTCCCTCCATCTCGTCTCACCAAGCTAAAAAAACGAGATATCTCACGAGATCTCGCCGAGATCTCCCACCATGGTGTTTACATTCTTCCAAAGGTTAAGCTTAAGTTCATTGAGAGTAGACCTCCTCTTGAATCTGACAAATCCTATCCTGGTTAGACTCAAGATGATGCAATTATTAAAATTTGGTCGTGAAACAATATGGAGCCTGAAATTGCTGCAAATGTTATGTTTCATAAAACTGCAAAGGGGATATGGGATGATCTACAAAAGAAATATTCCATAGCAAAAAAATATGACTCATATTTATACTCTTTATGAGAATATATTTCAGTTTCAGCAACGTGATAAGTCACTTCAGGATTCTTACCATTCTTTTAAAGGTATGATGTTTGGGGCACATGCTTATTTCCCCAGAGGAGATTTTCAGCCTCTTACTCAGTGGTGGAGCCACGTTGGGACCGGAGGGGGCCATGCCCCCCCCCCGGATTTTTTGAAATTGTAAATATCGTTGTTTTTTTCCTTATTTCTCTATCTTTAATTGTGAAATACCACTATTTGGCCCCCTCCAAAAATTAAAATTAAAAATCTAAGATAAAGATGATGGGTACAAATGTCATTCATAATTTTTATCTAATGGTTATCATTAAATCCCTAGTTTTAAGGAATAAAATGTTAAATTCTAATTAAAAACTAACTCACGATCCATGAATTTCTCCTTATATATTTTCTCCTATTTTCATTTCTGTTTATTTTCTCATGAATCTCCTCTTTTATTCCTATTTTTTCTCTCTTTTTTTCTCACACGTCTCACAAAATATTGAAGTAGTTAGCAAACTTTTGAATTTTCCTAAATCTTCTCCACATCAAGTATTCACTCTCTCTTTCTCAAATTATTCATTTATCTCTCTCACACTCACGAATTTTCTATTAATTTACCTAATTTTTAATGTAGACTCCACATTAAAATATAATAATATATTCTGAGATGAGACCTACAATGGGTCCCACATTGGCCCACATACATTCGCCCCCCCCCAATGTTCAATCCTGGCTCCGCCCCCGCTCTTACTACTAATATTGAGAAACTTAAAACTCAAAGGAATGAATTTTTTCTGTCCAAATTTCTGGTTGGTTTAAATCCTGAACTGAAGTCTGTCAAAGGCCACCTCCTAGCTGGTGAACATGTTCCTAACCTTAATGACGCCTATTCTAGACTTCAGCAGATTGCCTTACCTGAAAGGGGTTCCTCTAGAGATAACACTAAGGGAGATATTTCAGCTTTTACTACTTCTCGTGAAAGAGGATGTGGTCGTGGTTCAAGGGGAGTTAGTAGACCTCTTGAAAATCGTGGTGTTCAACAGTTTGATAAGGCATATATGCTTTGTACTCATTGTGGTAAAACTGGACACTTGGTGGAAGCTTGTTGGGCCAAACAACTTGCCAACATGCCACTTTAGATGGTGGTATTGACATAGTAACAAACAACAATACTGGTTCTGGATATTCTCAGGGGACTTATCTAAGACTCTTCAAGATGATGTAAGCCAAATCTTTTGCCGTTTACAAAATATTGAGACCACACTTCCACATCAATTGGTTCTTCTATGGCCAATCTTTCTCATGCAGGTAACACAGCTCTTCTCACTTCTACATCCACCCCTTGGATCATTGCTTCAAGGGCTTCTTCTCACATGATTGGTAAGTCATTTCTTTTTAGCTCATTTTCTAAGTCTACAACTAGTAATTCAGTTATGTTGAGAAAAACAATTAGGGTAGAATGACTTATTAATCAATGTGATCTCAAGCCCTCTATTTATAATTAAGTGGAAAGTACACTATTACATAAATACCCTTACTTGGGTAACAAGAAACAGAAATTTACATGAATAAAAACTATAATAGAGTTGGACTCCTAGTAGAACTCAACCAACAAGTTACCATTGCTAATGGAACTTTCACACCTATTTTGGGCACTAGAAGTGTTTATCCTTCACCTTCTCCTTACTTTGTCTTCTGTGCTTCATGTCACAAATTTTCCCTTTAATTTATTATCTGTTAGCCAGCAAACTAAAACATTGAATTGTTCAGTAACCTTCAGTCCTAATTCTCGTGTTTTCCAGGACCTTCACACAAGTAAGACAATTGATGGAGGGTGTGAAAGGAACGGACTCTACATCTAGATTATGTTGTGCCTAATACAGTTCTCTCTAATGATGGTGTAGATGCCCAATGGCACTATCATTTAGGCCACCTTTCCTTAGCTAGATTAAAGATTTAGTTTCCTTCTTTAAAATCAGAGTCTAGGTTAAATTGTAAGGCGTGTGAATTGGAAAAGCACCTTTGTGCCTCTTATCCTCAACGCTCTGTTCCCCATGGTTTTTGGTATTTTGTTACTTTTGCGGATGATTTTTCACGTGTTACATGGTTATATCTTCTAAAAGATTGAACAATATTCTTGCCTATATTTAAAAATTTTATTCATAAAGTAACGAATCAATTTTCTCTTCCTATTAAAAGTTTTAGATCATATAATGCTTTAGAATATGTTCAAACTGATATCTCTAAGTTGTGTGACTCCCTCGCAATGATTTATCAAACCAGTTGTTCATTCACTTCCCAACATAATGGAGTGGCTGAACACAAGAATTGCCTCCTCTTAGAGTTTGCACATGCTCTTCCAATTCAGATGCATGTTCCTAAGAATTACTGGTGTGATGCAATTTTAACTGCTGGTCATTTGATTAACCGAATGCCCTATGAATTTACTTTTGGACAAGTCTTCGTTTTCTATTGTTTTTCCAAATAAAGAACACTTTTTGGTTCCACCCAAAATTTTTGTTGCATGTGTTTTGTTCATATACCTCATACTATGGATAAACTTTCTCTCCCATCAGTCAAATGTATTTTTCTTGGGTACTCAAATACGCAGAAAGGTTTTCAATGTTATGATCCAGTACATCGGAAACAGTTTTTCAATGTGGATGTAAATTTTTTTGAGGATACCACATATTATACTAATCCATCTTTGCTTGATGAAAACCATTTTGAATGATGCTCCTCCCATTCCTCTTTAGTTTCTTTATATGGCAATGTCCCACTACAAGTTTATACGCGGAGGCGTAAACTGGCGTAGCGTATTGTGCATTGTACAGATCCTCATGTTGATACTGGCAGCTCTCCATTAAAGGAGGTTGAAGCTGGCCCTACAGAAGTACCTTCTTTATCCTCTCCACTAGCGGATTCATCTAGTGGAGATCCCAATCCTACTTCAGATGACTTACCAGTTGCCTTGAGAAAAGGTATTCATACTTGCACTTTATATCCTCATATTGTTTATCTTGTTTCTAATTATGTTTTTGTTTCTCATCTACCTCCCAAAGTTCGTTGCCTTGCTCTTTCTTTTTCTATCATTCGTATTCCTATGCATCAAAATTGAGGCTCATAAGAACCCTCACTAGAAAGTTGCTATGGATGTGAAAATGGATGCTTTATAGTCTCGTCATACATGGTCTTTAGTAGATTTGCGTCCTTGAAAAGATGTGGTTCGTTGTCGGTGGGTCATGGGTGTATACTGTAAAGTATCATTCTGATGGTACAGTTGAATGGCTCAAGGCTCGCTTGGTTCCTAAGGACTATAAACAGACATATGGTGTGTATTATTTTGAGACTTCATCTCTTGTGGCTAGACTTAATTCTGTCCATGTGCTGATTTCTTTAGCTATTAATTATGATGGCCTCTCTTTTAGCTTGACAATAAAAATGCCTTCTTGTATGGTAACCTCAATAAAGAGGTGTATATTGAGCAACCTCAGGGGTATGTTGCTCAAGGGGAGGATATTACCCGTGTTTGTCGGTTGCATAAGACTATTTATGGACTTAAACAGTCCCCAAGGGCTTGGTTTGAAAAATTTAGAAAAACTATAGAATCTTTTGGATTTACTTATTCTAATCAATCTATTTTTGTTAGACAATAGGGTGGTTGTGTTTGTTATTATGGCTATCTATGTTGATGACATTATTCTTTCAGTCAATGATATTGGGGCTATCAATACAGCCAAGGTATTCTTACATAAATCTTTTCAAACCAAAGACTTGGGTGATCTACAATTTATCTTATAAATCAAGGTAGTCGAAGTAAACAAGGAGTTAGTTTGTCCCAAATAAAGTATGTGTTGGATCTTTTGGAAGAAACTGGTATGCTTGTCTCTAAACCTATTGATATTCTCATGAATCCTTAATTGAAGTTAGAAGTGAATGATGGTGACTTATTATATGATGTCCATCACTATAGAAGTCTTCTTGGGAAACTGATTTATCTCACTGTCACTCATCCAAATATTTCCTTTCCAGTTAATGTGTTAAGCCAGTTTATGCAGTGCCCTAGATAGGCCCACTGGGATGGAGCTATGAGAGTGCTTCGATATCTCAAGAGCGTGCCAGGTAAGGGGTTGGTCTATCAACTAAACAAGAGTATGGATTTGGTTGCATTCTCTGATGCAGATTGCGAAGGGTCTGCATCTGACCGTCGATCTACTACAGGATATTGTGCATTTCTTGGTGGAAATCTTGTAACTTGGAGTAAGAAATCGTCTATTGTTGCCCATTCTAGTGCTAAGGCAAAGTATAGAGCCATGGCCTACACAGTTGCCGAGTTGATGTGGTTTTGTTCCTTATTGGAGGAAATGGGATTTTCAATTTTCATTCCTATGAAAATGTTTTGTGATAATCAAGCTACTACTTACATTGCTAGTAATCAATTTTTTCATGATAGAACGAAGCATATAGAGGTTGACTATCACTTTGTTCACGATGCAATCAACAAGAAAATCATTGAAACCCCCTTCGTGAGTTTTATTGATCAGCTGGTGGATTTTTTCACTAAAGCTTTGTTCAAGCCAAGTTTTCATTCTATCTGTTGCAAGTTGGGCATGGGAGACCTATATACTCTAGTTGTGTGAAACCCCCTTCGTGAGTTTTATAGTACTTGGACCATGCGTATTCTCAATACTCCAGCTTTGTTCCTTAGTCATGAAGAGTTAGACAATATAGAACTTTCTATTTTCACACAATTTCTATTTTCATGTTCTTTGCTTTTAAGGAATTTTCTATTTTCTAGTACTTTCTACTTTCTAATTTTTGTAAGAAGTACTATTAGATTCCATATATGGAGAGAAAGTTAACTTGCTTCTCAAGTTGTAATTCAGCCTAATAACATTATAAATAAAGAAGGCCGCAATTCCAGGCTTTCTTGCAAGAATCGCAGCTCACTGTTGCAGATTCTTCATCTTCTTCTTCTTCTTTTTCCTTTCTTTTATTTTCTTCTTCATTCTCTTCCAAGTTCAGCTACTGTTTTTGGTTTATTAAGGCTCGTGTTCCAACATGGACCAACAACATCTTAGAAACAAGGGGTGAGTATTCTAGAGATGGTAAATTAGGGTCTCAAATGGGCTCAAATCTTTGGTGTAAATGTAGATAATCATATAGAGATATGATCCCCTAAGTCTGGTTGGGTTTGAATGGTTAAATTAGAAGATTTTATGGGAGTACGAAAATTGAAGAAAATGTTTATTTCTTGAGAATGGGTAGTCAAAATGAGATAAAACTAGAGTTTGAGGTCATTTAGGTTGGGGGGATGATGTACCTAAAGTGTGGACAGATCTAATGGCTACATTGATGTAGATTTACCTTTGAATTTTTGGTCTCTCAAATTCAAGAAAACCAAAATAAAAGGCAATATGAGAAGGGAAATGCAATGTAGGCTGCTAGATACCTGTTAGGAGAGCCTTGTAGAGCTTTGGGATGAATGGAATGGCTTCTTAAAGGCTGTCTATTTAGCCATAGCAAAGATCTGGGCTCAAACTAACCTTAGAACTTCAAGAGTCTCTTGAATCTTACCCCTACACCAACCAAATTGAACAAAACAGTATGCAGCAGCATAACCCAGATAATAACTAAAATATGAGAAGCTTCATTAACCATATCATAGTTGGGTGCATTCCCATATTTATAAGTAACAAGCTAGAGTACTAATCTAATTTGAACACTTAAAAGAACTCTTTAAGTCAAAATAGAAAAAAATTGATATAGACTGGGGACACTTAAAACTGAAATCAAAACACTAAAAAGAGTATTATGCCCTCATAACTTAAGCTGGCCAGAATGTACATAATTAGACCAGTTTAACTAATTCATTCACTTATTTCCGTCATTAACCCAGACAAAACTTTACGGCCCATAGAATAGGCCCATGACCACACACAGGTATTAAACAAAGGCCCAAGACTCAGATCTATCAACCCTAGGTTGATCTCATAGGAAAAAAGGCCAATTTGTGCTGGATCTACATAATGACATTTTCCAGTATACGTCCTGTGCAAGTAGTTATATGGTTCTTCTAATGGATGGGTCACTTAATACAACTGTCTACAAAGTCACGATAGCATTATCATGCCAATATCACCACTAGACCATCTAAGGAACTATTGAGCTGCTGCAGCCCATCACAAGTTCACAATGCGATGAGTGTCAGAATATAGCATGGTTTTCAATAGTGCAACAATGTTTACACTACCTCTATGGCTCTATACATCTGGAAGGAACAGAAATATTTCAATACCAAGGAGGCCAAATTAAAGATCGAACCAAAATTTAAGCCCTTGCCTTGTTATGTTATCTTTTAACCCTTATTTCACTCTTAGTTATAAAGTTTTTATGTGATCTTGCAAATTGCAGTTTCAAACCAACATTTACTTATGACAAAACAAAATCTATTTAGAAAGACAAAACGATGATGAAGATTGAAGACTGAAGATTCACCAACAACACAGACAGTTTGAGATCAGCAACCCTAACCAACGAAACAAAGGAGTGACAATCAAAAGAGCTTGAACAAACAAATTAAACCTAAGACACTTTAAGAGGTCAGCTATCCTATAGATAACCCAGGAAGGACCACACCTTCTTACCCAGAACATTGGCAATCTTAATGCATCCAATTGCTGCATTGAAAGATATGCTTGCCACAAAATTAAATAGTAAATGTCTAAAAAGACGGGTAAGTTAAAGAAAAATCAATTTTGTTCTTCCGACAATTACTGCCAATTCCATCTCCTTCCATCATGATGCTGTTATGAACTTACAACCCCTTTTTGAAGCCAGATTCAAACCCAGAGGCATCTTTAATCACCCCTAATGCCCAGGAAACCAGAGTAAATTCTAAAAACAACCCCACTGTACCCCTATCCATCTCCTATTTCACAAAGGATCATATTTCCTAAGGAACAACCAGATTTGATGCCCAATCTGGCCATCCCGTCCCCAAAATTCTGATGGTGTTGTGGCTGCACAGAAGTGAATTCCACTCCCACTACGTTCATTGTGTGTGAAGAATTAAGGAAACAGAAGAATTTTGATGCATTATTACCTCCATAAGTCGAGGACTGAAAAATGCCACTCTAGTTTCTGGATCCAAACTCTGTTCTGCAAACTTAAGGATGGAACTGCATCAATTCACAAATAAAATCAATGACAGCAAAGCATATTATTGGGGGGTGGGGAGAGAGAAGGTGACTAGACATTTTCTGCAATATAATGAACGTAAACCATGCTTTTTTCAATCACATAGGGGAAAACAAGGCCAGCAAATGATTTCCAGCTCATGTACCATTTTTTGGTGTTATAACTTGAGCTTATTTCTTTTGTGGCTAAGGTTTTACCATGGGCATGACCAGGTAACTATTCCTACACAGCATGCTGCCTGTTTGTTCCCAACCCACTTGAAACCACACGCCATCCTCCCCCAAAAAAAAAAACCCAAAACATGCAAAATAAAAACATTATCAATCACAGGTATGCGTAATTCAGAACCTTCTAGAAATTTTTGGACCATTTAAGAGGTCAAAACCTTCAACCAATAACGATAACACAAAAGCAATTAGTTGAATTAAAATTTTACAAGCTTGTTGAAATACAAAATCTAACTCCTCACCCCCCCCCCCCCACATGTTATACATAGAAATGCACGTGTAATATATGCATGCACACAAATCTGAGTCAACCTAGATTCCTGGACAATAGGGGTCAAACAGTTCTACTTCTACCTGCAGGCCCTGTGCCCATTTAATGACAACACTACCAAGTTCCCAATAACAGAGAGATGAGACACATTATACTTTGAAACCAGTAATACTGGATTCTTTTACCATAATAATATTGTCCTCGAAAATAAATAAAAAGTAGCCAACCTACCATGTCTATAACTCCAAAATTCAGATCAAGCTCTGACGATCATGGATTGTTCTTATTAAAAGCTTACCAACAAACCCACTTATCCTATTTGGTTTACTCCACATTTTTCCTGTTTTGGTTGCATAATGAAGGACTGAGATACTGTCCCCTTTAATAGAGGATGGTAAAGTCAACCAATTCACCACTTCTGAAGGGCATGAGCAAATTGTGAGGATCATAATGTTGTTGTTAGACAATCACTACCAAGTATATGATTTAACAGTGCTGTGACTGCAGTCTGAAAGGAAAATACCTTAATGTAGACTGCAATGTAATTTGATAAAAATTAGCAGCTACAACACCAGCCTGGTGGCCCACAACCACCAATGTAAACATACTTCTGTTTCTGTCAGCCATTCTTATCTATAGATTACAATTCCGTTTCTGAAATCCTGGTACGGTTATAGAAACTATGGACTGACATAAATCAATAATTCCATCTCAAGACCAAAGTGATTTCAGTCCATTTCAAATATTGGGGAAGTTCCAGCCAAATTAGCAAATTTTACCCCATAGGTGTCACTGGCTGAATGGATATGGCATATGCGACAAGTGAGACAGGTTAAAAATCAACTGACCTGAGACAAAATTTTTCAACAGAATTGCAACCATAACCTTTGCACTTTCCCAATTTCTTGTATCAAATTGATGCAGGCCCAAATTAGGTTCTTTTTCCTAGGAATAGACCTTCAGCCTATGGTTGCGTCATATGAGAATTGGGCCTTGATAGAGCCTCAATAATTCTCCATTGATTTGTTACCAGTAGGTATGAATTCAACACACAGCTTCAGTAGAATGATCTTCAGATAGTATTCGAATTCATTAAAGCCTTCTCAAATGGATACAGCTAATGAAAATAGGAAAGTTATACTACTGAAAAATAGTTGAAACTATGAAATAAAATTAAAGATAACTCAGATGAACTAGAACAACCATAGTCTAGCTAATCTTCCCCAGAGGTTTCCCTCTCCCCAAGCTCTTGCTTGTCTATTCTTCCCCCCCCCCCCCCTCTCTCTCCCTCTGCCTCCTATAAACATTCCCCTCTAACAAACTCTGCGAATAACCAATTCTTGCACAGTCGGCCAATCTTCCTTTGCCACCTGGACATTCTTTCTGCTCCTCTGAGTTTCAGCAGGTTAGTGGTTGTTGTCCACTTGGAAGCTGCCACCTGTCCCATCATCATTTGGATCCCCTGCAGCAGCTGTAGGTGGTGCTGCTGTGTGTGTCTTCTTGTTCTTTTGTTTGTACACCCTGGTAATTAGGGGTCTATCAGGCCTCCATTGGATGCATTTTCTTGGTAATGAGCCAACTTAAGAGGCCTAAATCATTGTTACATGAGTTGAGTACAAAATTCCCACAACTTAGTTTTTGGTTTTAGTCCTGATCAGAGTTGATGTGCATTACTTAATTAGTCCTTATAAGAGTTGATGTTGTTCACTTAGTTTTTTGTTTTAGTCCTGATCAGAGTTGATGTGTATTACTTAATTTGTCCGCATAAGAGTTGATGTTGCCGGTAGAGTGGTCCTCATTCGCTCTGTACTTCAATCATCTTATCTCTACTGGTGTGGGATCTTCTCCATCCCCAAATCTATCGTCCATGATATGGAATCCCTGTTTTGCGGCTTCCTTTGGAAAGGGAGGGAGGACACCCGTTTCATCCATCCTGTCTGTTGGTCAACCATTTGCCGCCCAACCTCTGAGGGAGGCCTTGGCATCCGTAGGATCTCTGATGTCAACCTCGTTTGTCTTCTCAAACTCATTTGGAAAATTGCCTATAAGCAATATTCCATTTGGGTTAATTGGGTTCATTCTCACCTTCTTCGCTATGACTCCTTCTGGACTTCTCCCTTGCCCTCCAATCCTTCTTGGGTCTGGAGAAAACTCCTCTCCCTTCGTCCTCTAGCTCTCACTACTATTTCTACCATCATCTCCTCTGGATCTTCCACCTCCTTTTGGCTAGACCCGTGGCATCCGATGGGCATTCTCTACACTCATTTTGGTCCCCGTACTGTTTATGACTCCCAAATCCCCAAAGATACCCCGTTGTCTGCTTTCACCTCTGATGGCTCCTGGAACCCTGCTCCCCATCCCCTTCTCACACAGGTTTGGGATTATATTCCCCCTCTCGTTAGCTCTGCCCACAACCTCATTGTTTGGCTCCCTTCCCCCACCAAAAATTTTTCCACCTCCTCTGCCTGACATCACCTTCATACCCATAACTCCAAACCCCCTGGGTTTCCTTGGTCTGGTTCAAAGGCTCCATTCCTTGCCACTCCCTTACCCTTTGGAGAGTTCTCATCAAGCTATCCCCACCCAATCTTTCCTCATTAGCCGACATGTCCCAGTCAACCCCAACTGCATCCTCTGCTGGAACGACTTGGAAAACACTAATCACCTCTTCTTCTCTTGCCCTTTCTCTAGATCTATCTGGAGAAAAGCCCTTGCTTCTATTTGGCCCCGTTCGAGGAGCTCCTATGGGTTTGCGCATGATTGGTCTTGGATGGTGAGAAACTTTTCAGGCTCTTCCATTCGTGATCGGATTGGTAAGCTTGTTTTTTATGCCTCTATTCACCACATTTGGTGGGAGCGTAATCTCAAGAGATGGTCGTCCAAATCTCGCTCTATTGACTTGATTTGGAAAGCCATCTATTTTGATGTTTCCTCTAGGCTGTTAGCTACCCCCCTCCCCCTATTGATGACACCCCAAGGAACAGATTCACTGTTGTCTCATAGGGTCTCAGCTCTTCTTTCCGGTCTTCCTCTTAAAGGCCTTGTATTGTTGTTTCCGTTCTTTTAATATAATTATTTATTCATCCAAAAAAAAGAGTTGATGTTGTTGGAAAATGACCCTTTTACCCCCCACAGTAATTTCGATGATAAGAACCACATAACCATGGTTTCAGATTTCGGTCTCAACAGGGATCTCAGTCCCTCAAGAAATCGAGATCTGGTAAAAATTCCCGACCAACTCGACCCAACTCAAGGGTCCGTCTCGGTCGGTATTAGGACCCAGTTTGAATTGGAATTTGGTATTTAGCCTATTTTAGGCCCTTCCAAATGCAGTGCTGGACTTAGACTTTTGAAAAATTTAGTGGATGAGTTCAAACTCAACCCGAACTTTGAAACTGATACGGAGTAAACATGCAGACTAATAAGACAGAAAATACACAACCCTTACTTGACATAAATGATAACATAATGGTTTAAAGTCAAATAATACATCAAACATATTCAATTGTTCACAATTTTACATTACAACATCGGTACACTTTTTAAGTTACACCACAAGAGTACAAGGGAAAAATCAATGATTAAGTAGGTACTCTAACTTCTGCTCCACCAGCACCACCTCCACCAGTATAGAACATAGTTATTTAAAATAAAATGCAATTTTGGAAGAATACTTACCTTCTTCAATACTAGCTTCAAAATCAATAGATCTTTCTTGTGGATGAGCTAAACAATTTGTTGATGCAGCCTAGGTAGAAATCCGACCAACCTAGTTGGCGAAAAATATCGCCAAAACATTAAAACCAACAAAAGGGGAAGGAGTGTCGGCAGACTTGGGACAAGTTGAGATCAAAATATTTCAACTTGTCTCGACCGAGATGAGGCGTTTATAAAGTTTGGGTTGAACCGAGATCTCCGCCGAGATGTTGTAATTTTCTATGTCGTCACGGCTTGCATGAGATTTCATCCCGAGGTCTCAAAACAAAAAGATCTCAGCAGTGTGAGAACCTCTAACTATGCACATTACAAATGCACTAACAATTACCTCATGTAAAAAACAAGAGCTTTGACACACTAGGGGGCATATACTGGCAAAAACACTCTAAGAGCGTGTAATGAACGAAGCCTGTTCGGCTGTCCCAATGACACCCTAAATCAAAAGAGGAGATCAAGACAAGAGAATTCATGCAAGGTACCATCACAGAAGAGAACGCAGTTCAAAAGCATTAAATTGAAGAAAATACAAAACGTTAAGACTATGCACTAAAACACATGGCATTCTGTAATTGCATATAATGGACTTTTCACATTTTTGTATTTTGAACACATGTGCATAAGCCATTGTTGGGTTAAACCTTAGAACAGTAACTTGTCTTATAAAATTATTTAAAATTGCCCAAAATGACACCAAAGTATAGGTCGACCGTCTAGCCAATGGTATAATCGATCGTCAAAGTCAAAATAATGATGGTTGCAACTATTACACTTGAAGGTTGACTACTAGCTTGACAGTCGCTTTTGCCGGTCAACCATCAAGCAACCATAAGGACAAGTAAGCTTCCAATGGCTAGATGTGTGGGTCAACTATCACACTTATAAGTTGACCATAAAACAAAAATGATGGCATTCTTTATTTTTTGGGGTTCAAATCAATGCCACATTTTGGCAATAGATAAGAGTCCTTAATGACATTGTTAAACACAATTAAGAAAACATCGATTAGCCTCTCATTATTGCTTGTCTCTATTAAGCCATGCTCGACAGAAATCCAAATTAAATTGAGTTCAATTGCTTTTAACGAAAAGCTTGAGCATCATTGAGCATCATTGTACATCATCCCTATTCACTTAGGGTATTGTCTCACACCCTTGGATAGGTAATAGCATTATCATTCTTCACTTTTGTAATAGTTGTTTATATAAAGACTCAAAAGTAGACCTAGAAAAAGGTACAAAGACTCTCTGAAGATTAGGTAAAGGCTCTCTTGTCTCTTGTGAGCTCGAACCAATATTTCTCGGCGCAGTATTGCGGACAATATTCTCCTTTGTGCTGAAATTGTTCGTGGTTTTGATAGATCCTCTCATTCTTCTGCAGCTCTTCTTAAGGTGGACCTCCACAAAGCCTTTGATTCTATTCGCTGGGACTTTATCAATTATGTTCTTGCTTCCATGGGCTTCCCCCCTCCCTTTATCCACTAGATTGAGATCTATATCTATACTCCCCGATTCTCCATTATCACTAATGGGTCCCCAATAGGATTCTTTTCTTCTCGTGTTGGTATTCGCCAAGGTTGCCCCCTCTCCCCTTACCTCTTCTCCCTAGCTCTGGAGGCCCTCTCTCGTATCCTCCAATCTAACACGGACCAGCTTCTCATTTCTCCCATCCCCAAATGCAAATCTCTTAACCTCACACATCTTGCTTTCGCTGATGATCTTATGATCTTCTCCAAAGCTGATCATCGATAAAGCTGATCATCGATCCATTTCTTCCATCCTCACGGCCCTCTCCCTGTTTGAATCTCTTTCCGGTCTCCAGGTCAACCTTGACAAATCTACCTTCTTTCTCTCTTAAGTCTCTGATTAGCAGCCAACCTCCCTTCTCCACCTCTCGGGGTTCAAGCGTGGCTCCTTTCTCGTTACCTACCTAGGTCTCCCGCTTATTCCTGGTAGGCTTATTCACCATCACTGCCTTCGCATGCTTGACCACATTTGTAAGAAGCTTCAGCTTTGGAAAGGCAAACTCCTATCCCTTCCCAGTAGAATAGTGTTCGTCCACTCTATCCTTCAATTCTCCTATCTCTATTGGTGTGGAATCTTTTCCACCCCGAAGTCCACTGTCCATGCCATGGAGTCTTTGTTTTCTGCTTTCATCTAGAAAGGGCATGAAGCATCACGCTTTATTCACCCTGTCTGTTGGTTGACCATCTGTCACCCAACCTCTGAAGGCGGCCTCAGCATTCGCCCAATCTCTAATGTTAATTTGGCTTGCCTTCTTAAGCTTATCTGAAAAATTGTCTCAAAGCATGACTCCATATGGGTCAACTTGGTCTACTCTTTCCTTCTCTGATTTGACTCCATCTGGATGGTCCCCATGCCATCCAACCCCTCTTGGATCTAGAGAAAAATTCTCTTGTTGCGTCCCCGCGCCCTCTCTGTCATCTCTATCTCGGCCTCCACTGGTTCCTCTACTTCCTTTTGGCTTGACACGTGGCATCCGATGGGCATTCTCTATTCCCTTTTTGGCCCCTACTCAGTCTATGATACCTGCATCCCCAAATCCACCCCCTTCCGCCTTCATTTCTGAAGGTTCTTGGACAACCATTCCCATCCCCGTTCTCACACAAGTTTGGAACTCCCTTCCCACCCTTTCCGATTCCCCCAATGACCTAACCATTTGGCTTCCATCCCCTACCAAAACCTTCTCCGTGCCTATAACCCAAAACCCCCTCAGCCTCCCCTTGTTTGGTTCAAATGCCACATTCCCCGGCATTCCCTTACCCTTTGGAGGGCCCTTAACCTAGCCCTCCCCACCCAATCCTTCCTTATTGGCCACCATATCCTTGTAAACCCAAGTTGTATCCTTTGTTGGAATGGATCGAAGGACCTTGACCACCTCTTCTTTTCTTGCCCTTTTTCTAGATCTATCTAGGAGAAAACCCTATCTTTCATTTGGCCCCGCTCAAGGCGCTCCTTCGGTTTTGCTAAGTGACTGGTCTTAGATTCTGAGAAACTTTTCAGGTTCTACCCTTTGTGATCAGGTTGGTAAGCTCGTGTTATGTGCCGCTATCCATCATCTTTGGTGGGAGTGCAATCTCCCAAGATGGACTTCTAAATCCCGCTCCAAAGATATGTTTGGAATGCCATCTTCTTTAATGTTTCTTCTAGACTTGTAATTTCTCCCCTCCCTCTGATTGATGAATCCCCAAGGAACAAGTTTATTGTTGTCTCCTGGGGCCTTAACTCTTCTTTTTGATCGTCCCCTTAAAGCCCGCTTTGTTTTCCTTTTTCATTATGTAATTATTTATTCATAAAAAATAAAATAAAAGGAAAAGATTATAAGAAGTGTTGTTTTCCCATCTAATGAACCAAAAGGGAATCACTAGTGGAATTCTCTTTAGGGTTTGAGACGATTAGATGTAGACTCAATTCGAACCACTAGAAATCTTGTCTTGCTTTGACATATCAATGGTGCAAATTTTGGTTGAAACTTTCAAATTTTGGGGGCCAAAACAGAAATTTTCAGGCTTCGACCAAAATTTAAGTTGAAACCTAGTTTTTTTTTTTTTTTCCAAATTTTGACCCTAGGCTTCGGGCCTTGTATGACCATTATTTCATCTAATTTCTTGCATCCTACCTATTTAAAGCATAATAAACACAATGGAACTAGTATTTTGCCAAAAAAAAAAAAACCACTAAAAATTTATCATTCTTACTAACAAATGATTGCTTCCAACAAATACAAATTGTATTGCATACAGGCATAGAATCATCAGCATACATGAATTATTTGATAGAATGGTTACATATACAACAACTGAACAAAATACGATGACCAACTAGATCAAGTGATGGTGTCTAACATATATTAAGTTAAAGCACATATATCACATACACATGGATTTTTTTCAAAATGCATAATTCAAAAAATAAATTTTAAAATCAGAAAATTATAAAAATAGTAGCAAATAATAATAAAAGGTTTAACAACACACAATCAAAGATGATAGTCTTAGAGTAAACATATACTAATTTCAAGGCAATAAACAATCATTTAAGGCATGAACAAAACAAAAGAAAAAAGGGGAAGTTTGGAACTGTTGGCTATGGCTTATACTTCACATTCTATTGCCAGTGGAGTTTCCTTTATAGATGTTGTGGCTTAGGAGGTGTTTGGAGGCAAAAGAGGAGCAAAAGAGGTGTTTAAAAGCAAAGGAGTTGTGGAAATTAGTTGAAAATGGGATAGAAATCAACAAAAACCAAGGAAAAACAATTGGCATACGGTGAAGAAAATCCCTTCACCCATCTCTATGTCTAAGGTTCAACATTAAAAACAGGGTTTAAGTTGATGGGCATTTGAATCAATTTAACACATAAGGGCTATTTTGGTCATATTTAAAATATATCTATATATATATATATATTTGAATCCCCATTGTTAATGGGAAACAATCCTAACCAAGGAACAAATTTCAGTCAGAACCAGGATTTCCACCCAAGAAAAGGCTGAAATTTTTAGGTTTTGACAGAAATTTCCATCCAAAAATATGATTTTTTTTTTAAATTCCAACCCTAGGTTTAGAGCATTTGAGTCATTTTAACACATAAGGGCTATTTTGATCATATTAAAAAATATATATATTTGAATCCCAATCGTTAATGGGAAACAATCCTAACCAAGGAACAAATTTCGATCGAAACCAGGATTTTGACCCAAGAAAAGGCCGAAATTTTTATGTTTCATATGATTTTTTTTTTTATTTTGACCCTATGTTTCAGGCCTTATATGATGTCCCTTTCATCTGATTTCTTACCTCCTATCTATTTTAAGCACAATAAACACAATGGAACCACTATATCGCCAAAAAAAAAAAAACTTAAAATTTATCATTCAAGTATACTAACAAATGACTAGTTCCGACAAGTACAAATTGTATTGCATACAGTCATAGAATCATCAGCATACACAAATTATTGGATAAAATGGTTACATATACAACAACTCAACAAATTAAAATGACCAACTAGCATAGTACAAAATTCGGTCGAAACATGCGAGATTTCGATATTTTTGGAATCTCAAAATGAAATTAGGTGGACCAAAAAAAGTCCCAGGCTTCGGTCAAAACTATCGAAATTTCGACCTTGGGTCGAAACCTGGTTGAACCAGAGTGGACCATCTAGGGAAATGTGGGAAATTTCGACCATTTCGATTGAAACTCAAAACTGGGTTAAATAGTGAAGTGATCCAGCTGGTTCAGCCGGCTCACTTTTATAAAAACTCATATCTTTCAATCGAAACTCTGGTCGATCGCGAAACCACAGCGGCAGCAAGGAGTTTCGACTACATTTTTCGACCTTTTTTTCATGGTTTTGTATCATTTCGACCACTTTTGAGCACTCCTTTGTTTATTTCGGCCCTTCGTGGTAGATTATTTCACAGTTCTCGAGCTTTGTTGCAAGGTAACCTAAGTTTCCCTTATTTTTTTTTTTTTTTTTTCTATTCTTTCATGTTTAAATGGTGTTGGAATGTTTTGAAATTTACTATGATGGTCTCTAGTAGATAGATTAATAAGTGGTTGTTGTTGGATTTGATCGTTGTAGTGTTCTACTACTTTTTTATTTTTCTAATTTTAAAAAATACCTAAAAAGTACCCTTTTTTTTATTTGCTTCATGCTCAAAGCATATTGGAATGAGTTAATATTGTTATTTGTTGTCTCTAATAAGCAGATTTACATATGAAATTCATTGAATCTGATTTTTGAAGTGTTTTACTATGTTTTCTGATTTTCTGGTATTTAATAATTATTATAAAACTATTTTAATTATAAAAATATATTTGTAATTAGGAACAAAGATTTCAAAATGTTTACGAATACCTTAGTTTACATATGTGATTGATTGAATCTGTTTTTTGAAGAGTTTTACTATGTTTTCTGATTTTTCTTGTATTTAATAATTATCATGAAACGTATTTTAATTATAAAAAAATATTTTTACTTAGGAACAAAAACTTTAAAATGTTTATGAATACCTTAGTATACATATGGAATTGATTGAATCTGATTTTTTAAGTGTTTTACTATGTTTTCTGATTTTTCTTGTCTTTAATAATTATTTGTGAAACATATTTTAATTATAAAAAAAATATTTTATAAAAACTTCAAAATGTTTAAGAATACCTTAGTTTACACTTTACAAGTAATGTGTGACTATGTGTTTAGACTTTAGTGTCTTTAAGCTAAAATTAAAATGTTGGGTTTCTATTTTAATGGTGATTATTATGTATGTTTGTATTAGGATTCAAGCACAAACTTTTGAGTTAGAGACTCAGAAACACGATGTCAGACATAGCTTGGCAGCATGGTAAGCCTCTAACAGATGGCAGCAAGAAGTCAGAGGGTAAATATTGTTTGAAAAAAATTGGATCAGGTGGGACCACTCGACTAAAGATCCATCTAGCGGAGGGGACCGCAATGTGGTTGGATGCCCCAATGTCCCTTACGAAGTTAAAGTGGCAATGGCAAAATATGTGACAGGAGGGCAAGAGAAGAAAGCGCAGAAGAAAGCAAAGAGGGATCAATTCCAGACAACATGCTTAGAGGAGGTGGGAGAGCAAAAATGTGGATCCAGATCCAAGTGATGCATAATCCCCAAAGGCGAGAAGCCAGAGAGTACTCAGGATAAGTAGAGAGTCTCATAGACTCGATGAGATCAGGAAGACACAGAGGGCCATGGGTGCATGGTCATCTAGAGATCAGGATGTTGAGAAGGCAAGCGAAGGCAACTCCAGTATAAGGACGAGCCATAGTGTCAGAGAGTCAATTCCATACCATGGGCCCAATCACAACCTAGTGCCACATCTGCTGCACCTAGACCCAGTGCCACATTTGCTACTTCTAGACCCATTGCGATAGATCCTGATGTGCAGATACTACGCATTGATCCTGACTTGTTTGCGAGGCCACAAACAAAACAAAAGAAATTAAAGCATATGTGGGGTAATGTGAAGAAGGTGGGGATGGCCTTTTCTAAGTGGGCATTATATCACAATGTTCCTGCAAATGTTGCATAGGGGCCTTATTATAAGGCGATGGTAGACGAGATCAATGGTGTTGGACATAGGATGGTTGGGCAACCCCATATGAGATACATAATGTCTATCTCCCAAAGCATAAGGAGGACTTGAAGACCTACATTGATGGTCTTAAGCCGATCTGGAGGCTCTATGGGGGTGACAATGATGTGTGATGGTTGGATTGGTCCCACTAAACAGTCTATCATCAATTTTATGTTGAATCGGAGCAAACAAAAGATCCCCAAATCACACTGCTTGTATTTAGAACAAACTTTGCACAACCAGCTTACGTATTGTGATGGGAGGACGGTGTTCCTCAAGTCTGTTGATGCATCCGGTTACAAAAAGAATGCAAAATCCATATATGGGTTGCTAAAGAGTGTGGTGAAAGAGGTTGGAGTCGAGCACGTGGTGCAAATTGTGACTGATAATGGCTCCAATTTCAAGAAGGTTGGGATGAAGTTGATGAAGAATCCCAGGTATAAGATCTGTTAGACTCCTTGTGCAACACATTCTATTGATTTGGAGCTGAAAGACATGGGGCAAATCAAATTTGTGAAGAATGTTGTTCAGCAAGCCCGAAATTTGACCACATTTGTATATAACCATGGATATGCATTGGAAATGTTGAGGAGGATATGTGATGGTGACTTGGTGAGGCCTGGGGTCACAAGATTTGCTACAAATTGGATTGCCTTTAAGAGCTTTGAGAAGAGAAAACCAACTACGTGCGATGTTTGCATTTGAAGAGTGGTTCGCTTGGCCCCAATCAAATTCACCGGTAGGGAGAGCAGCACGTGCTACCATATCCAGTGATACCTTCTGGGAAATCTAAAAGTTGTTGTGAAGCTTCTAGACCTGGTGGTCACAATCTTGAAGTTGGTAGATCAACAAAGGAAACCAACTTTACCACATATATGGGCTGTAGTGGAGATGATGAAGGAGATGGTTAGGAAAGTATATCCTAAGGGCAACCAGAAATTCCTTGATATCATCCACGAGAGGTGGGAAAGGCAATTGAAACATCCATTGCATTTGACTGGTGAGTTGAAAGTTATTAAAATTTTCAAGTTATTACTTTATTGTTAATAACTTAATACTTATTATGTTATTCTGTAGTTTCTTACCATCTCATTTGTTGGCTTGTTTGATAGCCTATTATTTGAATCCCATGTACCACTACAGTAGAGAACTTGGGATGAGGGTAGATTTGATCCAGGCAGTCCAGCAAGTAGTGGAAAGGTTGGAACCAGATCTGGTAAAACAAGCATTTATTAATAACGAGGTAAGATTGTGACTTGTGACTTGTGAGATGACTAGTAGTCTAGTACTTAAGATAACTACTAGTTTTTTATGCTAACGTTTTATTATTTATTGCAGTTAAAGGATTTTAAAGATGTTACTAATAGCTGCGGTTGCTCAATGGCTATTCTCTGGAGAACACCACTCCTGGTTAGTCACTTAGTCTAAGTCTTAGATGCATTTGAGTTCTTGACCCAATTTATTTTTTATTGTTATTAAATATGATTGGTTATGTTTCTTGCAACTAAGTGGTGGTTGCAATACAGGTTAAACTCGGAGTACTTGATTAATATTGCAGCTAGAGTGCTCTCCCAAACATCTTCTGCCACCGGTTGCAAGCGTAACTGGAGCACATTCAATCTGATGCATTCTAAGGGGCGGAACTGTTTGGGGGTGAAGCGGCTAGAGGATCTTGTATATGTTCACTATAATATGAGGTTGAGAGAGGAGCACATTAAGTTAAGAGTGAGGTAATGGAGGCAAGATTGAGTTGGCTGACATCTCTGCCATGGATGATGAGGAGGACCCCCTATTTGAGTGGGTCAGAGAGCCACTGTTGGATGAGGCGGAGATCGACCCAGCAGTTAAATTGCATGACATATTGGAGGTAATGTGGATGAGTTCTTGGCCACAAATATGAGAGTGCACACCGAGCCTAACCATCCCTTTGTACCACACCCTGATGCATCTAGTGTCAATGAGGATAATATTGTCTAGTCAGACGATGATGATGATGATGATGTTACTCAGCCACCCGCTAGTCAAGTACAAGATGTTGAAATTGGTGTGAAGATGGCAGTGGGAGTGATGATGATGATGGGACCTACTGATCAGAATTCAGCTGAACCAGGGGAGAGCACCACCACCACTAGAGCCAGCAGGTGACCCCGTTAAGAGTCATGGAAAGGGAGGGCCATTAAGGTCCACCGGGGAGACTCAATTCTCCCACGCTACCCAGGATGTCGACCACAGTGCAGGTCGTACTTCCACTTACAGCCGGAAGGGGAAAGGGAAAGGGAAGCAACATAGACATGAGGATGACACTTCATCGTACATGTCTTACCATCCATTGATGTGAAAAGCTTGGCAAACTCCATGGGATTTATGAGTCTAGAGGAGTCAAGAGGCTCCACGCCCGGATAAAGAATACTAGCAACAACAAATCCCAACTCATACAAGAATGGTATGGAGAGTGTTGCATCTACTTATGGGGCTTTGGGTCAGGGGTTTCCTCAGGACTATGGGAGACATAGACTACTCAAACAGACTAGGATGTATTATCCAACGTCTGACGGGAGGACGGTATATGTGCACAGAGGCCCTAACAAAACATATATTAATTTCAAGGCAATACAAGTTCATTTAAGGCATGAACAAAACAAAAAGGAAAAAAGAAAACTTTGGAACTATTGGGTATGGCTCATGCTCCACATTCTATAGCTGCCAAAGTTTCTTTTGTAGTTGTTGTGGCTTAAGAGGTGTTTAGAGGCAAAAGATGAGCAAAAGAGGTGTTTGAGGCAAAGGAGTCGTGGAAATTAGGTGAAAATGAGATAGAAATCAACAAAAATAGAGGAAAAACAAGTTAGAATGTTGAAATGGTCGAAATTTTGGTCGAAACCTCTGCAATGGTCGAAATTTCCAAAATTTTGATCAAAAGCTATAACTTTTTGAAATAATTGGAATTTCGTTTCGGTTTTCAAAAATGCAAGCATTTCTTTCTTCTATGACCCTAATGGTGTGGACCTATTTATAAGGTTTGGAAGTTTTTTTCAGCATATTTTTCTTAATTTTATTTTTTTCCTAGGTAGTTGGGTACAGAGTAACCATAGAATAATAGTCAAAATTGTATAAAATCAACTGCACCCTTGAGGAATACACGAATATTGAAAGCAATAGAAATCACCTTGGGCAGATTAACAGCAATACTCAAAAGAAATCAGGAAATTCAGTAACGGATTAATAATAAAGAAGAACAAATAAAGAACCTAAGGAACTGCTATTGAGCATGTAAAACTCCAAAGAAGGGGCTGTTTAACAGCTTAACAATACTCGAATGGAAGCATATATATATCTGAATGAATCAATGAAGAACAGAAAAGAGGGGAACAAGAAAAAGGAACTGCTGTTTGGCATTACAAATTGACCAATAAAGGAGGAAGAACAAGCAAACAACAGAAAAAGAAAAGAAAAAAGAGGGCCCAAGACAATACCTTGGGCTGTTTAGTACAGGATAGGGGAAGAGCCACTGAGTCCTGGTTTTCACACACAACTACAGAACAGAACTACTGCTGCTATTACAAAGGTTGGATAAGGGAGAAAGAAGCCAGAAAAAGATGCTGCTGCTATCGCAAGGGCTGCTGCATCTCAGGAGTCAAAAAAATTAATTTATATATATATAAAAACAAAGAAGATGCTCCCAAGGGCTGCTGCTTCTCAACTGAAGAATGGAAAAAAGAGCCACAACTGGATGAGTGGAGGAGAAGAAGAGTCAACTGGATCTGCAGTTCTGAGATTTGGACTCTAGAGAAGAGGGTAGTCTGATAGTACTCGATGAGAAACAAAGCCCTCTTTCGATTAGGTCTGGTATCCCCCCCCCACACCTCCTTTTTAAATCTCAATCAGTGTATATTGTGTCCGCGATATATCGCCGTATTGCTGGGGGGCGACACGATTCCCCCCAGCGACACGAAATAAACATAAAGTCGGCAATACCGTCGACATGTCGGTTCAAATTCAACAACGAACCTGGATGGAGATGGACAGAGACATGGATTAAAACTGAAAGGGATCTGAGAAACGGAAAAGTAAAAGAGAAGCAAATGGATCCATACAGAGAAATGGAAACAAACCTGAAGAAATGAAGAATGAAGCAGAGCTTATGATTCCTCCTGAGGTTTGTTTTTTTGGCTAATAGAGTCCCAAGAGGAACTGGGCAGAGAGAGGGTTTCCTATTTACTGAGGTTTACTTGTTCCTCTCCAACAGGCAACAACAGCTGCTTGCAGAGCCTACAAGAGTAGAAGACTTTAGACTTGGTAGATCTTGTGTTGTTTGTGTTATTCTTCTACTTCTTCTTCTCTCTCTCTACTTTTTTTTATTTTTTCCTTTTTCCCTGGTAAAATGTCTTTTCTGTTCCTGACTTGTGGCGTTCTGGAGAATCAGGATTTGGCTGGTTTTACACTGTGCGTCCTTGAACTGTCGAAGACATTCAAGAATTCGAAATCGAAGGTTTCATTACCAAATGGTTGGTTGTGGAAATCTCCAGTGACCACCAGCGGAGGATATGGCACCAGATCCATCGATTCATTGCAGCGCCACCACCTCTTGGCTGAAGGGCTCCAACGCAGAGTGCCTTGGAATCGTTATAGAGAACGTTCATCTTCTTGAGTTCGGTGAACAATTTTGAGAATACCTTGATCTTGCGCTCCCAATCTCTCGTTGTCCAGACCTCAACAAGCTTTTGATTTTGGGTTTAGTCAAGCTGGTGTTGTATGCAGGGGAATTTCAGACGTAAAAATCGCCCGACAGGTCAACCTATGTCGACGTGTCGCCAGGCACCGACACGGTGACACTGGTCGACCTATCGGACCGTCATCTCAATTTGACCCCATGCTTCTACGTGCATGGGATTCTTACCTACATTATATATTACTTATTTACATTGTTTTTTTATTCCAACATTACATTTTTATGTATATAATTAGATGGTTTAACAAATCCCCCCCCCCCCCCCCAAAAAAAAAAAAGGAGTCTAGGTATTGAATGTCAAAAAAGTGACCACTCTAGCACCTAGGCATCAAGGAGCGCCTTGATGGATGCCTTGATGACAATGCTTGAGTTAACCGATTGTTTGTTCTAACTTCGAGTCTTAAATCAATTCAGTGATGTTTCTTGAATTATGACATTGCATAGACCTAGTTATTTAATTCTTCATTAAACTTCAAAATTATTCTAACAAATCAACCAAAGTCAATCAGATTTGAAATTTTCTTTCCTGTGATAATTGAAAATATTTGTAAACTGCAGTGTAATATTTGTGAATAATGGAGTTCTCTTTCAAGAAATACTCCTCACTTGATACGTCAATGCATATATGCCAAGTCATGTCATGCCAGTGAAATGCCATAACAAGGAAACCGAAGTAATTGACCCTATCCTAACTGCGTTCTGTGTGTAAGCTTATGTTTCGAGAGTTTGAAGTTTGATTTCATTTGGTTTCAGCTTACATCCAAAGAACAATTTTCTATATACTTTCCCTTACATCGCATGATTTCCTACTTCCTACTATTCTTAAGATTCTTGCTTATCACCCCTCCTGAGAGGCCAACAAGCACTATAAAAAGAAGCAAAAAGAGCAAGTACAAGAAAGCAAAAAGAGCAAGGAATATGATGGCAATGAGCAACAATTTTTATTCTTAAAGGTGAGAACATTTACCAAGAAAGAACAACCACGGGATGCTGTTTTGCTTCAACAATATCAACAAAATGTCCTTTAAGTGCCTCTGGGACCTGTATATCACATTATTAAATCATCACTAGCAAGGAAATCAGAAGCAAGAGTAAACAGCAAATGAGGTCCTCAGAAAGACCAGAATCATCCATCAATCATTTCTCATCACAGTATATAGCAGCACTACAGCACACCATAGTTGCCAGGGTGAAAAAACCCATGGCAACCAGGACAAATGCCATGTTCAAGGTATGCTTCCACAATGCCTGTAAATTTTCCATATACAAGGTTGTGTCTTTCCTCTTCCACGTTCAAACTAGCTTCACAGATAGATTGCCACCATGTTGCCTGGGCACAGCCTAGGTGTCTCCTTGCGAACACCTTGAAAACTGATGCAGCAACACCTCTTAGAAGACTGCCAAGAAGTCACTTGTGGACTAGTGAACTAGCTGAAAGCAGGCTCTGTTATTAATGTCAGAAGGAGAACCAGTCTCTTCTGAGCAGCCAATGATTCCATCTGCTCATACAGAAGGGTGCTGGAGTACAACACAAGTCTTTTGACGAGTGTGATTATGAACAAATACCAAATGTTACCTAAAAAATCAACATACAGATTCACATTTTTTTATAACACGTAACAAAGAGGGGGCCAGGGGGGAGAAAGGAAAAAACCAGCTACTTTCCATAGCAATTCAAAAGGGAAATTCATTAGTGATGAAAAAAAGAAAAAGAAAGAACTTTTCTAAATACAGGACAACACAGCATACAATCAGGAGAAAATAAAACTGAAAAATCACAACAGCAGGTAAATAGACACACAAAGGGTGGCAGACAGATCAGTTACCAAGGGTGTCTCTCCCTCCCCTTCATCAGCAAGAACATGCCCAGTCATCA
This sequence comes from Hakea prostrata, assembly GCF_041222555.1. NCBI lineage: Eukaryota > Viridiplantae > Streptophyta > Magnoliopsida > Proteales > Proteaceae > Hakea > Hakea prostrata. The sequence continues at coordinate 21,800,944 of NC_142600.1, read as the reverse complement.
ATAACAGCGAATAGAGTTCTTCCAAAGTACAAGTAGGATCAGATGTTCCTCTTCCCTGAGAACAAATTATTAACGTAAGTATTAACATAAGAAACAGATAGGCTAAAGTTTACAACAATAAAACGCACTCCCAAATTTCATCATGTTGTAAGGCAGTAGTATAAGTAGTCTTATTAATAAGGGTAGAATTGTCTGCCAGGATTTTCATTGTAATGGTCCCACATTGAGAATATTTGTTTCTTTCTTTACAAGCCACTAATATAAATAAAAGCCTGCTATGTCACTCTGGCATAAGTTAGGATTTCTCAAATCATTCAACATGGCATCAAAGCCACAAATCTGATCCTCATATCTGACAAACACTAAAACCAAAAACACCTCTCTCTCCACTCTAGCATAAGTTAGGATTTCTCAAATCATTCAACATGGCATCAAAGCCACAAATCTGATCCTCATATCTGACAAACACTAAAACCAAAAACACCTCTCTCTCTCTCTCTCTCCCTCCCCTTCCCCTCGCAGGCCACGGCTGTACCTCTCCTCACCCAGCAACAGCCCTAGAGCTATGACCTCTCATCTGTGACAGCTTGAGGGGTGATGTAAACCTCAATCTAGGGTTAAGGGTTGCCCAGGACTTTCCAGCAAAGGGATATTAGCACTTCTAGGGCCTTAAGTAACCTTGCTGTAACTGAGAATGACATGTGAAAGGGCAGTGACAGACTGCATGGATAACTTTATGTTGATGATGCTATTTATAAAAGTGCAGTGACGGACTGCATGGATAACTTTATTCATACCATGTCATGGCCCGCTTATGTCTAGTATCCAGAGTATCCTCCATGACTCAGGGGATGGATCCAGCTCGACAAAGCAGCTTTTACTACATTAGACTAGGTCTCATTCATGGTGTATAGTTGTTATTCTGGAATTCTAAAATCTTGTGTGATGTATCTTATTCATTCATTCATTTATTGTTATACATCATTCATTCTAACATTCATCAAGTACTGAGCTCAACACTTCTACTGGTCCTTAAACTTGATTTTGTATCTGTTCTAGCATTTTAGTGAAAATTTTAGTGTTCGCTTGCATAATATACATATATACATTTATGAAAATGCATGATCCAGACTACCAGTTTCGCAGGTCAATCAACAGCACCACTATAGGTATTAGGCAAAACTAACACTTCCATTGTGTTTATTGGCCTCATATTAGGTCATACACAAAAAACCAAGCCAAAGAAACACCTAAACCCCACTGAAACAGAAACACGGCACAAACCTGTACCTTGTTTTGCTGGAATTTTGAAATTTCGGGTGTTTCGAACTGGAAGGAAATGATGATTCATACTCCGGTATTAATGTCCAAGTGTCACATAAGGTAAGGGATGCTTTTTTTCTTTTATCTCTTGTAATACTGTCACAAGCTTACTAGGGGCAAATCTGTCCTTTTATTCTGTCTAAAACACAATAAATAAGAGGCCTGCAATTAGGAGAACAATGAACCTAATCACAGGCTCACTCTACTGGCTGCAATATTTCTCTGCTCTGCTTCTCAGATCCTTTTTTCTCTCTTGCTAGTTACAGGCCCCTGATTTGTAACAATGATGAACAGGAAATAATGCAGATAACAACAAATAAAAGATACCGACATATAACCCTGTGGACAACAGCTGTAAAAAGTCATTACAGGAGGCTCAAAAAAAGTGGCAGGGGGAGTGGGAGCACATGATTAAGTAGCATAACGCGTTCAGAGAACAGCTTTGTCAGTAAAGGAATTGTGACATCAGCAGCCGCTCGTGCAAGAAGAGCATAAGAGCTCAGTCTCTCATCCATCGCTGTGAAAATTAAGGCAGTAAAAGAGTAAGAATTTGGGAGGAGAAAGAACCCAAAACAGAAGGAAAATAAATACTAATTAAGAAGAAACCAAAAACAGGAGACTCCTCTCATGAGTGTTGAGAAATTCATTCAATACCACAAACGGATGCCTGGGACAGTACAGAGTCATCCCCATCATCGAATGCTGACGCAGCAGCACCTTCCACAAAAACACTCCAGATTATATTCTTGGATAAAATAGAGAATCTCCATCTAGCAAGGGGGAAAAATAAATTTTTGAAGAGGGATAATTATATTAAAAGAATATTTAAAAGTCAAAAATATTGCACAAATATGAAAATTACTCTTTAGCTCAGATTCTACAATTATGTTGAAGACAGCGGCAGAATCTCTTATACCCTCAGGTGGAAGCTCAGCATCTATACCAATACCCTGCACAAACATTAAACTTCAGTGGTGAATAGTGACGAAGCAAAACAGTTAATACTGATGCTCCGGTGTACTTCTTGAAGTTACTAATCCACAAACCTTAGACTTTGTCTAAAATTACTAATCCCCCCTTGCTGTTAAGCTCAGTTAGTTAAACTGATGATGTGGCATCCTAGTATTGTTTTTAAAGTCCCAAAATAACCCTGAGGTTTGCTCTTTACTCCTTTACTATTTTGCCAAATTACAGTACTACCCATAGTTATCTAACGGAAAAATTTAGCCCTCGACCCGTTTTCTTCTGTTTAAAAAAAATGGTTGTCTTCCTCTTTCTCTCGATAACCCTGAGATCAACTCAATGTCAATACAGGAAATAAGTGATTGGTTGAACCGTTACCCAAAAAAGAATTGACTGAATACATTCAAAAGATGGAAACTGTATGAGGAAAGATCCCGTACAACTCAAAGTTGGAAACTGAAGATCACTTAATATTTCTCCAATGAATCATTAAGATCACGCTTTTCCTCAATTCTTTCTATTTGATTTCCTCTACTGCTTGTTGGATAACTACTAGGTAAACTGCCCCAATAAACAGTAAATTGAAGACAACAAATGCCGGAGCCAAAGCAAAAATAAAAACAAGTCTCCTTTAGCAGCTAAGAGGAGCAGAGCAGCAACAACGGTTTTATTTTCGATTTTGAGGAAGTACAGGTTGTACGCTCTATTTTTGCCTTTTCTTGTGCCTTCTTTCACCTTTTAATCAATCTATCGAGTGTACAATTGATACCTTCAACCATAATTCTATTGTTTGAATCTACTGCATGTAGATTACTTCATAGGTTCCATAAGATGAGGTTCTGAACATCATAACTGAACCTTATTTTTCTTCAGTTCACCTTTCTTTAGTAATTCAAAGCATGTTATGTAGCGAGATCAATAAATAAATATTTACTAGTGAGCTGTACCAAGAGAACAAATCAAACAAAATTCTAGTCTACAATTCATGTCAGTGTAGGATATTAAAACTGAAATCAGATTCAAATTATGGTATCAGAGATTAAAACTGAAATCAGATTCAAATTATGGTATCAGAGAACTATGATTCGAAGAGTTAGATCTCATGCAGGAAAACATGAGCTCAATATGTTACAGGGACTGAGCTAGAAACCGTAAATAATTTCAAAAACAGAAGAAACACTGGGTTTGATACCTGTCTAACAGAGTAATTATGACGAGCAAAACTGAATTCAATAGAAGAGTAGAACTAAAAGACAGGACATCTGAAAAAAAAAATTAAGAAAAAGAACAAATTAAAACAATTGAGAGAACTGCTTGCAGTCAACCAGACCAGAAGGAGAGGATTTCTTGATTAGCATACCTACTTTGCATATGGTAAATTGGTATCAATTTGCCAATAGTTATTCTGATGATCATTGGCATTTGGCATATCTGGTGTTTTCTGTTTTCCGGGGAAGATATTAGTACACGTATGTGCATGGTCCTTACATAGAAGGAATCAGTAAGGAGGCGGGCAGAGGGCGGATGATTGGGACCCTTTGAAATCCAAAATAACAACAATATAAGGTCAAAATTGGTATTCCATATGGTTTTTATAAATGAGGGTATTATCGCCTTTTGGCTTATCAGTTCTAGGCAAAATAGACACTACATATCCGACCGTAATAGACACTTAAACAGTTAGACGTGAGGGGGGAAACAGTAATTTCATAAAGAGCACGGTTGAATTAGTAATTCAGCTATAATACAGGGGAGCATCAGCAATATTCCTGAAATAAATCATTTGTCAATAAGCCCTCTCCCCCTTTTTATTTCCATTTGCCAGTTCTGTTTTGGGGGAGTGCAATAATGTTGATCGTTCTTCAATGTCAGGGATATTGGAGTTTCCATTCCATTGACAAGGATTTAGTTCAGGATAGTAGTGTTAAAAGTCATTCTCTAAATTTGAAATTGATATGAGATTTTCAGACCGACAACAATAATTGTTAATGAGTAGCAGAATACATTGGGAAATAAAACAAAACTAACAAGATAACTGTCCTACAGAAAACTCCAAACCACTAATATCAAACAACACAGTAAACCATATGGAACACCATGGAATGATAAACCAATATCAGGCAACATCACAGCTAGCCTAAAAGTCATCAACCATGTAAGGGCGTGAGCTCGAAAGACAGAATATCATGATTGTGAGAATAGATAACAAAAGAATAAAGATGTTCATATGCCAAATAAGATGCAATGTAATAAGTTTCAGAATTACCTGGAAAATGGCAGTCCATATATCCAACAAGATATCCCGTGCATACCAACTCCATGTTTCTTCTTCAGTGTTTTCAGCCATACGGACTTTCACAACTTCACAAGTCAGGGATGATAACAAGCCAATAGTGCCATGAGGGCTGTTAGGGGGGAAAACGTCAACCAACAAACAAATCACAACCAGATGCTTCCTATATTTCGAAATGACACCGAGTACCACATTTATCAGGGAAAATAATTAAGCAGAGTACTAGCCACAGACCTTACAGATTTCAGAAGCTTGTCAAACACCATAGGAGTAGTTACAGTTGCCATATTAAGCAATGCACGGCAACCATCAAGAAATTCGCTGAACCAAATCATAAGAAGGTACAATAGTAACCCAAATTAAAACACAAGAAATTGTCATTAGGGATCAAACAGGAAAAGAATGGTAAGTAAAGATTACCTCTCACTTTTTCCATTTTCAATTGCAGCTGAAATAACATCAGGAGGGTGAATCCATTGGATGATTCCAGAAAGCATTTGAACCAGGAGGTGCTCTTGTTGCGTTTGCCCATTATCTACAATGATGACGCACTCAGAAACTATATTATGCAGAACCGTAAGAAAGTACACCATAGTTTTGTACCTATCAGACTTAGAATAGGTCACATATTTAACTCACCACAGAATGTGATGTGCAACAACATGTCTAAATTGTTAAACCACACCCCAATGCAGTGTCCACTAAATAAGGGCCAGATAGCAAAGATGTTTTAAAGAATCAATTTGAATGGATACAAAGAGGATTTTTCAAAATTTGGGTTACGATGTACGGGATGGAAGATAAGGGATCTCAAATGGGGTCATATGGGTTTGCTACAAGTGGAAAGAATAATGTTATGGGCTAGGGCAATTTGGTAATAGATCCCTAATCTGGTTGTGTGAGAAGAAAGTTTGAACTATCAAAGCCTAAAGGAGAAATCTTGATATGGACTGGTATGGGGCAAAACTTTAGAGTCAAGGATCTGGGGTTTATAGGACTCAGGATAGGATGAAATAGTGAGGAACGTAGATAATGATCTAAGGGGATGACCCTCCAAGTTTGATGGAGTTCCGATCATTAGATTTTGTAGACCTAGGTTATTGCTACTGGCTTTAGGGAGGCCCAACATTCAAGAACCTGCAATTTTTACAGCATGGACTGAATGTCAAAGATACAATGGAGACCGAGTATATGAACTTTGAGGCTATTCTAGTAGCAGTTTGTTAGAACCAAAGTTTCTTGATTTTGGATGGAATAGGGTCCAAGCTTTCCAACAAATCCAAGATTGCTTAGATCTGATTTATAAGAAAAAGTTACATTCTGATCAAACTTAATTTGGTGAGAACAAACCTTTAAAATAATTTTTTGGATATTGTTGAGAAACACAATATTGGTGTAATGGCCTATCGATCCATGATCTCAAGCCCTCTATTTATAATTAAGTGGAAAGTAGACTATTACAAGGAATAGAATTTTACATGAATACAAACTCTAATTTAACTCATATACAAACTCTAATTGAACTCCTAATAGAATCCAACACTCCCACTCAAGTTGAGGCATAAATATTAGTCATGCCCAACTTGCCTACAATAGGAAGGAAATCTCTTTCTTTCAAACCCTTAGTGAAAACATCTGCTACTTGGTCTCCAGATCTTACAAAAGGCATGCAGATAAGTCCTTGTTCCAACTTTCCTTTGACAAAAACCTGTCAATTTCAATGTGCTTAGTTCGATCATGTTGCACCAGATTATTAACAATACTAATAGCAACCTTGTTGTCACAATATAACATCATAGGGTTTGGAACTTGGACTCCAATATCTTGTAGCAAGCCTTTCAACCATAGTAGCTCACAAACTCAATGAACCATAGCTCTATATTCAGCATCGGTACTAGATAAAGCTACCACATTCTGTTTCTTACTTTTCCAAGTAACTAGATTACCTCCAACAAAGGTACAGTAACCTGAAATTGACTTCTTGTCTGGAGATCCAGCCCAGTCTGCATCAGTGTATGCTTCTACTTTTAGATTAAAAGTGGGTGACAAAAGTATTCATTTTCCAGGAATTCCCTTCAAATACTATAATATTCTGATAACAGCCTTCATATGAGCTAAATATGGATCATGCATGAATTGGCTCACTATTCCTACAGCATAAGCGATGTCTGGCCTGGTGTGGGACAAGTAAATAAGCTTCCCTACCAACCTTTGGTATCTGCCTTTGTCCACTGGTTCCCCCTCTTTTTCTTTAAGTTTAGCTACAGCTTTAATAGGGGTATCAACTGCTTTACACCCCAACATTCTCACTTCCGATAATAGATCTAGGACATACTTTCTTTGGGATAGGAATATACCTTTCTTTGATTGAGCCACCCCTCAATCCCTAAGAAATACTGGATAACTTCCCTAGATCTTTAATTTCAAACTCTCTGTCAAGAAAGTCCTTCAACTTTTGAATTTCTTCAACATCATTCCCTATGATGACAATACGTCTACATAGACAATGAGAAGTGCGATGCTAGTACCTGACTTCTTGACAAATAGTGTATGATCAACATTGCTTTGCTTGCACCCAATAAAAGTCATTGCCTTCAGGAGGCGTCCAAACCAGCATCTAGGAGTTTTAACCCATAAATTGACCTCTTCAACCAACAAATTTTCCCTGCAGTATTGTCATCGTAGAAACCATGTGGGATTTCCATACAGACCTCTTCTGCTAACTCCCCATGTAAGAAGGCATTCTTTACGTCTAGTTGGTGCAAGTTCCAGTCTTTGTTCACAGCTATAGACAACAAAACTCTGACAGTGTTTAGTTTCGCAACAAGGGCAAAGGTCTCCTGATAATCAATCCCATAGGTCTGGGTAAATCCCTTTGCAACTAGTTTTGCTTTCAACTTGTTGACTAATCCATCCATATTTTGTTTAACCACAAATACCCATTTGCATCCCACTGGTTTTTTCCTGGAGGAAGTGTAACCAGCTCCCAAGTGTCATTTTTCATCATTACCTGCATTTCCTAAACCATGGTTGCCTTCCATCTCTTATTAGCAAAGGCTTCCTGCCAACTTTTAGGAACAGATACAGATGACAAAGAGGATATAAAAGAACGGTAGGAGTCAGACAAAGAGTTAAAAGAAACATATTTAGCTATGGGATGTTGAGCACAAGATCTGACCCCTTTTCTAACAGCAATAGGAAGATCAGAAGAAGATACCTTAAGGGGAACAGTAGAATCTGATTATGGAGCAGGAGACTGAAGTGGTAACGTATCACCTTTCTCCACCTGCTTTAGCCGGTTGTATTTCTTCCTCTGGAAAGTTTGTACCTCCTTATTCTGGTCAATCTGGTCTTGAAAGACCCCAACAGTGTGTCTCACAAGAGTGGTATCCCCCTGGCTAGGTTCTTCACATGGTTCAGAAATCGAAGGGGGAGGATTAGAGTCCTCAGTTATACTGGCCAAAGTTTCCCCCTAGTCAGGAAACTCTTTTAGGACTCTTAAGTTGTGTTGGTGTGTGATAGGAAAATTTAGAGTCGAAAAGAACACCTCTCCTCTAGGACTCTCCCCCTGGAGAGGTGTATAGTAAGGGCAAAACTCATGAAAAATTACATCCATGGATACAATGAGTTTCCTGGAAGGAGGATGATAACATTTGTACCCTTTCTGAGTAACAGAATACCCCAAAACTATGCAGCGTAGGCCGCGGGGAGACAGCTTACTCTAGTGGGCTATGATTCTGGCATAACACACGCATCCAAAAACCTTTGGAGGAATAACAAAAGAAGAGGCTCCCTGAAGAATCTCATTAGAACATTTAAAACCAAGTATTCTATTAGGCATCCTATTCATAAGTTAAGAAGCAATGAATATAGCATCACTCCAGTATTGGTCAGGTACATTCATAGCAATCATAATGGAACGGGCTATCTCTAAGAGATGCCGATTCTTCTTTTCGGCAAACCCATTTTGGGCAGCCGTATCAACGCAACTGGTCTGGTGTATTATGGCAGAGTCAAAGAGATATCTTTGAAATTCACTATCAATATACTATATGCCATTGTCATTACGAAGGATCTTCACAGTGGCTTTGAACTGAGATTTAATAATATTATGAAAACATTGGAAAACTTCATTTTTTTGTTTTAAAAGATAAATCCATATAGAACAAGAGTGACAATCAATAAAAGTAACAAAGTACCTATGGCCAGTAATAAACACGTCGGCAGGGGCCCCACATATCAGTATGAATTAGCATAAAAGGAATAGGTTTTCTATTATGAAGAAAAGGTAAATAAGTAGAACGAGTCTGCGTCGCAAAAATGCAGGCTTCACAAAAAAAATTATCCTTATTACAAGAAACCAAATCAGGAAATATTTTCTTAAGAGTTCCTAGAGGGGGGTGACCTAGCCTACGATGCCACTGATGAAGGTCTGATATTACCAAATGGACCGGATTAGAAGACGTAGTCAAAGCAGACACAAATTCTCCAATTGGCTCGAGCAAATAAAGTCCATTGTCTAGTTTACCACGTCCAATCTCCTTCCCCGTGACCAGATCTTGGAAGACACAATAAGATGGGAAAAAAGTCACTTTACAATTCAAGTCATGTGTAAGACTACTGATAGAGAGCAAGTAAGTAAAGAAAGAAGGAACATGTAAAACTTTAGACAAAGAAAGTGATGGAGAATATTGAATGGTCCATTTTCTAGCAATGGAAGAATAGGAGCCATCAGCAATTTGAACTTTATCCTTTCCAGAAGTTGGAGAATATTGTAAGAAAATGGTGGATAAACCTGTCATATGATATGTGGCTTCTGTATCAATGATCCAAGGAGTAGAAACTGAAGAAGTTTGAAAGCATGTAAAAGTTTTACCTGAAGTAGCAAGGTAAGAGTTGGTATGGGTAGTAAAGGGAGCAATGGTCGAGGCTGTACCGAGCAGTAGAAGACTGCAGAATACGACGTAGAGTAGCGAACTCCTCCTGTGAAAAACAAACGTCTGTAAAGGGTGTGGTGGAAACTGTCTCAGAAAGATTAGCCTTTGGTTTTCCCTTTCTTTATGCTCATTTTTGCTCAAAATTAGCAGGCTTCCCATGCAATTTCCAACAATTTGCTTTGGTATGATATGGTTTTTGACAGTGCTCACACTTGACAATCTCATTAGCCGGATCAGATTTAGTGCAAACAAATTGTAAAGCTAATTTCTCCATAATAGGAGTTCGAAGCATGGCTAATCAACGACTTTCCTCACACTGAACAAGAGCATAAGACTGTTCTAGTGTAGGAAAGGGATAACGACTTAAGACTTGTACTCTAATCTGATCGAACTCCACATTCAAACCTGCTAAGAAGTCATATACCCGAATCTTATCAATGTGCTTCCTATAAGTCGTCACATCATCTGGGTTAGTGGGATGATAATCCCCATAATGATCCAACTCCTGTCAAAGAGATCACAACTCAGCAAAATATTGGGCCACTATCAATTCCTTTTGGGTAGTCTCATGAAGCTTCTTTCGTAGCTCATAAATCTATGCATCATTCACCAATTGTCCATAGGTTTCAGTAGTAACCTTCCAAATTTGGGCTGCAGCATCAAGTAATAGGTAATCCCGGGCAATATTTGAATGCATGGAATTCAAAAGGAATTACATAATTAAAGAGTCATTTGAGATCCATTTCTCTTGTGAAACGCTTGTGGTAGTAGGTTTGATAGTGGTGCCCGTAATGTGTCCAACAAGTCCTCTTCCGGCAATAGTCAGGTAAGCAGATCGGGACCAAATCAAATAATTTATCCCATCAAATCTTACCGAAAGAAGATAAAAAGTGGGATAATGTTCGAAGCCAGTGGGAGCAGGAGTACCATCAATAGTTGTCATGTTGACAAAATTATCTGCAGTTCTTCAATCTTCAACATTTCGAAGTAACAGAAATGTTGCAGAATGCAATAGCCAAACAACCCAAAACAATTCTAAGTAATGATAACACGTGAAAAGTATCTCCTCAGGTTACCTCCAATTAGTATATTGTTGAACCAAAGTACACCAGGAAAGTTTCCAGGAAAAACTGGAGGGACACAACCGGTCTGCTTAAATACCAGACTCCTTAGACAAAATTTTCCTAGACATGCACTTAATCACCCAATATATATTTCCAAGAAAACCGAAAAGAAAACAAACACAATCCAAAGAGCAATGGGTCCAAATACTTTTTTTTTTTTTTTTTTTTTACTTATAGAACCAGAGAAAAAAATCTGGTCTGGTCTACTGGTTTTTAGCTAATAGAACCAGAGACAAAAAATCCGGTCAGTCTTACTGGTTTTTGGCTAATAGAACCAAAGAAAAAAGGAAAAAAATACGGTTCTGCTCTGGTCTATTTCATACGATGGGTTTTGGATGAAAGGAATGTGTTGGACAATGAACCAAGAACTAAACCAAACAATGAACTAAAACCCGAACCAAAAGTTGAACCGAAAACTTGATCAAAGAACAAACCAAAGATCTATTGGCATATCAAAGAATTTTTCCCATATCTCCCATGGGCCAAGCATCCTAAATACCCTCTGTCCTCTGAAACATAACCAAAAAACATAACCATCCTATGCGTGATTTACTGGCATTCTGCATTGACCGTCACCATTAGTAAGCGTAGAAACCATCTCATTACAGCCCATATCACAACGCCCATACAACATAAATGAAATTAAGAAAAAGAAGAAGAGGAAAGAGGAGGGGGGAACCCTTTCTTGGTCCCATTTGAGCTGTTCTCTTAAAAGACCTTTGTTCCGGCCCTCATTCATTTCAACTACATCGCTGTCCAATAATAATTTACATATCAACCTTAGTTGAAACCAAAGTATCATTTTATGAGTTCTTTTTTTATCTTTATTCTGAAGAAAATAACCCATTCAATGTGTGTAGAAGGTCAAAAAGAGGCTTTCTTCTACGAATCAGCTCAAAAGAATAACTAGGTCTCCAAACTAGAAGAAATGACTGGTTCTTGAACTTTTTGTAATGAATAATTGAATTTTTTTTTGTTAAGTTGATGTCGATTGTCTCTTGGGTGAAGTTCTCTCACTAGTTGTCGGTGTTTGCTATGCTATACGGTTCAAGACCAATGCTGACTTTCATGTTTTTTCTTGTTTGTCCAAGCTAGAGCATTTTTTGTGGATACTCCAGCTTGAGGGGGAGTGTTAGAATACCACTTTCTATTTTAGCTTTGGTTTCTATTTTAGTTACTTTCTATTTTTCTTATTGCTGGGTTGACAAGTAATCTCCCTAAGATAGTGTCCTTTTTAATAGATTTGGGAGATTTTATGCAATATGTAATTTCCTTTTTGTTTTAAAAGTTCAAGAAACTTTCCTAAACTAAGACTTGATTTTACATTATAAATAAAGTATCAAGGGAGAGCCAAAACACACATGCAAGCTTTCTCCCTTCTGCTCCTCCTTCAATCTTCTTTTATTCTTCTTCTTCTTCTTTCTGAACTTCCTTTCAGTCCCCACGCTAATTACAGGTGCTGAAATTCTAACAAATAATTAGGGAGATTAGTTTCCTAGTATAACCAGATTTAGGAGATATCCAAGATCTGGATTCCCTCCAGCTACTAATAGAACAGCATATGCAGGGATATGTTATCTCATGCAACTCTTCCTCCTCTTCTTCCTCACTTCTATAATTCACTTTCTTCTCCTTCACTCCAGTTAGGTTCTGCATTTTCTTTGGCTCTGGTGTCAAAAAATTGACAATTCCCTTACATCATCACCTACTGCAAACAAGTTACAGCCAACACTGTAATCCTAAACCCTAAAACCAGCATGTTCTTGATCATTCAAGATCTTGAGTATCTATAAGAAACTTCATAACTCCTAAATTAATCATTCAAACCAACCCCACTTTTGGAGGACATCTTCTATACCCTGTCCTCAACACTTGATCCAAGTTTCACCTAGCCAGCGTTTGCTCTTTTTTTTCATCATTTTTTTTTTTGGTGCAGTGACAGGGAGGGGAAGGCTACAGCATTGACTACCTAATAGGTGTGTAGTAACTACTGTCTTTTACCTACCAACTTGGTCTGTGCAGTAACCCATATTGTCTATTTAGTTCACAGTAACCAATATTCGGCTTGTAAACACCCTTGTTTGAGTGAGGGATAGCAGTGCACATGGAAATATGAAACTCGTATTCAATGAGAAGTGAGAACAATAAGCAGCAGTACACATGGACCACAAATAAACTAATCGCACTTGACTAACAAGCAATACTTAGGGAGATTGGTTTCCTTTTTTCATTATAAATTGAATACAGCCAGATTTAGGAGGTATCCAAAATCTGGATTCCCTCCAGCTACTAACAGAAGAGCATGTGCAGGGATAAGTTATCCCAAGCAACTATTCCTCACTTCTCTTCTCCACTTCTTTCCACCTCTGCTTCTGCACTTTCATTGGTCCTGGTTCCATAAAATTGACAATTCCCTTACACCATCAGTTAACTGCAAATAAGTTACAGCCAACACTATAATCCTAAACCTAAAACCAGCAAGTTCTTGAACATTCAAGATCTTGAGTATCTAAAACCAAGAAACCTCGTAACTCCTATTAATCATGCAAACCAACCAAAACTTTTGGAGGACATCTTCTATACCCTGTCCTCAACACCTAATCCAAGTTTCACCTAGATAGTGTTTGTTTCTTTTCCTTTTTTTCATCATGTTTTCTTACTATCTTTTTAATAAATAAAAAATTTGGGCAGTGATTTTTTTTTTTTTTTTTTTTTTGGGGGGGGGGGGGGGTTTGGTTCTGTGAGCTGTTATTAAATCTTAAGTTTACCTAGCTCCTACATCTAAAAACTTCAATTCCCTAATCCCCATCTCACCACTTTTACCTCAAATCCCTCACATCACTATCCCAAACCTAATATTTTTCAAGAAGCAATCCTACAATCATTTGTTCACATTCACCCACCCTTCAGCCTTCACAACCCTAAAATCTCAACCAGAACCAAAACCACATGGCCTCATTTGAGATCCCTAACTTTCCATCCCAAACACCCCAACCAAGAGTTTCAACAAACCACATCCTGTACCCATTCAAGTTGTTTCTTCAAAAGATCTTCATTAGTTGGCACTCATTTCAATGGGGTCCACATCAGAGTTTTATCACACCTGAGCTTCTTGTTCGTAAAAGCATAGGTTGGGTTACATAGGGCATGGGCCCCTTGATAGATCTGTAAGGGGACTATGGGAGTACGTAGCTTAGGTACAAAAATACTTAATATCTAGTACATTACTGAGGTGAGGTAATCTAGTCATTTACAAACACCATAATTATGTTTCACAATTCACACTGCAGTGTTATGTAATATTCACAATCAGTTATTCTTGCAGTATTAAGACTTCATAATTTAAGGCTGATAAGCCCCCTTGTATATCCCATCATGGATGAGTAAGGATTAGATTTGAGTTGATTGAATTTGGGTAAGGCTAAGCAGAACTCCTCCACCACCCTCCCCCACCCTCCCGGGGGGACTCTGCTTGTGCGGAAACCTTTGGCATTGGGTTTTCCCCTTTTCTTTTAAACCTTCTCTTGTTTGCAAAGTTGACTGTTTCCTTTCTCCCCATGAGATAATTGCCTAGTGTTTGAAGTCTAGAAAGAAGTGCCTAGGTGGTTAAAGGAACAGGGGTCCTAGGCATTTCAAGTCCAAGGTGGCTTTGGATCTTGCTGTTAAAAGTATCCTGCTGTGACTGTGGATTCATTCTTTTACCTTCATCCTATAAGCTGCTGCATTGAAGAACATAGCAATAGTGAGAGGTATAGGCTATAGAGACAACGAAGAACCTCTTCACCTTCTTTTGGATTGGTACAAATCTCATACCATAGATCAAGAACTCGGGCAAATTGAATGGTTTGAAATAGTGAGTCGGGCTGAGACCTTGGCAGGGTCTTCACGAGACTTTGTAAACACTATAGGCAGCTCCATCTTAAGGGGTATACGGCGTCATTATTACACTTTTTCTTTTTAACTCAACGGTTCCATCTCGAGGGGATGTATGGCGTCATCTAGGGCAAACATTTGCTTCTAGCTACTTTAGACCTTTACACAGCAATGCCCCCAAATTTATTGCCAGGGAAGGGGGCTAAGGTGAAAATGAGAGTTCCATTTCAAACCCACATCGGAAACCACCATGTCAAAGCAAAAGCCTAAAATGTGCTCTTACATATATTATATGCTCAAAAGAATTCCAAGTCTATGAATTCAATATACATGCGCAAAGATCAAGTTGCAATCCGAAGGTACAACTAAAGACCCATAGTAGTATGTTCCACACTTCCATATGATGTCACATTATGAAATATCAACATGTGCTAAGCAGCTCCACCAGCTCCTAGAGATCCTCTAGCTCCAACCAGCTCAGACGAGTGCTCTGCCATATCCAGTATTCCAGTTGCACAATATTGGGAACTTGGGTACATTTGGGTGCTTCCATATACCATCATGGAAGCAAAATCGTTCAAAACCATTAGTTTCGAATGAGTTGCACAGTATCTATTCGTTGAGTCAAGAAAATAGATTACAAAAAATGATACATTGTTTCAGCCGAGTTGGGGTGGTTTCAACTTTCAACCATGTTTTGACCAAAACATATTACATATGGCTAGACCACTAATTTTTCTAACTGAAAATACCTCATCTCAATGGAGATCATCCCATTTCCCATATATCAACAAGGAGCATGTCCTAAATGTATGGATCAATTTTTTTCTTGTTTGGTTTATATGAACAATGGATTATAGTAAGCACTTTAATTGGGTTGTTCTGTGACATGGTATTATGGAACAATTGTGTGTTATTGGCATATCGTACTTTAGTGGCATCCAGCCTCTACTTTAATAGTGTGTCATCATACTTTGAATCATTTGTGGATTATATAGTAGAATGACGGTCCCAAAAAATTAAAATAAGGTGGCTGAAGTAGAGAGGTACATCCAAGGTCTTGTGCAATCGACAAATTGCCTTTCAAGCGCAAAGGAAATTTCTAGAAGACTATTTCACGAACAACCATAGTCGTGACGCCAACACCAAGAAAGGCACCAAGGCAACACTAGGTTGCCTTGACCCAAAAGAGGGCAAGGACAACTAGGCAAAGCCTTGACAACTATAATTTTTTTTTTTTTTTTTTTTTTTTTTTTGGGGGGGGGGGGGGGGGATGCCTGTTCCTTGGGGTATCATCAACAGGGGGTGGGGCAAAGCTAACGACCTAGCAGATACATCAAAATAGATGGCATTCCAAATCCTATCTATAGAGCGGGATTTGGAGGTCCATCTCCGAAGATTGCGCTCCCACCAAAGGTGTTGGATCAAGGCACAAAACACTAGTTTACCAATCCGATCGTAGATGGACAAGCCTGAAAAGTTTCTCAAAATTCAAGACCAATCTCGGAAGAATCCATAGGATCGCCTCGAGCAAGGCCAAATGGAGGCTAAGTTTTTTCCCCAAATAGATCTGGAGAAGGGGGGCAAAAAGAAAAGGTGCTCAAGGTTCTCCAATCCGTTCCAACAGAGGATGCAATTTGGGTTAGCAGGGATGTGGCGGCTAATAAGGAAGGATTGGGTGGGGAGGGCTTGGTTGAGGGCTCTCCAAAGAATAAGGGAATGAAGGGGAATGTAACCTTTGAACCAAACCAATGGGGGCCAAGGGGGCTTGGGATTATGATGTCTGAGGAAATTCCAAGCTGATGAAGTGGTAAAGGATTTGGAGGGGGAAGGAAGCCATATGATGAGGTCTCTTGAAGAGCAGGAGATAGGGGGAAGAGATTCCCAAACCAGATATGATGTATGGCACAGAGTATTGGGTTGTTAAGAAGTATCATATAAATAAACTCAGTGTAGTAGAAATGAATATGCTAATATGGATGAGTGACAAAACTAAGAAGGATAAGGTAAGGAATGATCATATTAGAACTGGTCTGGAACAAGTGATATGAGAAAGTCGTTAGAGGTGGCCTGGCCATGTTCAATAGAGGTTGTAAAGGCGATAAGGCGAGGCAAGGCAATAGAGGACAACAAAAACCAAGGCGACACCAAGCAAGGCACCAAGGCATCTCCTAAGCGACAAGTCGATACCAAGTTTCCTTGACCCAAAAAAGAGCTAGGGCACCAAGGCGTTGCTTGACAACTATGGACGAGACTTTGAACGTTGCTAATGATCACCGCCAGCAGCTTCCCCAACCAAAAGTCTGTCAGAATATCCAAAGAAAATCCAAGCCTTATAGCTGGCAGCAGGCAGCCAAACAAAACTGTCTCTAACTCAAGTGAGATTTATAAAGTTATCTCGACTCCAGTGAAACCTTCCCCCTTTTATACAAGATTGGTCAAAATCTTGGTCTCGAGCTAGTTATAACGTTTTTCTATTTTGCTGGCACCTTGTCTCATTCTGACTGAAAAGTTAGATCACAGCAAGATATTGAGAGTTCTGTTTTATCACACACCTTCTCTTCAACCTTTACCTATTACACCTTTCAAGCCACAAAAAGGAACCCATCTCTTGGAATCTCCTTATTACCCCATAAGCCTCGCAACTGAAATTTCAAAAAACCCCTTCTGGATCATTTAGGTTGGTTTTGGCAAGACCCTCATTCAAAAGAGGCTACTTCAGTTAAACTACCAGAAAGGCCAAAACAGTCTCGAATTAGCAGTGTTAGAAACAGGATAATCAACTTAATGTCAATTTATTATGAACATAAAATTATCATGCTTTAGTTCCTTTACCCATGGTATAAAATATTTGTTAATAATGTACATGCACTGCTTCAGCATCAGTCAGTATCGATCTGATATGCACCAACATGCATTTATTTTTTTATCTTTTCTTTTTCAATAGTATGTCTTGATTGGAAAAGTATTTATAGGCCGACACAGCCTGATACAGTACTTACCAATACTTCTGATACATATATGTTAAAGGAGACTTGATGGACAAATCAGTATGTATCAGCCAATATGGCTGGACACAAACTAACATGGTTGATACCCACTAAGACACCCCATGTAACCATCAGACTACAGAGTACTTTAGCTAGAAGTAGGGAACACATTACCATCAGTATTTCAACAGGGGTCAGTACTGTGCTCATGTCTGGTGGCATGCAACATCATCTTAGCCTACACTACTCCTGAAGACCCAAATAAGAATTTTAATTACCTTCAGCCAAATAGAGCATTACAACATGTAAGAAACCTCATCTGTTATAACATGTTCAATTTATAGCACTTGTCTCATTATATTTATACCCTGTTCTCCAGCTTAGTGTTTAAGCATCATAATGTCATACATTGTTTATGCATATTGTTTTAGTGCTCTAAAAAGTGTACTTCCATGTGCATTTTGACCATTTTGACTTGTGTAAGCATATCTTTAGGGTATCTTGCATCTTTCAAATACGGTAAGTCACTTTAAATCACCGTTCCGATACGCTAGTCATAATAATAATTTTAAACCCTACTCTTACATATGACTTGTAAATCACTCTTTACCTTTAATCTAAATTCTACGAGATTTATTATGTTACTAGAAAGCAACCACTATAATAGAAATGTATGATGTATGACTGAAAAAGCAAAACATATAGTTGGCCATTTCTACCAAAAAAAAAAAAAGGAAGCACTTAAAGTACCAGAAGAAAATATTGTCCCCATCAAGGAGCAAAGCTGAATAATAAGCTGTCTAGCAGAAGTAGCAATAGGAGAGTCAAGCCACCAAGAAACACATGAGAACTTTTGACGCAGCACCCCATATAAACCCAAGAGCCAACCAATATGACCACTGGAAATCAAAACATCATGCCATGAAGACCCTGGCTACAAGCAGAATAAAAGAAGTAAAACAACTGAAGAACCAACCTAAAATGAATAACTAAATAATATAGAGCTAAATAACCTGAGGAATACTTTTTACCCGTACAAAGGTACATTCAGACTTCTTAAGCGATTCAGCGAGATTTTGAGATCCTGAAGAAAACACATTTATACTTTTCACACGTTCAACTCCATTCTTTTTCAATCGGAAATCCCAGTTCATGATTTGTAACATGAGGTTTAGTGCAGCAGTACAAACTTTATCTTCTGTCACAGTAGAATTAAATTCCAATACTTTCTTTGTGATGCTAAAAACACCTTCTTGTGCCCAAGAGTAGAAAATCTACGAAAAGAAAACCAGGAAAACCACCAAAGAAGAGACTGGGTAAAACCAATAGTTAATTCCAGAAAAGGAAGCATTAGTAGCATCATGCACTCCTATGGTCAGTACAAAACCAACAGCAATAGGAAGAACCTTCAAATAGTGCAGCTCCAAGGAAGCTCGGCACTGTTCATGAAACTCCGTAGGAAGACCCATAGCAGTTGACGTAGTAAGTGAGAATTCTGACACCTGAAAGGAAGAATCTACACTTGAAAATCTGGCAAAAAGCAAATATGGAACAAAACCATGTGAAATTGAATAGCAAAAAACTATTCAAAGAAACAGAATCTTGGTAAATACCATTGACTCTAGAAAACTTATCCCAATGAACTGAGCAGCTACACCATGATTTCCAAGAACAGCTGCCTTTACCTAAAGTAAAAGAAATTATCATACAATTACCAAAAGCCAAAAAGAGCAACTTAACTTGAAAATCATAGCAATAAGTTGTATATTCCATGTCTTAATATATTAAAAATAAACTTATGTTGACTAAATGAGAGATATTCACATATTCAGAATGGAAAACAGCAAATAGGAGAGCGGTGCTGACTTGTTTCGTTCTTCAATCCTCCTACATCTACTGGTGTGGCATTTATAGTCTTATTAAATACACAACCTCAGCAATGAAGTCTCCCTTCTTCTCTTTCCTAGGAAATGGTGTTTTTTCCAAATTCTTCCATTCAATTAGTCGGGCTGCCACCTACGTCCAAATTCCCTAAGAAATCATAGGTATTCGCAACATCTGATAACATCATCGGTAGCCTTAAACGAATCTGGAAAATCTCTTTCATGTAACCACCAATTCCAAGCAGCCTGATCAGAACCAACGCAAATTTGGGGGGAAATAGGACTTCTTGAAACTTCCATTAGGGTAGGGCTGCAAAGAGGGGATTTCGGTTTCGGGTCTTGGAGGTTTGCTTAATTAAAGACAACAGGAAAATGTAAGTGACAGGCTAAAGAGATGGAGTTTAACCTATGGAAAATGACATTTGCCTTCCTCTAATCTAGGCAAATGCTAAACACATTCCGTCTCAGAAAATGGCATCGACCCCTTAATCCTGAAACAATTATAACTGTTACCAATCTTGTTGAGAAAGTCAATCTTGGTAGAATGGCTTAAATGATCAATGTTATCCCAAGCCCTTTATTATAATGATGTGAAAAAAAACAATATTACATAGTTACCCTCAGTGGGAATAAGAAATAACAAACTAGAAAATAAAGAAACTAACTTATGACCAAATTACATTAACAACTAAACCAACCAACAACAATCCCCCACAAGTTGAGGCATAGATGTAGTCATGCCCAACTTGTCCAAAATAGGGAGAAAGTCTCCTTCCTCAGAAATTTCAAGCAAATCAGCCCCTATTCCAACTTTCCTTAGACAAAAAAATAATCTGCCAATCTCATTGTGCTTGGTCCGATCATGTTGCACAGGATTATTGGCTATATTGATAGCAGCCTTGTGATCACAATACAACACCATAGGGCTTGGAACTTGGATTCCAATGTCTTCTAGTAGACCTTTCAACCATAGCAGCTCACATACTCCACAAACCATAGCTTTACATTCAACCTTTGTACTGGATAAGGCTATCACATTCTGTTTCTTACTCCTCCAAGCCACCAAATTACCTCCAACAAAGTACAATAACCTGAAAGTGAATTCCTGCCAAGAAACCCAACCCACTCTACATCTGTATATGCTTCCACTTTCAGGCTATCTATAGGTGACAAAAGTATTCCTTTTTCCAAGAGTAGCCTTCAAATATTGTAGTATCCTAGTGACAGCCTTCATGTGGATCATGTATGAACTAGACTACTAGGCTTACGGAAAATGCAATGTCAAGCCTGGTGTGGGACTAGTAGATAAGCTTCCCTACCAGCCTTTGATATCTTGCTTTATCCACTGGGTCTCCCTCTTTTTTCTTGGGTTTAGCTCCTACTTCAATAAAAGCATCAACTGCTTTACACCCCAACATTCCCACTTCAGATAATAAGTCTAGAACATGCTTCCTCTAGGATAGTTAGATACCTTTCTTTGATCCTGGCAACCTCAATTCCTAGGAAGTATTGTAGCTTTCCTAGATCTTTAATCTCAAATTCCTTGCCAAGAAAATCCTTTAGCCTCTCTATTTCCTCACCATCATTCCCAATGATGACAATATCCTTCACATAAACAATGAGAAGAGTGGTTTTGGTACCTGCCTTATTGACAAACAATGTTTGATCAGCATTACTTTGTCTGTAGCCAATAGACATGGTTGTCAAAGCGTCCGCCTAGAGCACCTAGGCAGCAAAGCGATTTTTCAACCGCCTTGTTTTGAACCACTTTATTAACATGCAGTTTTTTTGCTGCTTTTTCACCTAATTGCTACCACTTTGTCACCTTGTGCACCTTATTGCCGCCTAGATGCCAAAACGGTCACATTTTTTACATTTTGTACATGATAATATTTTTTCTTTATTCTACAAAGCCGTAAACGAACTTAATAGTTAATCATTTTAGAATTGGGAATCAATGAATCATTAAATGGATAAGGCACTTATTTGGTATCACACTATCATAGAGGTAAGTAAAAATATAAAATTACTACTTTCATTTTCATACTTATAATTTGATATAGTTTATAGTCATATGTTATGATGCTTGATGAGATGAACTTATGTTTGTGTTCTTTTTTGAATAATCTTTCATAATTATGATTCTTGAATGCTTTTTTTTTTAGATGAATGTTATTCTTAAATGTTTGTTTAGCTTATAATAAAAATTCATCAGCATAAAAGTAGTCGTATTGAAAGAATTTGACCCAACCGCTTTGGTTGCCTTATGTAAGACTTTGAGTTAGAGTCCGACTTTCAAATAGGGCTCCTCCTCAAAGTTAGTAATTTGATTCCTTCAAGATGTCATGTAAGAATCTAATCAGGGTTTCTTTTAAGAGTCCTTTTGTTATTAATTAGTCAAGTAATTTTTGTAAGAGGAATCCTTTATGGATAAGGTTCCCCAATTTGAGTCTTAGTCAAATGCTTAGGTTGAAAGGCTATAAATAGCCCATTAAGTTAGTAATGAAATCAGTTCAGAGTTTAAGAAACTCAGAGGCTTGGGTCATGGGGAAGAAACCCTACGGTCTGGGCTGAAGAGTGTTTTCAGTTCTGGAAATTCAACAACTCTCTTTCATCTTCATCTTCTTCCCTGCACCAGCTTCCATTGAAGGATTTCTGCAACTCTTCAATAAATTCCAGCACACAAATTCAAGAACATTCTGCAAGAGACCTTCTCCATCAAATAAGTAAACATCCCCCCTCCCCGGCCACCCCTAATCCCTTCCCCTAACCCTGTGCCAGACCTGCCACCCTCCCTAACCCAAATTCTGGAATTACAGCAGCCTTTTCCCATCGCAGGTGCTTCCAGCAAGATCCCTGCCCAGCTCTGTCCTGTCTTTCTTGCAGCAGAGATTCCCCTCCCTCTTTTTTATATCTTTTGCCTTTCTTGAACCCTTGTGGCAGAACTGAAACAGAAGAAGAGAAAAAAAAAAAAAAAAAGAACAGAAAGAAAGAGAGAATCAAGCTTCTCAAAAGAATCTTTCAACAAGAACACCCCTCCCTGACGTGACACGAGTTTAACCCTTCGCCGAAACCCTAAGTGGGGCCCACTAGATGGCTCCAAGAAGCCCCCCTAGTAGGGGTATTTAGGGCATTTTCAGTCCTCTTTTATTGCTGGAATTATTTCCAGATTTATTACTAGAGTTCTATTTAGGTTTCACATCTTAATTTGACTTTGTGTTTGAGTTGGTTTAGTTGTGGATAAGACAAGACTCTTCTACAAAGAGAGTTCCTATCCTTGAGGAGTTTTCTTTTGACTAGAGTTTGTTTTTAGTGAGCGAGTCCTTGGTTATCTTAAACTTTAGCACATGTGCCATCAGAGTTCTAATTAAAAGAGAATTCAGACATGTGCTTAGTAGAGTTTGAGATAAAGTTTTTCTTCAGCGTGTGTCTTTTTCTAGATTTCAATTCAAGAGTCCAGATTATGTGGTGGGATCCTTGTCCATTAAGGAATCCCCTTCGGTGTTAAGAGTCTTTTAGTTGGCTATAAATAAGCCTATTGTTTCTTTACAATCTTGAGTCTGATTACTGAAATAAATTGTGTTAGTTAATGATCCTCATTGAGGCAGCCATGATTAAGAATTTTGTTCAAGGTTCAGCAAATATCAAAATTACAGCAGCTAATCATCATCAACAGTAGCCATTAGTCATTCACAGCAGCCCCAAGAATGCACAAAATCGCAGACCCTTCCCCGGCCTCCTCTCTCACGGTCTCACCCACAACCTTCCCCCACCCCTCATCTCTCTTGTGCAGCCCTAGAAAATACCCACACTCCCATTGCAGGCCTCCTGCTACTTCCCCACCCCAAACAGCAACCTAATTCCCCTCCCATACTCCCTGCAACAGCCCCCAACCCCTCCCCCACCTCTACCATAACCCCACAAATTCCTTACCCCCTTCTTCTCCCCTGCGGCAGCATCAAAACCCCACCCCCTGTAGTTCCCTATTCCCCAGCCCCCATAAAATCCTTTCTTCTCTCCATAGGATCGCAACTCTCTCTAGGTTGCAGATCTACAGTTAGTTTTCCAAATAACCCTGTTTACTCAAGTCTGAAAATTCTCCTGCACACATCTTCTTCTCTAAATTTTCTGCATGTTATTTCTAACCTCTAAAACCTAAACCTACTTCAATTCAGAGCCTCCCATACACTCAAAAATTCTTAAAACTAGGTCTGAAAATTCAAGGCAGCAAGTACAGCCGCTTCTCCCACACTAGCTGAAACTCCCAACACCCTAGTTTTTCCGATTTTTTATAAAATTTTGATCTGAATTGAGCATTACACCAGAGTATTCAGAGTCATAAAACACCCTACACATTTCAGGATAACCTTTCTCTTCGTTGGAAAATCCTGGGCAGCACCTAGTTTTAGGGGATTTCCACTACAAACCTCCCCAAACCTGAACCCTAAACAAGGTTTACATCACTCCCTCTTTGCCGCAAGACTCCCCATCCCCTTCCCTCCCTAACTGCAAGCTTTCACATCTTTTTCCCATCCCCATTCCATCTGAAATTTGATTCTTGTTAATTCCTCAAGCTCTTCCTTCCCATTTAGTTTTGTTAAAACTATAATCTCTCGCAAACTCTACCCATATTAACCCTAATCCATTCCATTCCATTCCATTCCTTTTCCTATCAACCCTAGTACATCCCATAGGATTTTTGGGTATTCCCAAACCCTATTAACCAACAGCCCATCTTAATTTTGTTAAGTTTTACCCATTTTCTTCACCAAGACCATCCCATACTCAAGGTATAATTTCCCCAACAAAACCTAGGAGTCTCCCTTTTCTCCAACTATCCATTACTTTCTCCAAATTACCCCAAAACCATACCTAAACCTTCCCATAGATAACCCTCACCTTATTGAGAACCCATTTATTTGCTGGTTCTAATCAAAGAGAGTCCTGGAAGTCTAACACAGATCTTGGGTTACATCACATCACAGTGTCAAAATCCACCACAAATGTGAAGCCCAACACATTTGAAGAAGATGACCAAGAAATAGGTCAAAATTGATCTTGGAAAGGGAGAACACTGCTAGTTTACTACCCAAGCCAAGCATTCTGTGAAACAAAAGTGCAAAAATCGCTTTTCAATGGCTGGAGATACATATTGACATGCATCAGGCAATTATTCTGACATGAGTCGACATATCTCATCAAGTTCCAGCAATTTTTTTTGCAAATTGTTTAATACATTCTATATCACATTTTTTGACCAATACATGTTGAGGCAAATCACTGCGATACATGGTTATCAAAGCGTCCGCCTAGGCGCGCCTAAGCGGCCGCCTAGGCGGCAAAGCAGTTTTTGAACCGCTTAACTAATGGGCTGATTTCTTGCCGCTTTTTTGCTTAGGCACTATCGTTTTGCCGCCTAGATGCTAAAGCAACCACTTTTTTTTACATTTTGTAATTTGTGCATATTATTTATTTTTTAATCATAATTTATTCTACAATGCCGTATATAAATTTAAATATGTGAGCCATTTCGGAATCAAGACCCAATTTGCAAATGAACTCCGAGGCCCAAAATGCCTGTCGGCAACAGAATGTGAAGCATGAGTCATATTCAATGATTACTGATATAGTATATACTACTTTTCTTTCATTTTCATTTTTCAAATTGATTACTGATATAGTACATACTACATAATTATTGTTATGAATCATATGATGCTTGATGAGATGAAGTTATGTTTTTATTCTTTTTTTGGATAATTTTTCATAATTGTGATTCTTGAATTTATTTTTTTTATTTTTATGAATGTGATTGTTGAATGTTTGTTTAGTACTTTAGTTTATTATAAAAAGTATTTGTATTAAAAAATAGTTATATTAAAAACATTGACTAAACCGCTTTGGTCGCTTTATTGCCGCCTAAGCGCCGCTTAGCCGCCTAATCGCCAAGACGGGGCCTCAATCACTTTGGCCTCAATCAAAAACAAAATAAGCTTAGTCGCCTAATCGCCAAGACGGAGCTAAAAAATAGTTATATCAAACTTATTTTGTTTTTGATTAAAAATGCCTTTATTGTAATGTATCAATTGTATCATCTATGCTACGCATTGTATTGGCCAATACAATGCAATAGAGAAGATCACTATGGATGCAAAGTATTGCGTTGTTAAAAAGCATCATATAGACAAACTTAGTGTAGCATAAATGAGAATTCTAAGATGGATGAGTGGCAAAACAAAGACTCGGGAGTAGCTCCAATAAATAATAAACTACAAGAAAGTTGACTAAGGTGGCATAGCCACTTTCAACGGAGGCCTTTAAATGCCCCAATGCGGAGAAGGGATTTAATCAAATCAAAAGAATTAGAGAACTAGGGGTGGACCTAAGATAACCTTAAGGAAAGTAATGAGAAAGGATATACATAACTAAGTCCTTGTACCTAGTATGGCCTCAAATAGAGCTGATTGGAAGGCAAGGATCCATGTAGCCGACCCCATTTAGTTGGAAAAAGGCGTGTTGTTGTTGTGGTAGAGAAGATAAAATATGAAATTTTAAGACTATAGAGACATTTGTCTAATACCATCTCGAAGACATGCAGCATCAAAGCACATCAGCCTGTCTCATCTAATCTCAGCCAATACTTCAAAC
This sequence comes from Hakea prostrata, assembly GCF_041222555.1. NCBI lineage: Eukaryota > Viridiplantae > Streptophyta > Magnoliopsida > Proteales > Proteaceae > Hakea > Hakea prostrata. Next base: position 21,774,910 of record NC_142600.1, on the reverse strand, counting down.
CCCGCCCCTAACACCAAACTGTTGAGAATTCAACTCTCTCTTTTTCCTACCTTACATGGTCCATGGCTGCCCTGCCGCCTTGAAAGCAAGACTACTTTATATGATGATCTTTCAAATTATCTTGTGGATTTATTAATGCTAATCCAAAAACTGCACCTGGGTTCTATTCTAAAAATTCCTAGAATGCCACCCCAAACCAAAAACTACAAACTTTAGCACACTTTATATGATGATCTTTCAAATTATCTTGTGGTTTTTTTTTTTTTTTTTTTTGGGGGGGATAAGGTTTGTATAAAAGACAAAAGTTGCAGAGTAGACAGCCTCCTAGAACCTCAGAAGGGGGAGAGGACTCCAGACAAAGAGGACATTCCCTCCTAACCAGCGTCGTGAACAGATACAAGCACCCACTCACAGCCTATAAAACACATATGCTTCTGCATCCATCTGAATCTTCTCATTAAGTTCCATAGGAAAATCCTCCGGAGTCCATATAACCTCCCCAGTACCTACTTCAGAACTTGTCATGTAATCTGATGGTTGGTTCAGTTCTCTCCATGCATGCCTATATTCTCTCTAATTTAATATACTCGCCCTGTGACCGATATCCCCACTTCATACCTTGCACTCTCCAAGGGCCTTGTACTTTCCATTCAAGAATGTCAATAGCCAGCTAGGAGTCAGATCTGATGCAAACTTCCAGTATCCCCTTTCAAGACAAAATTGCAACCCCTTTAGAATTGCCATTAATTCCATGGATAGGACTGACAAGTCATCTCCTTTCAATACCAAAATGAAAGTTACCTAGTGAAGATCAATTCTTTAGATTCAGTATCCAAAATTGCAAAAACACACTTCTCTTGGCCTATTCAACCATTTCCAACCAATCAAATGATGGTTAGTATATCACCTTCTCTAATAAATTATTGTCCTGGAGAACTGCTAGGCTCAACAATAAGAACCATGGAATGTTGTGACCAGGCTTGGAGATCAAATCCCTCCTACGCCATTATTCTTCTATTCTTTTAAGTTTTAACAATATATACTTGTCAAAACACCAAAAAAAGTCCACATACAATCTCTATAAAATCTATCTGCTGAATCAGATTGTTATTATGACCATCAGCATATTAACAGATCACAGAAATAGTGTGAATGAAATGCAGAAAAATATAACATAGCCCACATGTTCATACCTCAGAGAGGTAACCCTCTTTTTCAGCTTCCATGAAATCTAGCCTACAGAGGAAACCATATCAAAGTAAAAAGAGCAACAAGAGTTTAACTTGAGATGAGTGCATAAAAAGCATGGAAACTGAACAGCCATTAACTGCAGGTAATCTAAATTACACTAAATGAATAAATACCGAAGGGAAAGCCTACGAAGAAGAAACAAATCACTAAAATCAACAATGAAAAAGAAGAGGAGTAACAGAAAAAAATACTTAGGATAACAGATGAATCAGTGAGTGCATGGACTTGGAAATCAGAAGCCTTTATTGCTGTATGCCACATGAATACAACATGTTATTTTTAAACCCCATCCCACTGAATATCATAGTAGATCTTTTTCTTTTTTCTTTTCTTTTTGTTTTTTTTTTGGGGGGATTGGTGGAGGCAGGGGTTGGTCAGAAAGAGATATTGAAATTTCTAACATTTGGTTTAGACTATTGAACCACTCTGTTCTGTAGTCTAATGTTTGGTAACACCTTTATTTAACCCCAAAAAAATTCTGTTCCTCATCTTTTATGTTTTATTTGTTCCAAAACTTTCGATATAAGAACCAATAACCATAGAAAGGCCATACTTGTGGACACCTGCTGTTGGATATGCATGAATTGCATGTCTTCACCTCCTACTAAAATTAAAAGTTCCAAGTGTATAATATTTACCAGCCTCTTTTCAGCAACTGGGCTCCAACAGCTGAAATCTTTACTTGCACAAATACATCAGGTGAACTTGCATGTTGAATGACAAAATACAGGCAATAACTGCATATTTGTAATAGAAAGTCAAAAGAAAACTTTCAGTTATTATAAAGGGCTCAAATCGTCCAGTTATATGTAACTAATAATTACAATATAAACAGTTATTTTAAAAGGAAAAGTAATTTGGCCAGAGGAGCACACAAATCAATGGTTGGGAGTTGGTTGGAGGATATAAGAGACAATGGTTCCAAATCTAGGTTTTGTGAATGTCTTGACCAGCCAACAAAGATTTTCTCAGTTTCAAACATATTTCAGCCAAACCCTTGGATTTTCTCTAGGCTCCCAAACTGTGGTTTCAAGGCTAATAGTTTCTTGCAGTTGGTTCATGTTGTGCTACCAGTTTTGACATTTTGAACCCAATCCATGAATTAGTTTCACATCGAAAATACTCAAAATAATACCTGTGATATTGACCCAACTATGTTGTATTTGGACATGACACTGAATAAGGTTTTGACTAGAACATGACTTCCCAAATAAAAATCAGATTGATACAACCATGGATTGGTTTAAAAGTTATGTTGGAAAACTACGCAATAAATTCAAGATTGTTTATATATATTTATATTGAGGGAGTTAAAGGGGGGGGGGGGGGGGGGGGGGGGGGGGGGGGGGGGGGGGGGGGGGGGGGGGGGGGGGGGGGGGGGGGGGGGTTTAAATATTTTCCAGGGGCCCCCCCCCCCCCCCCACCACCAAAAACTCGCCCCCCCCCCCAGGCGCCCCTCATGGCAACTTGCAGGAGACAAACATACCTAACCAAACTTCTCTTCTCATCAGCAGAAAGAAGCCCCCATCCCCTGATTGCAGAATCACCCATGGCTGCAGCAGCTAGAAACCTTGCAGTAGCCATCTGAGAATTTTCTGGAAGGTTGCAACTATTATGAGTATCAACTGGTCCCAGAAAGTATATACACTAATGAACTAGTAAACTAGTAAACTTGAAGGTAAATATATTGCTGAATAGCCTGCATAGCCAATCTTAAATCTCATGAGATCAGTCAGCTCACTGCTCACCTTCAAAACCTCCCAGATTGATAATTAATAAATTAGCTTAAATTAGTGGGAGTTATTCACATACTGAAGCAGTCATCCAGATCAGTATCAAACCTGGATCAATGCCACAAAATAGCAACCCAAAATGGTATGTGCCAGCAAATACCTAGCTCTGTCAGCAGATGAGAGCTTGACCAATCCGTTATGTATTGTGGCCAGTTTGATATCAGCCAATCCTTGAATATATACTCCAACCAGACATAGCCAGAACTAATGTCTATAATTCATATTTATTTTTGTTTCAATATTGTAGGAAGAATAAAAGATTGAGGATCTGTAAAATATCACGCTTGATAACAAAACAATTAAGACAAATGTAAACCTACTCTATCCTTCCAGAGAATCTACCCCATATTCCTCGAAAGAAGGAGCACAATTTCATATCCAAGTTTTTATCAGTAATAAATTTTACAGACAGGAAGAAAATGGAGAATGTAAAGCTAAATTTTGGTAAATTTAGCCCAAAAATACCCACAAAACATTTCAGCTGCAGTTCTTAAATGAAGATTTAACACCAGTAAGTTGCTTATCCAAGAACCAGTAATTCACCAACTCAGTTTGGAATGATAAACCCAATGAGTCAAGGCCTAACAGAGGTAATGAAACCCCAAGAAACCTCAGTTTTGATTGATGACTGAAGAAAGACATTTTTAAAGAGCATTTTCTAGAGGCATTTGTCCCTCTCAAGACTGGTGCTAGTGCTAGATATTGGAGGGATGTTCCCTCTCCTAATTCCTATTAGTTGTTTTGTTTCTTTTTTTCCTTTTCCTTATCAAACTTGTATTCCCTTTCCTACTGCAAATTTTTACCTACTGGTCAGAAAGTATAAATCCCCAATCAGAGGCCGTGAATAAAGCACAATTTCTGAGATTCAAATCACTCACTTAAAACATGGAGACCTTTAGGCTCTACGTTTGATCACTTCTTCTGAAGTAACCAGCGGTTAAAAACACTGCATTCTCTCCAAACCAAATTGCAGCCAGGCTGGTTCTCTTCAATTTTTTGCAGCTGGCTCCTTCAACTTCACCGCTGATTGGAACTCTTCATCAAGCTGCTGCACCTTCTCACCCATTCCCCTGAAGATCAAAATCTTCATCAAGGATGGTAAAGCACATTGCGGCTAAACCAGGTAAACTTATCTCTGATCTGAAAAAGGATCTAAACCCCAGCCGCATATCCTTCACCCTAGCTTTAAGGACAGCAATAAGGGAATACAGTGGACCAAATTGCTGCCCTTCTTCCCTTTTCATGACTTGACAAAAGTTTTTAAAACATAAATAAATAAATAATAAACCAGTCAGATTCTGCCCTACCTGTTCTACTCAACACCTGAAGATTTTTCTTTAGAGAAGTCTTCCCCTTTGGAGACCTAACCTTGTGGCAGATCTGGATTTTTTTTCCCCCCTGCGGTATACCTAGCAGTAATACCCCTTTAATATCTACTTCTTTAAGGCTGTATTCTGATAAGAATTTAGAAACAGTTTAGATTTTTTTTTAAGCCTCAAAGATTGTAATTTTTTGCCGTAATTTTCATCCATCCACAATTGGCCGTAAACTGTAAGTCTGGTTCCATAAATTTGTGAACCAAGTTTAAGATGGCTACATCAGACTCAACTACAGCAGCAGAACCTATAGCCGCTACAGCCAAAAAACCTCAAAAGAATGACCATCAGTCCCTAGGTTCCCCACTTATAATCCTGGACAGGTCAAACTACTTAATGTGGTCAAGATCAGTCTACATTAACATTACTGACCAAGGACTTACAGGACATATTACAGGCACTACGATGAAACCAAGAACCCTGGACCATCTCAGGATTGATGGCTTGCACATGACTCCCTGGTTATAGCTTTTCTGATTTGGTCAAAGAAACCCGAGTTACATCAAACCTTTCTACTATTCGAGGACTGCTGCAAGTGTTTGGACTGCTGCTTACAAGACCTAAGGTAAAGTTGGAAAAAGGCTCAAATCTGTGAACACCGCAAGCAAGTTGAAGTAAACCAAGGAGGGAAGGAATGATTTTACTAATTATTCGATGAATAGCACAATTTTCTAGGGTTTGGGGAGCTTGCGGCTAAAAGAAAATAGAGCTTTATAGCTTGCGGCTGGGGTTCCTAGGTCTTAGGTCGAGCTAGGGTTAACAATTAATTAATTAATGGTTGCCGTCAATGGTTTACAGGTTTAAGGCTTCATTTCAATTCTGAATTTTGATAACTTTCAGCAATTTTCTTTTCTAGATTCAGGTTAAGGGTTGCACAAGAGGGAGGGGATTTCTAGGGTTCGAAGTGTGAGGAAGGGCTACCATGGAATGAGATCTCGCTAGTTGATATAGCCAGTCAAGATCTCCTTTTTAGTGAAGTGGAGATCCCGGTTCGACTGAGTTTCCAGTCCAACCTGATCTTATACACAAGTGAGAGAGGTCGAGTTCTCACCCCTCTCATTGTCTCTCACCCTATCTCGCTGAGACTATGTCGCAAGATCTCGCAAGATATCTAGTTTTTTCAAGTAGGCGAGACGAGATGGAGGTCGAGAGCAGAGAGTTGGGATATCTTGCTCAAGATCTCGCCATATCTCACCATATCTCGTCATATCTGGCCCTGAATCTCGCTGGAACTCTCAATTTTTTCCTTTTTTTGTGGATTTCAACTAGATTTTCACTTGCAACTACTACTCTTAGCACATCTACAACATCGAAGGAAGATCAATCATTCTCTACTTGTCTTATGAACTTATGATTTAATGACTTATATAGAACTTCTAATGGTTGTACAATTTTATTATTCTGTTCTTGAAAATTGAGATTGTGATACTCTTATGGATGGAATTTTGATAACATTTAGGTTACTTGATGCATTTGATACACTTGCTTTTCATTTATATGCCTTAAAGGTTCTTAGAACCTACATGTTTTATAACTTTGCATTCCCTAATCCTACAACATTTCGGTTTAACACGCCGGGTAGACTTAGAAATCATACTTAGGGTTGTTTTCTGACAAATCCATGGCCACCAATGTATTCAAAAAGCCTTACATAGGCTAAATACCAAGTTTCAATCCAATTGGGCCCTAAAACCCACCGAGATGGGCCACCGAGTTAACGCAAAAAAATTGTATATCTCGACCGAGATCTCACCGAAATGGTCTAGATCTCGGTTTTTCAAGGTGGGGAGGTCTCGCTCGAGAGCGAGATCTTCTACCATGGCTAAGACTACCTACAACATGATTTTTTTGCCCGATTTTTTCCGGATTGATGTCAAATCTTCACCTGCAACTAATCTTAGCACATCTACAACACCAAAGGAAGATCAAACAAGCTCATTTCAAGGAGATCTTCAACCAAGGTGACATTTTCCATTAAATTTTGATTTTTTCCAACATCATGTTCTAAAGCAGGTGTTTTTAAGTGCAGATTAAACATATGTTGAACATTTTGCTTTGATTTACACTTTCTTGGGGGAAAAATTTAATTTTCTGTTATTTTTTGAATTTTTGTATTTAAAAAAAAATTCAAACAAATTAAAATTAAAAAATGTTGAAAAATACTTAGGTTATAAATGTGATTCTAATAGATGTTAGACTCTATTGGAAAGGCTACAGCCTAATGGAGTCCAAAAAAAATTCATGCTTGGGGCAAATTTTTTTAAATTTCATATTTATTATAAATTAAATAAAAAAAATTTCCTCTCTTTTTTTTTAAATGATGCTTATGCTATCTAGTTTATTGTAAAAATATAAACATGTTTGTATGAGCATGCTATGTATGTGTTCTCAAAACAAAATGTGTGTTTTTTGTTTTATAATTATTTTTACATGCTTTTAATTATGAATAAATTATTCTATTGATATGTAGGAATGTTGTAATGTGTTCCAACTTATATGGCGAGTAGTGGGAGTGGCACTGCCATTGGCAGTGGGGTGGGTTGGTGCATACGGCATTACTTGGCAACATGATGAGAGGCATTGACCTCCAATAAGAAGATATCCGAATGCAAGTATTGCCTGAAGATTTTGAATCCTGGTGGTTAACTAGATTGAAGCAACACATGGCGGGAGGATACAAAGATGTTGCCAAGTGTGCTAAGGTTCCCTATAAAGTGCAGCAAACCTAAAAGAAGGGAAATAGGAAAAGGCAAAGAGGATACAAAAGCATAGGGAGTTTGAGGAGGCAAAGTTACAAAGGCCTTTTGCTGATGTTGATGAGGAGTCAGATGACAAGGAGGTGATGAGGAATATGGGTGTGGAGTTAACAAACGAGTGGAGACAAATGAAGGTCCCATTTGAAGCTAGCAGGCAGTCCTTCCATTTTGATAATGTGAGGCAATATGAGTAGGCTTCAGAAGCAAGTGGATCTGGGTCAGCTGTGCCACCTAGGCGTAGTTTTCAGCAAGGAGGCGAGAGGAGAAAGAAGACTAGACATGACGCGGAGCAAACTTATAGTAGGGTGGATCCTACATTTTAACAAGACCCCACCCTCTTCAAGCATCAGGACACCTACCAAAGAAGCATCCAACACATGTTTGGTGGAGGCAATACGGAGGATCAAACTAGGGAGGCAATTAGCAACTCTATGTAATATAACAACATTGCAAGTTTGCAACCAATGTAGCCAACACTCCATACTATCAAGGGATGATTGATGCAATAGCCAGGGCAGGTGTAAGGGTGAAAGGCCCAACCCCAAGGGATTTGATGCACAAATACTTGCCAAAGGTGAAGAAGGACAATGTTTCATAGTGTACTGCAATGGAAGAAAAATGTTTTTGAAGTTTGTGGATGCCTTTTATAAGGCGAAGGATTCTGATTACCTCTACAAGCTTCTAAGGCAAGTGGTCCTTGAGGTAGGGGCTAGCAACGTTATCCAAGTTGTTACAAATAATGGTGCTAACTTCAAAAAGCTTGGGGAAATGCTGATGACCAAGAAAAGCAACAAGATTCATCTATTTTGGACACCATATGTTGCACATTCCATTGACCTCCTGCTAAAGAATTTGGAGAAAAGGAAGTCGATTCGCAGTGTGGTCGCAAGGGCAAGAAAGGTTAGTAATTTCATTTATAACCATGGGTATGTCTTAAGAATGATAGGCTAAAGTGTGATGGTGATCTACTGAGGCCTAGATTGACTAGATTTGCCACCATGTGGCATTGAAAAGCTTCCAGAAGAAAGTGGTGGGTCTTCGGCACTTGTTTGCGAGTGAGGAGTGGTTTAGCTAGCCTGAATCTAACACACCTAAAAGAAGAGAAGCCCAAAAACCATTGTTGATGATTCCTTCTAGGGGGAGTTTAACAAGACGGTGGGCATTTTTAAGCCTATTGTGTTTGTGTTGAGAATGGTGGATGCAGAGAAGAAGCCCATATTGGCCCATATATATGCTGCCCTCCAGCAGATCTGCTGCCCCTAGATCCTCCAAAGCCTACTTGAGGATCATTGATACTAGATGGGAGAAGCACTTAATACATCCTTTGCACTTGGCTAGTGAGTCACTTTAACTTTATGTTGTATAATTTATATATCGTTGATTGCATTTTTATAAATAACTAAGTCACTAACCAAGTTCTTAATTTCCTCAACACAGCATACTACCTCAAACCATAGTACCAATACAAGAATAACCTAGGGCTTGAGGTTCACTTGATGACTGCGGTGCAAGAGGTGGTGGAGAAGCTAGCGCCAAATCCCGCCATGCAGGGGCTAATCAATGGAGAGATGAGGAGTTATTTTATGTTTTCTTCACCTTCTTCTTGCATATACAATAATTAGACTTAGTAAGTTTTTGTCAACACTTGAAACATGGGCGTACAAATCAAGGATTTCAGGGATGGCTCTAGGAGTTTTGGCAAGCCTGCTGCAGTTACAACTAGGAGTAAAAATGATCCTGATAAGCAATCAAGTACTACAAGTATTAAGATTTATTTGCCAAAACTAACGGTCTAACGCATTCTTATATTTGTGATGAAGTTGACTGGCGGGTGCTATACGAAACTAGTGCCCCAAATCTGAGGAAGATGACAATTAAGGTCCTTGCACAAACTTGCTCATCCTCTGGTTACAAGAGGAATTGGAGCACCTTCTCAATCATCCACAATTAAGTAGATAACAGATTGGGGAGTAAGAGGCTTAAGGATTTGATGTATGTGCAGTATAGCATGAGGTTAACAATAGGGCACATACGGGATGATATGGATGACGACGCTTGAGACCCGATAAATTGTCAAATATATTCCATGAGCCACTTGCAAAGGAGGAGGATGTCATATACCAGTGGGTTTGGGATCGAGGTACACTAGTGATAGATAAGCTGGGAGGGCAACCAGATCCTACTATTGCTGCTGTCATGGACCCCAACTGTTGTGGATGCTCACATATCTTCTAATGAGGGTACGATGTACACAGGACCAGCTATAACATTTGTGGAGCCACCTAGTCAACTTGCTACAGCAAATGATCATGAGAGTGGGAGCTCAAATGATGATTCAAATGATACTCTCTCTTCGAGTCAGCCTCGAAGTCAAGGAGGCAGTCAGGTTGTTGTAGTTGTTGGTGGAAGTTAGGAGGGTCACCTCCACCAGGGCAGTAGAATAGAGTTACATTGGGGGGTTGTCGAGTCTGGACCCAGACAATTTCCAGCACGGCTATGTTTGACCATTAAGTTTCCATTGTGTGAGTGGTACTAAGGTCATCATAATGTGTCGCAACTAGTACTATACTAGCATTAACTTAGTAATTTGCTAGGATGGGCTTCTATTTTCTAATAAATTGATCATGCATTATCATGGACTGGTTTTGTTTTACTGCTTGTTTGTATGATTATTCGTATTGATGGTGTTATCGATGCATGTAGTGATACAATGTGTTAGAAAATTGCATTCAACTTGCATCTCCCCTCACTAAGCTTGTGTTGAAAAGCTTATACCTTGGGGGAATGTCCTCTTTAGATTGTGTTGCAGGAGAAAGTCCCGCTTTGGAGGAGTATGATTTGATGGCTCAGGAGGTTGACACACATAATGCGAATTGCATGCCTGTTGATTGTGCCTTTCCTTATTGCGATTTTGATTCTATGAATATCGTTTTCCTTATCCAGTTTTGATGCCATGTAACAGTGCACTAAATGTAATAAGATATAACTCTAATGATTAGTTGAGAGAACCTTAATCATTTTAAATCAAATTTATATTCCATTCGGCTGCTCAAGATTTTGAATTTCTCTTTATATTGAGATTTATTATGTGGATGTGAGATTAGCCCAAAACTATGCAATCTTAGATTGTGTGGTGTGCCAGTGTAGCATACCTATCATTCCTTGAGCCTATATAGTTCAGGTGGGGTGTGACACCAGATCCCTCCATCCCCTCATCCAAAACCCATTCCCTTCTGGATCTAACCTTTGATCCCTACCCCCACCGAAGACCATAAATTCTGAAATTTCCAAACCATAGTTTCTAGATTTCTCCCCCCATCCATCGCATCTAGTCTAAAACTCCTCCCCCATCCCTGCGGCACTTCATCCTACTCCCAAAACCCTAAAAATCATAACCCTAATTGCCATATCACCCTCTTCTTATTTTTCTGAAGGTTTTTCTAGAGACCCATAATTCAAGGTCAAATCCACGCCAATCTAACCATTAGATCTGTCCCAAACATTAGGAACCTCATCCCCCCAACCCCACTGACCTACACTCCCAATTTCAGCTCTACTGGACCAATCAAACCCTTGTCTACACCCTAATTCCTTTGCTGCCTTAATTTCTCAAAACCCTAGAACTTCTAGAATTCAAGCTTGAAGCCTTGAACCCCAAACAGCAAGGTTAAAGTTTGTATTCCAATAAACCCCAGCCAAACCTATTATTCCTTCCTTACAAGTTCTAACAACCCTAATCAGCTCTAAAATCATAACCACAAGGTTTTGAGAAACACTAATTTGACTACTGGCTATTGGCCCTCAATTTAGGGGTTACATCAGTCATCAGTTACTATTTGAAATTTGACTTCATGGTTGCGGTGACGGCAAATTTTTTTGGCTAACAATCTCTGATTTTTCACTCCATCCATAACCTAAAACATTTGAGTTCTCATTGTTGTGTGATTTCTTATTCTAACCCAAGCCTAATATATTTTTTGTCACCAAACTCTAGTTTGACTAAAACATGTATTACAGTTGGGCTGAAACAAAGACAATTTCAAAATAAAAATGTGCAAAATTGATGTTGAAATTTCAGACAATCTCAGTATTTCAGTTAGAAATCTTAAAATTTCGGAAATTTGGGTTAACATCTCGGAAAACTCAGTTGAAATCTCAGACATTTCGGTAATTAAGTGAGATTCCCACTCAGATGATATACTGAATCGACTTTTGTGGATGACATCTTCTCCTTCCCAACCCACCAGCAGTACATCCTACCCACGGCATCATATGACTTGAATCCCAATGGACCACTGGGTCTCTTCACAGTTCAGTGATTCATATCCTATGATAAGTACTCAAACAATAATGCAAGTTAGTTCTATCAGACTTTGGCTACGTACTAAACAATTATATTAGTATATCAAGAAAGCATGGTATAATGACGTCCTTGAAAATTATGTGCTTGATTATTATGAATCTTTGGCAATACCCATTAATGATTCACTTCATCACTTGTTTAAATCTCCAAACAGTGTATTAATTATGCCATTAAGTACTGAAGCAATACTAACGTGTAATTATACATCAGAATTCAACAATATACTGCCAGTACAGGATGTGAATACAAAATACCAATTTAGTAATTATTTTTGCAATATCATCATCTAAATGTGTTATACCCAAAAATAGGGTTTCCATAAAGTTCCAGGCCTTAATTTAGTCTAAAACCAACCAAAATTACCCACTGAAACTTGGTAGAAAATACCATATATCGGCGAAGTCCCACTGAAATTCTGATACATCCATCATCTTGCTAGGACCGGAAAACCAAGATAAAACAAGTTTTCGAACCTTCCCAGTTATAGCAGACACTAAAACTGGCATCTAATCGGTCTCCTACAAATCTGGAACTACATTACGAAAGTTCACAATGATCTTATAAGATGAAATATAATCACAGTTCAGCCATCTCGCCAACTAAGAAAAAGTGAGTTGGCTCGATATCTTGCCAAGCTGGTGGAATTTTTTTTTCCCAACTCAAGGGTTAGGTACCTCAGATTTATGAAAAACAAAATAGTGTAAATGTGAGTTCCGTTTCAGACCCCAAACTGAAAACTGATATACTAAAGTGAAACCTAAAATGTCTTACCGTAACACATCATAAACTCATAGTGCTAATGCTTAAAGTTCAAAACTTAAACAAGTCTAATACATTACACATGTTTTATAGTTCAAGTACAAAGTTCAAATGAAAATCCAATGATCAAAGTTACAACTCAAAAGACTCAAAATTTGTTGTTCTAAGCACACTGTCTTGTCTTGCTATATAGGAAAAGCGAGATGTCTCGAAAGTTCTGCTCCCATACGTATAATGAAAGAATTATTCTTTATTTCTTAATAACCCAAAAATGAAAGACTGCATTAAACTTGCTCAATAGGACACTGACCAAGAATGAATTTACACGTTTGATATAGTTGAGGGGATTGGCGCAGAGATAAGATAGTTTCCTCAGCTATGGCTGGATTGCTGTACGTCTGCCAGAGTAAAAACAGGGAGTATGTTAAGTATCCAGGTCTAATCCCTGCATGATGGAACAAGCACAGTACACAAAAAGGTAACTGAAGATTAAAGAAATTCATCACATGTATACCATCAGCAAATAGCAATACGAAAGAAAAATCCGAATTTTAGAATTGAGAGAAGCAAAAAGAAATCTTTTCAGCCCTTAAGCTCTGCCGTTGCCACCGATAGAAAAGTCGCAATAAAATGAAAAAAATACAAAATAGAATATCTATATGTTATCAGTCCTTTTGTGACTAATGAAACTTCAGTGACAAGATAAAAATCAGAAACAGCAAAGGGGGGAGAAGACACAGCACAAACTATCATCCAGGAGCCAGAATACATACAATCCCCAAACTTACCATAAATTGCATTTGCTAGGAATTCTACGAGAGCTACTACAGAAATTTCTCTCCTAATAACTGCTGCTTAGTGCTTTCTACCATAATATGCTGACTTTCCAAAGAAGAGGCTATCAAGGCCAAGTAATAGTGCGTTGTATCTTCATTTTACCAAAGTCAACTGATGCAGATTCATCATCAAACTGGCTTCTCACTGAACCTAGGGTTTGGTCATATAAGTATTAAGCCTCTGATTCGATGGATTTTCTAGGCATCAGACCACTTTTAAGGGCCCAAAGTAGGTGTCATTAGGTTCAGTACAAAATTATCTCCTATTTTTAGGATATTTTATGTTTTAAGATTGAAACACTTTTGCTGGTTTGAACCCATGTCCAGTTTAAATCATTAGAACATTCCCTTCGCTAGACTAAAGGGAATCTTTTCCCGGATTTCATTTTAATTGCTTAGTTGGGTCACTGCCATGCTGGTTTCCAACGATTTCCCCATTTCCAGGTGTGACTGCAATCTGGCCCCCAAACGAGATGGGATAAACAGAAAGTGGTAGTGTAGGGGGATTAAGGTGGAAAAGAGGCAGCAATGGTAGAAGATTATTTTAGTAGGAAAGTGCTTTGATCAAAATATTATTAAATTATAAAAGTTTTCAGTTACAGAGTAATTAAGTGGATTAGAAATCAATTAGTTTAAGTAGTAGGGAAAGTATATGTAAATAGTTAAATTGATGGGTGAAAGTGGAATTACAACTTGCCTCAAGGGAGGTATGATGTCACCCAGGAATAGCGGGCCAGTAGTAGGATCTTTTCTAAGAATCAGCCGGCAGTTTAGGGTTTAAAACCCTGCTGTTCTAAGCCAAAACAAAGGGGGCAGCAACTAACAACCAAATACCCTGTGGCTAAGGTTGGTTTTTCCAAACCTTGGAGCTATGAATAGGGAAGTCTACAGTTAAGCGGGGGAAGGAATTAAGGTTCAGGCAGGCTAGGTTTGGGTTTGAAAATTGTAGAAACAACTCTGTTTTAACAGAATTCTACAGTTAAGCGTGGGAAGGAATCAAGGTTCAGGCAGGCTAGGTTTGGGTTTGAAAATTGTAGAAACAACTCTGTTTTAACAGAATTCTTAATTGCAGAATTATTCCTCAATGTTAGGGTTTCTAAAACTTATAGTTTAGTACTTTCTAGGGTTTCCAGGGTAGGGTTAGCGTTAGGGTTATGGTCAAGCGTAGGGTAAAGGTAGGGGATGATGAGTCCAGGATAGGATGGGGTAGGGATGAAGGATTATGAACGAAAACCTAAACTAGGGTTTTAAAGGTTTTCAAAATTTATGGGTTTCTAGGCTGCCACAAGCAGAAGAAGGAGAAAAAGAGAGAATGGGGGTTGGGGAATGAAAGGAATGGAGGGGACGAGTCTAGGAATGGAAGGGAATACAGCTGTAGAATTCTAGAGGGGAGGGGAAAGCCTGCAATCAGTAGGGGCTGGGAATGGAGTGAACTTAGGGTTTGGGATGGAGGGTACCACAAGCTAGAGATGAACGGAGGAAGAGCTGCGCAAGGTCAGGAGGGTGGAAACGGGTAGGGGAGGGGCTGGGGTTGTACTTGTAGGAGACTTGAACTGCAGAAAACTCGAAGAACCAAGGCTGCCACAGGCTTGTAGATGAGATGAGATGAGATGCTGGAAAATTGCATAATTTATTCATCACACAGCCATGGGACCTCCTAGGAACAGGTCCCATAATACCAACTCTTCCTCCAAATCAGTTTTTCATTCAATTAATCAAGTCTAAATCTGTTACATGTGTGGAGGGCTATATTTATAGCTTCTTTACGAGAAGGAAATTTGAAATAGGACAGAACTACTCAGGACTGATGTAACCAAGGTCAGCAAGCATAGGACACTTCATACTTTGGGCCCAAGACAACCCCCAAACCTTGCAGCATCTAGAGCTGGCCAAATGCCCTAAGGTTATTTTGGTCATTTTACCACTTCCCTTGAGGTCAAAGTGGTCTAGTTTGATTCCCCGTAATTTTATGAGTCCATATCTATTTTTGTTTTGTCCTAAGAGTCCTTGATTAGCAAGTTATATGAAAGAGTCCTTGTTCCATTAGGAGTGTTAGTGGAATCCAATTTCAAGTAGAAGTCACTTTAGAAGTTGAACTGCAAGTTGTATTTGTTTCTGAACTCTTACTTAAAGAGTCTTTTTTCTATATTAGAAGTTGAGTCTAGTTGAACTAGGGAATTCTAATCCAAATAGGATTCATTAGTTGAGTCCAAGTAGGTTCCCCTACTAAGATTGGAATCACTGGCTTCACTCTTCAGAAGGCCCAAAAAACAGCTAACTATAGTGGGAATCATTCAAAAATCCAGCCATTGGTGCATCAGCTCAAACCCACCAATTTGAACTCCTCCTTAGGTGCATTCCCCACCACCACACCCCCCCCCCAACCGAAAAGAAAAAAGGGGAGGGAGAAAGAGAGAAAAGCAAATTATTCTAACAAAACACACAAGTATCAAGAAAAAATTCTTGCTTCACAGACAGCCAAGCAAGACTTGGAGCTTCAAATGTATATGACATAAAGAAAAGTTGAATAAAGCTCAATGAGTAAAAACAACCAAGCCTCACATATATCAACAAGGACAATGAGCATATCTAATCAAAAAATTTCCACGTAAGTCCAATAAAAAATCCAGATACTCGAAATACAGTTGAACGAAAACGCTCAAAGTTACAGCAAAACTTTCTGACAAATATGAAGAGATCAGATCAGGTGGACGAAAAACAATCAGCGATACATCAATTGGATGATTACAAATTTGCAAAAGAAATACAAACTGTTTCAAGATTACGGAAAACAACCATAAGCCTATTACCCTACAAAACCTCCATATCTCAACAATCGTTGTAACCTGTCAGAACATTTCCAAGCTTCGATGCCACGAGGAGTGAGTAAAAAACATCCACTAAAATCTCGATACTTCAAAATAAAGTAAGCGTACTAATGTATCTTCTAACCAACAGCACATTTGTATTTCGCGATAACGGATAGATCAGAGAACAGAAATCAGACCTGGATGGCCGCGCAAGCTTGCTCGAGTGCTTGCATTCTAGACTGCAACTGAGCCACATCATCAGCTGTTCCATTGAAGAAGCTCTGCATCTTCCACTCCCGAATCTTTATACTATAACACCACAAGCTAGATTTTCAGAGAACGAACAGAAAAAGAAACGCAAGATAGGCAAGAATCTAGCGGAACGACGCCAAGGACTTTGAGTTTTGTGAGAGTGTTAATTATCGCGGAATTGAAGGGTACCTCTCGTCCTTCAAAGAGGGACTATCAGTCTTTTACTAAAATGGTCCAGATCCTCTGCTGCATGGGCGTAAAGTTCTTTACCCTTTCTTGGGGGAGAAAATGTCGCTATGTATCCAGCTCTGCGAATTGAGGATGTGTGTTTGTTTCTTCGGGAAAAGCCGATAATAATTTTATATTTATATATATATATACACATATTTAATTACGGAGTCTTTTTTCTTTGGGGAAATGAAAAGAGTGAAGGTTTCAAATCGTACACGGACCGAAAGCTGAGTCCGGATCTGCGACCCGTCGACGGGTTACCACCACAAAAAACAGGGGGCCCAGGGTGGTGATGGGAGGGTTTTTTTTTTTTTTTTTATATTTTCAGTGGTGGGGCCCACCTCTTTTGTGGTGGAAAACCCGTCGAGGAGCATAGAGTGCTCCCGTCAGGGGTGATGATCCAGATTCCCGAAAGCTAGGCACATTTGTTTGTAGAAATATATCGGATTTATATATACTGAGGGCAAGAGAACAAAAAGTAAAATGACTTTTAAAAACAGTTTCAAATGGGGATTGAATTTTATTATATTCCATGTTTTTTTTCACAAAGTCTTACTTATTTAGTAAGATTTTTAAAAGGGATAGGTTGAAAAAAGTAACATATCATATAAGCATGTTTGCTTATTCTACTTTCACCCCATCAAATAAAACAAACCATACTTTGGGATTTTGGATTTCATATACCAGTTTAATCTTTCCAAATTTTTCACCTCACTTCAAATTTAGCAAATAAACCGTGCCCTAAGGATTGAATAGTCATTCTAACCAATGAAGGGGGCAAGAGGGATATTTTACTTGTCGGTAAACGGGGCTTCCATGCTAGGGAATAGTGACTAGATTTGCCTCACTAGAGATATGAAGTGAGGTAATAATCTCTCAACTAACTTTTGCAAATAATATAATCCTATTTGGACAACCAACTCGAGTGGAAGCTCGTAAGTTTGGACAAATCACTCAAGAACATTGTAGTCTCTCAGGTCAACGACTAAACATCCATAAAACTAAGGCACATTATAAGCCTAATACTCCATCATGCACGAAGAGAGAATATCACTTCACTTCCATATTACCCCCACCTTGGATCTGGATATATATTTGGGTATCTCTTTATTTCATGGTGAAATGGAAAAGAAGCAGTGTAATACTCTATCGACATGAGTGAATAATTAGCTTGAGGGCTGAAAAGTGAAATATCTAATGGCCCCAAGAAGAACGATGTCATTATAATCCACAATTGCAGCAATGCCTACACACTATGTTATGTTTTGCCTCTCGGCACCAGTGGATATGGAGTTAAAGAAAACTATGAGATCTTTCTTCTAGATAAATGGTGATAAGCAGTTGGTACATACAATTGACTAGCAAACAATATGTAATCCAAAGAGTGAAAGTTAGTTAAACCTTCGAAATATTGAGGCTTTTAATATAGCTCTTCTATCTCGAAAGGCTTGAGATCTGACTAAGAATCCCAATTCACTTTGGGGTAAATTTATAATACATAACTATTGCAAAATCACCCCATTCTAAGAGATTCAACCTTCATCTTCGGATTACTAGGGTTGGAGAACTATTTTATTGGGCAGAATCTCATCAAAAGTGTAGCTTTCATACAATTAAGAAATGGCCTCTCTATCAATCCATTGACTGATTATTGGATCCCAAATACGGGCAAGGACGTGGAATGTTTTCCATATGCTATAGAGGAGCCAACCCAAGTAGCACAGCTAATTAATTGTCGATCTCATTCCTATAAATAGGATATTCTATATCGTTGGTGGCTACATACAACGAATCCGGATCCTCACCCCACTTGGCATAGCACAGAGTGCTCCCCGACAGGTTCCCGACCACACAAAACAGTTAAATCAGCATATGGGTTGGCGTTGCAAGAGATGTAGATTGAGAGTAATTCCTTGGGAAGCCTCGCATGAATGTAGAAAATTGTGGCGTCTTCCTTTCCTGCCAAAATCTCACACTTCATATGGAAAGTATTGCATAAAAAACAACACACACTTGAATGCTCGTAGTATCTAGAGACTATTCATGCTCCCCCCCCTTGTCTATTATCTGCCAAATAAGAAGCTTCCCAATATCATATTTAGGAATTGTTAGGTGGTGAAGACTATCTGGGGTGAATTAAATATAGATAATCTGTTGATGTCTTCAAATATAGCTGAGAAAATAGAACACTTAGTAGAGACCAAGTACAAAGGCTTCTATGATATTCGGATATTAAAAGCTTTGACAGCCCTTTGGTACTACTGAAAGTGCTATTTGTCACGAATTGATAACAAAGACTCCACTCCAACATCGCAAGTGAACTTTGCATTTGGAGATGTCTACAGTATTCATTGAACAATATGCAAATTGTAAAGACCAAATCGAAGGAACCCATTCTCAACTTCCGTAAAGCTCTTAATACGACTTCAATAAAAATTAATGTGGATGGTTTTGTTTTTAAGGAAAAATCCTTAGTAGGTTACATGGACTGGCACATTATCATCACAAGAAAAAGTTGTTCAGTTTTTGTCTAGGGTGTTGCAACAGTGATGTGTTAATAGTGGAAGCACTTGCCAATTGCCATACGTCAATCTTTGACTTGGGCAAAGGAATTGAACCTACAAGACGTGGAAGTGAAGAGTGACAATCAAGCTCTCATAGAGATTTTGAAAATAGCCCAATAGACTTTACATGGAAGATCTTCATTAGTTTCTCAAATATTCTCTCTTTGACTAATCTCTTTATTGCCATGTCCTTCAAGCATATCCAAGATAAGCAAATTTAGCTACATATGCAATGGCCAAGAAAGCAAACACTGAAACAATAAACATTTATGACCCTACAAAACCCACGCTTGTATCTTTACTGGATACTTATGTATGATGAGCTAGGTGTAGATTGTAATTGTAGTCTTGGTTCTCTTTGAATAAAGGTTATTTAATTATCAAACAAATAAAGAAAACAAAAAAGGTAAATTATCTACATAATTTGGCCAAAAAAGAACCCGAGTTTGCCCATAAATAAGTCTTGTTCATAAGTGTAGTAAAATTGGGCCACTATCCATTTCGTGGATTTTTTTTGGTTTATTTAACTCGGATTATGTGCATTTCACACTCGAATAAATAAGTTTACTTCTTACCTACAAAAAAGAATCTGTAACTTGAAATCCGATGTGTGTTGGTTCCTCCATATGTTGTGTCAAATAAATCAAGTTTGTTATGAATACAACCACAGTGAAATATTTGAAGAGATAACATGAATATAAAAGCAAAGAAAAATCCATTAGTTATATAGATTTATAAGTAGTTGAATATTTGAAACTGATTTACAAGGCAAGCAAGATGGGAGATCCATCTATCACGGTAGTGAGGACAAGGGATACATTGACAACTTCTAAAGATAGGAAAATGCCTTTAGTCACCCTAGGAAGTCATACAGTTTTGATAACAAAAACCATATTATTATTGAGATTTTTTTTTGGTGTCTAAGGTTTATCCGGGTCAGCTTGCGCGCACCTTGATTACATATTTAGAGGGAGTTTTGTCATCTGCAAGGGTCAAACCCATGACCTCTCAACTGAGAAGTATGGATCTTGCCACTCTACCAACAGATTCACATCATCTGTAATTTCTTTCCTTACAATTCCTTGTAATTCTCTCTTAAGATTGTTTCATGTGGCATTTAAGTAATCCAATGGTTACCAAATTGAAACTAAATTTGAATTTTATTTAAATCCTCCCATTAATTTGAATTTTATTTAAACTCTGATTTGTTGGGTGATCGTTGGATTACTTAAATGCCACATGGCACAATCCTAAGAAGAAATTATAGCGAATTGTAGAGAAATGAATTACAGAGGATGTGAATCCAAAACCCTACATTGACCATTGAAAATTTTATTTTAAAATCAAGTGCGAATAAATTTTATGGATCTTACAACCTTTTGTGAATTAAATATTAGAAAATTAGTTTCTTTTATGTTCAAAGTTCAAACACAATTTTTGTTTTCATATTTTATATTCAAAATTCCAATTCAGCTCAACTGTCTTTTCTTTTCCTGTGTAATTTCATCGAACCAAACACAGCCTCCGGTTGAAACAGTCAAATCGATCTTAACCGAAGGTTTTTTTTTTTTTATAATCTTCCTTCCAGCCATCGTGAGAGTTAGACTAATCTCCACACTCTTGCATCCTCTAGGAGCCGTCCGATTGGTATAAATTTGAAAGATTAACTGACCCCTAAGTGTAAATAGTACTGGTCTTGCCCACCGTTCCCCACCATTTTGGCAGCCCTAGTTATTAACGTCCAGTCTTCCTCTTCGGCGGCAGTTCCTCTTCCAGAAAAAGAGAAAACCAGAAGTCCTACTCGTTCACGTTACTACTTATTTCTCTGCCACAGCCTACTGGGACTAATGAAATCGACGAGGCGAAGATCAGATAAGAGTACGGTTTCTTCTGATTTGTAGTTCGTTAAGTTTAGTTTTTATGGGTTCGTGCTTGTATTTTAGTGTGTATATATATACATCACTGAGTCATATCCATAGTTCTTTCTTACGTTCCAAATAAATAGATAAATCAGACTGATGTGTTTGACTTCGAAGAATTATTTTTTGTTTTGAATATTTAAAGTGAAACTGGTATTGGTTTAAATTCTGTGAACTGGGTTTCTGAATATACACGAGTTCCTGCATTCTTTTGACATAGAGATCGTCCGTGTATTTCTCTTTCCTGTTTTCCTTCTAATTCAGTAGGTAAGAATTATTTGCTTTTCTGATTATTTGAAATGAAATAGCTATTGATTTGAATAGTGTGAACTGGGTTTGTGACTCTATTGTTCGATTTAAAATTTGAATATTATGTAAGTATTACGCTCTTGAAGTTGTTTAAACCTAATCCGTGTTTGTTAATTGCTCGACAGTTTCAAGAATTAAGTCTGGCAATTTTTTGAGGAATTCTTCTCATTCGAATTTTTTTGGTCTCATTAGCTGGTTCTTAGAAATTCATATGTATCTGACGTTTGTCTACTTATATCTTTTTTCTTCTTTTCCTTTAAGTTTTAAGAAAACTAATTAAACCGTGGTTTATTATGTAGGATTGAAGAGGAGAGTTCCTGATTGCAGAGCAGCTGGTCTCCCCCCTCTTAGTTATTAGCCTTAATCCTTTAAGTTGGAGGAGGATGGGGTACCCAGTTTTACCTCTGAAAACTATAGGGGATATTTCTTGTCTTCATGGTCTACAGTTTGATAATAATCACCTGAGAGCAAATTATGGTGTAAGCCATTGTTCATTGATTAGAGAACCTGTGTTTCACCTCAATTGCTCGGTCAGAGGCTGGCTTAACCTTAGATCTCCTAAGAAATGGCAGGGGAATTTTGGTTTTAACAGTAATGAATATTTCCCACAATGTATAGGACAGCTTAGGAGTATCTGCATTGACAGTGCTAATGAAAGTGGGAAAGAGAATTTGAACTTAAAAAGATCCATCACGGAGGTTCACAGGACATCAGGAGATTCCCAACTTGAATCTGAGAGACTAGCAAGTGTACCATGGTTATATACAGATGGATCTTTTGTTGATAACGATGTGGAGTCCAACAACAAATTCCTTCAGAGTTTCTGCAGCAAAGGGAAGATAAATGAAGCATCAAATCTTGTTGGTGTAATGGCACGGAGAAACCAGATTCCTCATTTCCCCACATGCCTTAATGTTATTCGAGGCTTGATTAATGCTGGCAGCATTGACAAGGCCACAAAAGTGTTGAGCATAATGATCTATTCTGGGGGTGTGCCTGATATTATCACTTATAACATGTTAATTGGGAGTCTCTGTAAGAAAGGGCACTTGAAGTCTGCAATTGACCTTCTGGAAGACATGAGCTTGAGTGGTTGCCCTCCAGATATAATCGCATACAATACCATACTGCGATGCATGTTTGACCATGGTAGGTTTGATCAGGCAATAGGTTTTTGGAAGGAACAACTGAGGAAGGGGTGCCCTCCATTTATAATCACATCCACTGTGCTTCTAGAGCTGGTCTGCAGGCATTGTGGGGCTGAGCGTGCTATAGGGGTTCTGGAAGATCTGGTGATGGAGGGCTGTTCTCCTGATATTGTGACCTATAATTCCCTCATTAATTCTACGTCTAAGGAAGGGAAGTATGAAGAAACAACCTTGGTGATCTCCAATCTTCTTTCACAAGGAATGGAACCTAATGTTGTCACTTACAACACCATTCTTCATTCTCTTTGTACTCATGGTTATTGGGATGACATGAATGATATTCTATCCATAATGAATGAGACTGCTAATCCTTTTACTATTGTTACTTACAATATTTTGATCAATGGCCTGTGTAAACAAGGACATCTTGATCGGGCGGTTGACTTTTTAGATGAAATGGTTTGTCGGGACTGCTCTCCTGACATCATCACTTATAATACCCTTCTGGGGGCCCTCTGTAAAGTGGGGATGGCAGATGAGGCTCTTTGTATACTTCATTCCTTATGTGATAGTAGCTGCTCACCTGTTTTGATTACTTATAATACAGTTATTGATGGTTTAGCAAAGAAGGGTGACATGGAGAATGCGAGACAGCTTTACAGTGGGATGATTGAAAGTGGAATAGTTCCGGATGATATTACATTCCGTTCACTGATTTGGGGTTTTTGTCGGGAGGGTTTACCTGAGGATGCTGTTGAGATTTTGAGGGAGATGGCTAGGAGAAACCATAAGATTAAAAACAACACTTACAGTTATGTAATCCAGGAATTATGCAAAAAGAATAAGGTGGATATGGCTATCGAAGTTCTAGATATGATGATCTCGAGTAGATGGAAGCCTGATGAGGCAAATTATATCAAACTAATTAAAAATATAGCTGCGTCTGGCATGACAGATGAGGCTGTAAAGTTACATCAGAAACTGATTGATCATAAGGTTCTTAAAGAAAAAATTTTGCTTGATTAGAGGGAGAGGGCACAAAATCTTCTGCAGAAGTTCCGCTCTTATCTTTTGGGTGCATTTGACTGCTTCAATTTTATCCTTCACTTGTATGGCATTTACTGTTCCAAGAGGTAAACCATTAATTCATCATCCTCATGATTTGTTGTTTCCAACTTGCATCTCTATCTTGACTTTTGGAAATATCCACTACTTTGGCTAGTGCTTTATGAAAGTTGTATGTATTGAATAAATAGCTAAAGCACATTCAACCTTGTGAAGTTAGTCTATGCCTGACAATGACAATGTCAAAATATTTTTTCTTGTTTCTTATGACCCTTTTCCTACTAGTCTGAGTCTTAATGTGCGTTTCATTTTGTTCTATCAAATATTAATAAATAACATTAGTCTAAAGGTGTAATTAAATTTTGGCTGGTTCTTGACCAATATTGATCTTTTTCCTGGCTTTGTTATGCCAGGGAAGTTCCAACATCCATAATCATCGCTCTTGGGATTTACACTTTCACAGGGAAAGTTGCTAACAGAATAAGCAAGATGCAGTGGTTATCTTCTGGAGTGGTTGAGTAGGACCATTATCTCTTGAGAGCACTTGATAATGAAATGTTATGTGATTCACATTCCTAGAGAGTCGCCATTTTTCTGTTCAGGTGGATCTGTCAGGGACAGTGGATGTTACATGGAATTAAAGGAAACTAGAAATTATAATATAGGCTCTGTACATGAGTTCATCTTAAGTTGAGTATATTACATTGTTTGCATGATCCTATATTACTTCCATGTGGCATCAGTTGTGATGTCCATCAGTGAACAAAAGAAATCTGCATCCTCTTCATGTAGCAAATGATAGGTTTGTGGTCGAAAAAGTATCCAAAGCATTGACTTTAATGTAAATACTTTGGCTATGAGTGTTATTTTGGACCAGTAATGATGTTTTTGTGCCATGTGTGCTGTTTCAGATTAATGGTAGATTGGTTGTTCAGAGCATCTCGTTGGCTTTATGTTTCATTGAAGGGATGTAGGGTAGTTGAACGTTTAAGTAGAGTATCCAACCTCCAGTGATGGGTCACACACTGAAAAAAATTAGTAAACCTGACCTGAGTGCAACCTTTCAACCTCTTCTCCACAGATGATGATTTTGCTGTCACAGACAACCTGGATCATTCCCCAAAGAAATTGGGATCTCCATGTTGTGCTTTTTATGATTACTTGTTGAGCAGTGCTTTATGTCTCTTGTTTTGGAAGGACCGAGTAAATTTCTTTCAGGGATTGGGGAATCCCTTGCGGGGAATTAGGTTGTCCAGCCATTAAGCACCATGTGAAGAGTTCCTTAGTTTTCAACCATTCTATTCCCAGAAATTCTTTATCAGTTTCGTATACAAATTGTACCAAGATCTAAAGCAGGGAACAAGGCTCTATCAGCTGCTCATTTTAGTAGTGCATTCAGCGTTAGTTCATTACATGATTCTCTCTGAAGGGTCCAATTACACCTTAACTATTTCAGGGATATTTAACCACCCTCAAACTCTGCATTTCTGTCTTCTTTTTGTCCACTGCATTGAGAAACCAAGAATGGGGTACTAAGGCTCTCTTTGCATGGTTTTATTTTTTATTTTGCCTATTTTTTAAAAATCAGTACTAAAATTCATTTAATTTTTTTGTACAACTCTACATCTGCTGTTTCTTCTTCCATTAAAAATTTGATCTTGGACTTGGGATTTAAAATTTAGATCATAATTGGCAGATCCAGATAACATTTGGAGTTTTAAACCTGGTCATTTGTTTTCAATAAGTTATATCTGTCTTCTTCGTTCTATAGTTTCTCAGAACGGTTGATCCCACGACGACAGGTTAATTAAAATTGGAATCGATAAACAACGCTACCGAAGCTTACGAGGTTCGGTCAATTTATTAGTCGCAAAATTTCAAGTCCCATTTAAGGCAAGCTTTCTTAATGTCTGTAAGAGTTGGGATGGGCAAATTACCCGAAACTCCATAAGAGTCATGAGTTACAGAATACTAAAACATGGAATATGAGAAGAAAACCAGAGGAAAGAGGATGTTGTAAAAAAAAAAAAACTTCTCTTTTCATCAAAGTCAACTTTACTCTCCTCCCTTCCTTTTGGTTGCAATTCTTCCTGGAGTCTTTCTTATTACTAACCTTCAATAGCAAAGCTAAATTAGTACACCATTATATCCTAACCTATGTAGTAACCGGAAAACTCTCGAAACGAAAAAAGAGTAGGATTGTTTTAAGTCATATTTGAAATATTTTTTACTGGGCTACACCATTATGTATGGTAGGGAACGTTTTTGCGAGAAAAGAAAACATCATTTCAACATTGGTTTGATCACTGCCCTTTACTTCCTTTCAGCAAAAAAAAGGCTATACGTAAGAACTTCAGCTACCATACCGGTCTGCTTCCTAGAAATAACAACAAAGGAAATTCATGATCGACCTGCATAAGAGACCCATATAAAGAAATGAATCCAAGTAATATAAACATTTAAATACAATTTACTCTCTGAAGATCTAAAACAAGAAACAATGCTCAATAGCTGTTCATTTGAGCCGAGTGCATTCAGCATTGCTTCATCAGATGATTTTTTTTTCATGCTTCCAATTCCAGCAATTCCAGCTTAACTCTTACAATCACATTGAAATAATCTAAATTCCAGCACATTTCTAACTTCTTTATCTCCATTGGCTTCACTACGCATCTTCATTTCACATATCATCAATTTCACTTTCAATATCAGAGATCCAGTTAGAGATGTCAAACTGTAAACGTCCCATGAATCAAAGTATAATATCAATTTGCTCCACTCATGGCTGAAATGAATATAACAGGAGCTGTTAAGGAGGCAAACCATCTCCGCAGAGAAGTAGCGAGACCTGATTAAAATCTGTCACTCGGATAAACAAACAAATAGAGACCCAAATCAAGTAGCAGCAACAGAGCTATGTCTTGCTTTCAAATTTTGTGAGTTCTTTGTATACATTAAGCATAGGGAAGATTCTGTTCAAGCGTCTGAAGGCTTCTTTAGAAATAAAATTCCTATCAAGAAGTGTATTTGCCAACTCCAATGCCTCCGCTCTCCATCCAGCATAGCCCATGCCTTCAATCAGTAAAAGGTAGCTGTTTTCGTTCGGTTTACACCCCTTCTCCACCATTTCTGCTAGTAGATCAATGGCCCTATCAATCTCATGTACTTTACACAATCCAAGAAGCAAAGTATTATAGCTGATAACCGTGGGCAAGAACCCAGCATCCTCCATGTCTCGTAATAACCCAACAGCTTCATCCACCATTCCATCCCTACAAAGATATGATATCAAAGTGTTGTAAGTGATTTCATCAGGGTCAATTCCTTCACTAATCATTTGAGAGACCAAATCCAGAGCTTTCAACTTGTTCCCATTACTCCACAGCCCACTGATCATGGTGTTGTATGTGCTAACATTCGAAGGGCATCCTGTTTTGATGAGCTTCTCAAATATCTCTAAACCCTGATCAGCATTTCCACTTTTACAGAGAGCAGCCAAGATAGTGTTATAGTTGACAATATCAGGGGAACAACCATTGGAAAACATGTATTCTAAGACCCCAATTGCCAAATCCAACCTCCCCTCTTTGCAGAATGTGGAAATCAATGGATCATAACAGTAAGTATCAGGAATGAATCCCTTTCCTATCATAACCTTCAACATGTCGATAGCCTGGTCGACCTTCCCTGCATGACAAAATGAGCTGATCAGGATACTATAGGTAACAACATTGGGATCACAACCACTTGCAAGCATCTCAGCCATTAGTCTCTCCCCATCATCCCATCTCCCCTGAATCAAAAATGCTCTTAATAAGATATTGAATGATATTACATCTGGTGTACAACCCTGAGAGGGCAAATTCTTAACAAACTCAAAAGCTCGATCGACCATCCCTTCCCTGCACATTCCTCTAATGATGGCATTGTAAGTATACATATCAGGTTGAAGCCCCTTGGACATAATCTCACTCAGAAGCTTCATTGCTTCATTTATGCCCCCTTCAGCAATGGTTGCATCGATCAGGATAGTGTAAGTAATTACATTTGGGCGACAATTATCCTTCAGTAACTGATCCAACACCTTCAGAGCTAATCCAAGCTTCCCTCTGCTACAGAAACTTCCTATCAATATATTATATGTGACCACATCAGGCAAACAACCTCGAGTTCTCATACGGTCCATGACTTTGGTAGCAGAATCGATAAGGTTCAGCTTGCAAAAACCACTGATCAGCGCATTATACGCGAACACATCAGGCTCCCCATGAGATTCCAAGATCTCCATGACCCTTACTGCTTTCTTAACATTTCTCGAATTGAAAAAACCTTGTACAAGCTTTGTACAGTGGATAACATCTGGTTTGTGGCCCTTATTAACCATGCACTCAAGAAAATAAAGTGATTCACTGTATTTTCCTGATTTGCAGGATCTATTGAAGAGCTTCAATAAACGGGACTCTTCGAAATCAGGGGAGTGGGAATGGGTAGCCCTTGTTTCAGTGGAATACCTAATCCTCCTTAATATTCTGTCGTTGCGGTGGAGAGGGATATGGTTTCTGCAACCAAGTAAGAAACGATGAGAATAGCGAGTCGGATTCACGTGAGTACCAACTGGAACGCGTTGAGTAAAGAATTCGTTAGATAAGACCGCCATTGATTTCTGGCTGCTGGAACTGTGAGCTGTGTGTTGAAGATGCGTAAACTATCCGATATGTGGAAGTAGAAACCCAGAGAGATGTGGGACAAGAAGTACCTGCGATTGCAAGGCAATTAGGTTATTGAACCCCGGCTGGCTTCGCATTTGAGCTAACCGGAAATCCACATATCCTATTAGAATATTAGGAAAAGTTGAAGAGACAGTCGAGATAAGGGCATAGAATCATGGAAATCCAATCTAATATCACTTTGCCAGAGGAATTGATTTTATACTCAACAGAGAGAGAGCGCAAGAAAGACTATTGAGTTTTTGTTTTCTATTAATTTTGACTTTAAAATTACTATTTTACGCAGGGGTGAAGGGAAACATAATTTTTTTTTTTTTAATTTTACAGAACTTCATTTAATTTTTTCAAATTTACAGAAGAACCCTTGTTTACTCGATTCAACTGAAAGAGAAACACAGAGGGAAAACAAAAAAAATATACAGAGAAGCTTCTCTTGACCGAAAGGCATGTGATGCTCTCTATGGGTGTATTGATGTGTAATACACATGGAAAAGCTTCGCAAATTCGTAAGATGGATTGGGAATCTTGTGATGTCTTGGAGCCTAAGATAAAAAAATTGGCTCAACGCCATCAAGATTACAGTTAGACCTAAATAGATAGCCGAAATCCGCTTCTTAATTCGCATTCGTATTCGTTTAAGGGTATCCGTATCCGAAAATTTTCTTACCGAAAAACATATGTATCCGTCCGCTAAGCAACCGGATTCGGATAATTGCTTATTGGATCCAATAATATCCGGATAAATTTTTATCTGGATAGAGTAAAGTATTTAACATTTTTTCTTAAAAATAGATGATAATCGGATTCAAATACCGGTAATCGGATTCGGATAGCGGTATTCGATAATCGAAAATTGGAAATTTATAATATAAAATGTAAAAAAGTGACAATTATCAATCAATAATCGGATATTTTATCGGATCGGATTATTATCGGATATCCGATAAAATTTTTGATTTGAATTCGGATGCCTTCTCTAAATTTTTGTCGGATTCAGATTCGGATAGCGGATTTGCTCTTCGGATTCGGATACTTCCGGTCCGTTTACAGGTCTAATTGCAGTCAAATCCCTCTTCCACGGAGAAAGTATCGTTTGCGCTCACGTCTTCTGTAGCTCTGACTTAATCCGAGGGCCCTTTTTCTCAGATATCACAAAGGAATGAGCCATCCTCTTCTGGTTTCCCAAATCGGTGGCCAAGTTCCATTAGTCCCCGGAGAAGAAATTCATAATGTTGGACCTCTATAATGCCATAGGCGAACTCTTCCCTGACAGTGATTTCATCTTTTCCCCGGAATCCACCTCAGATATCCGTTCCCAAGCTCTGAATTCACTCACAACACTGGGCGATTCAGAACATCATCGAAAACCCCCATCCATGGAGGTGTGATTCATCCTCTCACTCGATTTGCATAGTTGGTATTGCTGCCAACAGAGGCAGCGGCAAGGATGCCCAAAGGAGCCCATCTATGGTTTCCGACGAAGCCAAGGTCAACGATGGAGGGGTTAGAAGAGCTTGTATGGCCGAATGAAGTTTAGGATTCTGTTTCATCGAGATAAGAAGGGATTGGCTTTTGTAAATTTAAAAAATGTTAAGGACGAATAGTTGTAATATGTTAAACATTTTAAATATGAAAAATCTATTTAGATAATCCAAACCGTTCATTTTTTCCACACTGATGTGTCAAGTTTTGACGGCTAGCCGCGAACAAAAATGAAAATCCTTGCCGGAGCAATTCATTTTATATTCAAGAGAGAGAACAAGAAAGATTGTTGAGTTTTTGTTTTCTATTGACTTTGACTTAAAATTACCATTTTGTCCAGGGTAAAGAGAAATATAATTTTTTTATTATTTTATAATATTTTATTTACTTTTTTCAAATTTACAAAAAAAAAAAAAAAAAAACCTCCATGTTCACTCTATTCACTTGAAAGAGAAATGGTGAGGGAAAGGAGAATAAAAAATATATGCAGATAAGCTTCTCTTGATTGAAAGGCATGTGATGCTCTCTCTGGGTGTATTGATGTGTATTCAAAATCAATTATGGTTCAAAGATATACTCTAGAACTCGATTGCTTTTGAGAAGTTGGGATGGATGAAGATCGAGTTTTAAGCTCATGACTATAAGAAGGAAAGATCCTTGTTGAAGTGCCATAAATTCCGTCTTTTGTATCATTGATGAACTCTAGGAAGCAGTTCTTACAAAATGCATCTTTAAATACCTCTCAAGTCACCTCAGGATGTTGGGCAGCCAGTGTGGGTTACGTGGCATTTCACCATGCATCTACTTCATGTTGGAGTTTTTGCTCACGCATAGAATCTTTTGATCTTCGGTGCATCTCAAATGCCGAAACGCTTTTTCCATCTCTCTTAGCCAACATTGTAAAATTACATTGAACCAATAAAACATTGTAAAGTCAAATGAGATTAAGGGTAATATAGAAATTATGACTTAACAAAATATACTATTGTCCAAATTTAAGAGACATTCTGATAGTTAATTGCTAATTTGACAGATTTTTGATGTCTTTATGAATTTAACCAATTATCTTTGATGTTAATAAATAAAGGCCCTTTGGGGGAATTTTATTTGTAGCAGTCGCTACTGGCTGCTGCCAACGGTAGTGATCGTATCATGTAATCAAAATAAGATCAAACGGTTGAGAATCAAATGGAGGGGTTTATTTGTAAATACTAATTTATTTTTTTTTACATTTTTAGGGTTCAAAGTTTGCTAATTTACAAAATCAACCCCTCATTTACTCGACTCCCAAATCTAAGTGTTGTTCCTTACGTCTTCTTCTTTCTCTTACTCTACTTCTCTTTCCTCTCCATTGCAAACATATATTTTGATCAATTCGAATCCGAGCCAGAGACCTTTATCATCCATGTCTCCTCATCACATAAACCGTCGATGTTCGCAACCCACCATCGTTGGTATTACAAATAGAACTCCCTGGTGTTCACTCAAGTCGGACGAACTCGATTTATGGACTTTTGATTTCTCCCACTTTCTTCTTCCTCTCTTCCTTTCGTTTCTAATTCCTTCATTCATCCCCTCATATTTTTCTCTCACTCGATGATGTGATTGTGGATTGCATCGCTTTTCAACCATTGGAGCTCCTCGTGAGGTTTCTGGTCCATTTGCTACATAAAGAAACTATATAGAGTTGCAGTTTGCAATACATAATACATATAGTTTGATTTGCTCTTATTACTCTCTGCTACTTCAGAGGGAAAGAAGAGGAGCTATAGTGCTAAAAGAGCTCTTCAAACCTTTGTTGATACTCTAGGATCGATAAAGACTCCTGCTAAAGTGCCATAAACTCTCGCTTTTGTATCATTGACGGACTCCAGAAAGTAGTTCTTATAAAATACATCTTTAAATACCTCACAAGTCACCTCCAGATGTTGGGTTGCCACTATGGGTTACGTGGCGTTCTACCATGCATCTACTTAATGCTAGAGTTTTTGCTCACGCATAGAATCTTTTGATTTTCAGTATATCTCAAATGCCGAAACACCATCTCCATCTCTCTTAGCCAACATTGTAAAATTACATTGAACCAAAAAAACATTGTAAAGTCAAATGTGACGGTAATATAGAAATTATGAAATTATTTAATTATAATTAAACAACAAAGTAGCCAAAGGTGGTATGTTAAAGCGGTTAAAGATCCAACTTCCCTAGGGGAGGTCTTGGGTTCGCACCCACTCGGCGGCATTAATATAAAAAAGCTCCATTGAGGATGTAAATCTTTATATTAAAGACAATTTATAGCAAAATCTTCAAGATTAATGAGTAATCTTACCAACTATATTCTAGTGATTTAGTCTTCAAGAAGAGTCATGTCTTGGGTTCGCACCCACTCGGCGGCATTAATATAAAAAAGCTCCATTGAGGATGTAAATCTTTATATTAAAGACAATTTATAGCAAAATCTTCAAGATTAATGAGCAATCTTACCAACTATATTCTAGTGATTTAGTCTTCAAGAGTCAACATGCCAAATGTAGTTAGGGAAGAGTATATACATGAAATAATTTATGAAAATAATTTAAATTGTAAAGGAATTATGTCTGAATGATTTAGGCCTTAGAATGCAACATGTTAAATGTGACTAGGAATGAGATTTAAATGGAAATATTTATAGAAAATAATTTAAATTTATCACATATTTGCATCAAATTAGGATATAACATCAAAAATAATTTATGAAAATAATTTAAATTGTAAAGGAATTATGTCTGAATGATTTAGGCCTAGAATGCCTGTTAAATGTGACTAGGAATGAGATTTAAATGGAAATATTTATAGAAAATAATTTAAATTTATCACATATTTGCATCAAATTAGGATATAACATCAAATTTATCAAAATTATTGACCAAAATAGCTGCGAAATAGGGGACAAATTTTTTTGAATTGAGGGGCTTTCGTTCCTTGGAGTTAATTGCTAATTTGACATAATTTTGATGTATTTGTGAATTTAACCAATTATCTTGGATGCTAATAAAGGCCCTCAGGAGTCGTCAGGAAGGCTTTCCGCTCACAAACGCGGAAGCTCGAGGAAGTGTGTTTGAGGGGTGGACCGATCCCGGGCGTGCACATAAATAAATAGAAGGGCACTATCGTAAGATGCTAGTCCCCTACCAGCAAAGATTTGACCTTTCTAACACACTCCCAACTGGCCGCCTTCGAACCCACGTCTCTGCAACTCAAATGTTGTCTTCTCATCGAATCCATTGACGGTCGCCACCAAAAATCATGTGAATTTCCAAATGCCTTTCATCTGCAAGTCTCAGATCTCTGTCATATTCTCAAATTGAAGCCTTATACGATTTCCTGCTTCATTGCGAAGTTGATCCCACTGAAATTGGTAATCCCTTCAATTACATGTGAGATTTGCCAAATTTCTGTCAGTATCTTCAATCCGAGCAATTTATTCGGACATTTCAGGTAGATATATTGAATTAACATGTCGTTTGAGGACGAGGAGGCCTTAGAGCATACGCTTTTGGTTGTTCGTGAAGTATCCGTGTTTAAGATACCACCTCGGAGCACAAGTGGTGGATACAAATGTGGGGACTGGTTACAATCTGATAAGATCTGGTCGGGGCGTCTACGTGTAGTTTCCTGTACAGAACGTTGTGAGATCCGGCTTGAGGATCCTAACTCAGGCGATCTCTTTGCCGCTTGCTTTGTCCTCCCTGGCCAGAGGGAGAACTCCGTTGAAACCACCCTCGATTCGTCCCGCTACTTTGTGCTCAAGATAGAGGATGGGACAGGCAAGCACGCTTTTATCGGTTTGGGATTTAATGAGAGGAATGAGGCATTTGATTTCAACGTTGCACTCTCTGATCATGAAAAGTATGTAAAGAGGGAGCATGAGAAGGAGTCGGGTGAAGCGAGCATTGACAATCAGATCGATATTCATCCTGCAGTTAATCACAGATTGAAGGTATATGATTACTAGATGCTTTCCAACTTTTAGCTCGATTTTTTCTTTTCGTTGTACATTAAAAGTGCATATTAGAGGAAATAAAGTATGGACGTCTATCCAAAGTTGGGCTGGGTTAAGTATGAACGACGGAGCAACTGAGCATTAACAAGAATAGGTATGCTACTGCCCGTGTTGTTATTATACAATCATTATTTTAGTTCTATTTTTTTTTCTTTTTCTTTCGTTGGGTCTTTTGTGCATCTAATTGTAACCTGGGTTTTTTTTGGTTTTAATACATAGCTACTCTATAACTCTTAATCTATTTTTGTCTTGTTCTCCTGTTCTTTCATATCAAGACCTAGTACTTTCTGCTTGGCAAAAGTAGCATCTGAATGTAGAGGGGTCGAGCTTATAGAATATTTTGTACGTGCATAGTGAGATTCTGTCACGGCTTAGAGATTGTAGATCTAGATCCAGTAATTAGGCAGGAAGATGCAGAGAAGAGAGAAAAGAAGATGCTGGATTATAATTCTCGTTGTTTCTATTAGGTATGCCGCCTGCTCTTATACTGTAGAATTGACAGATGGTTACAATAGACCATTCTGTATGTATAACACTAATTACAATAGATGCTAGACGAATGTAGTGCTTTCTAGAATATTCCTTTAAGTGAGGTAATCGCTCAAGTACCCAGGTGGAAGTCGGTGCCTTGCTGTTCTAGCATATGCCCCATTTGTGCCAGGTGCCCTATTTACATTACTTGCATGAGAGGTTGTGACTTACCTTTCCCAGGGAGACTAACCTCGTCCACAAGGCAGCGAGCAATAGTGCTCTGCCGGTATGGATGTAACTTAACAAAGACCCTGTCCCTAGTTTGAATTCTATGTCGATGCATTTTTGATCAGCTTGGGACTTAATTCGACTCTGTGCACGACAAAGATTTTCCTTTAAGGTCTGAAGCAATTGATCTCTGGTCTGTAGTGCAACGTCAACAACTACGTTTGGGGAAGAGCTTGGGATGTACTTGACCAAAGTCGGTGGGGGTCATCTATAGAAAGTCTGATATGGTGTGCTTTGTAGAGAAGAGTGAAAGGATGTATTGTAGGAATATTCGGCCCAGATGAGATGTTTTGGCCATTGTAGTGGTTCTTCACTAACAAAACAACTAAGGTAATTCTCGAGACATCGATTCAAAGCTTCAGTTTGTCCGTCACTTTGTGGATGGTACATTGAGCTCATGGAAAGGGTTGTGCCCTACAGCTTGAAGAGACTTTGCCAAAAATTGCTGAGAAACAGGGAGTCTCTGTCACTAACAATGGAGTGGGGAATATCGTGGAGCTTAACAACGTCAGTCATGAATGTTTCTACTACTCTGAAGCTGGTGAAATTGGAGGGTAAGGCAGAGAAATGTGCATATTTTGATAATCGATCGATGACGACCATGATGGATGTCTTCCCCATTGCCGGTGGTAGGCCTGTTATAAAATCCATAGATATTTCTTCCTAGACTTGCTCGGGAATTGGCAGAGGTTGAAGGAGTCCTACTGGGGACAATTGTATTGTTTTAACCTGTTGACATAGGAGACACTGTGCTACAAATTTTCTTGTGTCGTTGTGCATCCCTTTCTAGTGCAGGTACTCGGCCAAATGTTTGTAAGTGCGGTGAAATCTAGCATGACCACCATTGGGCGTAGAATGGTATTCTTGGATGAACTGAGTGCACAAGTCCAAATCGAATGGTAACATAATTCGTTGATTGAAGTATAAGAGTCCATCTCGCCATACATAACCTATATAGAGGTCAGGAGTTCGTTGTATGCCGCTGCAAATTTTCTGTAATTCATTAAATTGACGGACGACGGCCCGTATGCGGTCCAAAAATGCTGGTGCTGCTACGATTATAGCCATGAACTCAAGTACTTGTGATAAGGCGTCTTTGGCAGAGTTCTCCTTACCGGGCCGGTAGGTTATTTCAAAGTTGTATCCCATGAGTTTGGCCATCCAAAACTGTTGTTTCGGTGTCTGTGTTACTTGGGAGGTTAACTCCTTAAGGCTATAGTGATCGATCTGGATGTAGAACTTGCTTCCCAATAGATATTGACGCCATTTGCGCATTGGCTAAGTGATGAAGAGCATCTCCCGCACATAGGTGGATTCCGCTTGCAATCTTGCTGATAACTTCTTGCTGAAGAAGGCAATGGGGTGGCCAAATTGGGTTAGTACTGCTCCAATTCCAACCCCGAGGCGTCAGTCTCCAAAATGAATGGTTGAGTAAAATCCGGTAGGGTTAGGATCAGTGCTTGGACCAAACATTTTTTTAATTTGCAAAAAGCATCATGGGCTGAATTGGACCATTTGTAAGCTCCCTTCTTGAGTAAGTCCATTAGTGGGCTTGCAATGTGGGCATAGCCTTGTATAAATTTTCTATAATACCCCGTAAGGCCCAAGAAGGCCCCGCACATCATGAAGTCCTTTTGGAGTAGGCCAGCTGTTGATTGCTTCTAATTTAGTTGGATCCATCGTGAGTCCATGGGCTGAAATTATGTGGCCTAGATACGCTATGGACGTCTGTCCAAATGAACACTTCGAATGTTTGGCATACAACTGGTGGGCCTGTAATGTCTCCAAGACTGATTTCAATTGTAGCATGTGCTCCACCTATGTGGTACTATAAGCTAATAAATCATCAAAGAATATTAGAACATATTTTCATAAAAATGGCCATAATATTTTGTTCAATGTCACTGGGGCGTTAGTAAGCCCGAAGGGCATGACTAGAAATTCATAGTGCCCATCATGGGGTCCTAAAGGCGGTTTTCGGGATGTCTTCCACCCGCACCCGAATTTGATGGTAAGCTGATTGTAGATCCAATTTGGAGAAGTAACATGCCCTGTGGAGCTCATCAAATAATTCGTCTATTGTAGGAATAGGGTACTAATTGGGTACCTTCATGGCATTTAATGCCCGATAGTCAACACAAATCGCCATGTCCCATCATTTTTTTTTACCAAAAGGATTGGGGATGAATAAGGACTGGTACTTGGGCGTATGATACCCGAAGCCAACATGTCTATGACTTGTTTCTCAATCTCATTTTTTTGAAAATGGGGATAGCGGTATGGTCGTACACTCACTGGGCCTGTACCCGATTGTAGGTGAATGTAATGATCTTGTTCTCGAGGTGGGGGAAGTCCCTTGGGATCAACAAACACCATGGAGTGGGCCTTTAATAACTCTTGCAATCAAGGGCCCATGTGCTCCGTTTTTGGCCTTGTGGGTTGTCCAATTCTAATTTGAAAAATAAAGCTCCTGTTTGGGCTGTAACAATTTTTCTTAGCCCATGATACATGATTTGGGCTGCAGTCTTTCAGGGTTCCCCTTGTAGTTTCACTAGTTGCCCCATATGTTGGAACTCAATAGTGAGGTCTTGATAATCAAAGAGGACTGGCCTTAGCTGGGCCATCCATTGGACCCCTAGAATTAAATCCGACCCAAATATAGGAAGGACATAAGCATCAACCTTAAATTGAATTGATTGAATCTGTAAGGGTAGTTTTCTTACCAGACCTTCACAAGTCAAATGGCTGCCGTTGTTGACGATGATGGTGGTATGAGGAACAGCCTTTGCAACGCACCCCAAATGTTGTGCTACTTGGCTTTGGATAAAACTATGTGTGGCCCCTCCGTCCACTAATATCTGGATGGGTTGCCCTTGAATATACCCAGTGAAACGAATTGTTGTTGGTGTTGGAATTCCGTTCATGGAGTGGTAGGATAGTTCCTCCACTTTTTCTCCAACATTTTCACCATTTTCATCCTAGGATTCTAGTGGAGGATCGCCATCATCATCGTATTCCAACAGTAGCAATTGTTTCACCTTGCATTTGTGTCCTAGAACAAATCGCTCATCACAGTTAAAGCATAACCCCCTTTCCCTTCTTTGTTGCATCTCAGTTGGAATTAATCGTTTTATGGGAAGGGTACTTGTTGCAAGTGATGGTGGATGTGGCAGTAATGGTGGTTTGGAGGAAATGGGTAATGGCCGTAGGTAACTCCGTTTCAATTCTGGGATTCTATTATTTGCTAATTTAGCCCCATGGAGTTTGGCTAGATCAATTGCCTCGTGCATTTCTTTTGGACAAAATGCCAAAACTTCTTTTCTAATATCAGATCGCAACCCAGAGATGAAACAACTTACCAATGCAGTTGGAGGGAGTCTAGTTATGCTTTTGGATAACGACTCAAATCGACTCTGATAATCGACCACAGTAGTTATTTGCGTAAGTTTGAACAGGGTTGTCTGATGATCTTCATAAGCCGATCGAGCAAAGTTTCTCTAGCACTTGAGTGAACATCTCCCAACTAGGTAATCTTTTGTCATTATACATCCACTGAAACTAATCGAGAGCAATATCGTCCATATGAAAAGAAGAAACCAGTAACCGCTTCTCATCTTGAATTAAGTGGTAATAAAAAAATCTCGTGGCCTTAAAAATCCATCTATTGGGGTTATGGCCACTGAAGCAAGGAAATCAAGTCGAACTCCTTTTGCTTGAATTGTTGGAGAAAAATTTGATCCAGACAATCGTGAATTTCCTTAAGCAGAGGAAGGGTCTGTAATTGCAGGTGGTCGTGCTGAATTAACGGGAGCTCTGATTGCTTGTGCCACTTGCCTACTCAGTGCCATCACTTGCGTTACCAATTGGGCCATCATTTCTTTTTGCTGATC
Source organism: Hakea prostrata (assembly GCF_041222555.1). Taxonomy (NCBI): domain Eukaryota; kingdom Viridiplantae; phylum Streptophyta; class Magnoliopsida; order Proteales; family Proteaceae; genus Hakea; species Hakea prostrata. The sequence goes on along the minus strand of NC_142600.1, from coordinate 21,736,578 downwards.
CATATGCCCCTTCTTTGCCTCCATTGATGCTTGCAAGGTTGTGAGAATTGCCCGGTGCTCTGAAGTGACTGTGTTAAGTTGTTTCAGATACTCATCCATCACACGCAGACAAGTTCTGTCAGCCATCCGGCGGGTCGGACCAATGTCACGGCTTAGAGATTGTAGATCTAGATCTAGAAATTAGGCAGGAAGATGCAAAGAGGAGAGAAGCTAGAGAAGAGAGAAAAGAAGATGCTGGAGTATAATTCTCGTTGTTTCTATTAGGTATGCCACATGCTCTTATATTGTAGAATTGATAGATGGTTACAATAGACCATTATGTATGTATAAGACTAATTACAATAGATGCTAGACGAATGTAATGCTTTCTAGAATATTCCTTTAGGTGAGGTAATCACTCAAGTACCCAGGTGGAAGTCGGTGCCTTGCTGTTCTAGCATATGCCCCATTTGTGCCAGCTGCCCTATTTACATTACTTGCATGAGAGGTTGTGACAGATTCATCAACCTTTAAATGTTCTTTTGATTCATTAATTGATAAGTTCGAATTTATTGGGTGTGTTAGTTACGACTTGACTGACACGAGTCCTAGATAATAATGCAAGGGCACTTGATTGACACTAGATACTTGGGAGGTAAGCATACGATCACCAGCCACTCAAAAGAAATCACACTCATGGATTATTAGATGGTAATCAATCTTCCATGTTTCAGATGTGCTTTAATTTGTGCTGTGGTGTTGGAACCCCTTTGCCATATGGTTGTTGCTGTCGTGAGCTTCTGCACTGGTTTTGGGAGAAACTAAGTTTCAAAAAAACATTTTGTTTTACGGATGAATAAAACATCATTTGTTGGTTGATGATGAGCTGGCTTGGCTTATTTGGTTTGAATCTATATATTCATTTATTAAACTTTTGTATATTTAAATAGGTTAATCCATTTAGGATCTTGTATAATCATTTGTTGAAACCCTTCAATATGGTAAATAGGTTGATCAGTTTAGGATCCATTTATATTGGGTTCCAACCCAAGCTTGGTGTCTGTCCCTTTGAGATCAGTGGGAACCTTTGGTGTCTTCACAAGCCAAGCGGTGTCTCTTTGAGACTAATGGGCACTTTTGATGTCTCTATAAGCCTAGAGGTTTCTCTTGAGGAAGCATGTCTCTTCCGCCAAGAGGTTTCATCCCTCCATAAATAAAGGATCACACCAAGGGTTAAAAGCTAGTTTTTCCAGTCTCTCCTCTCTCTCTCTCTCTCTCTCTCTCTCTCTCTCTCTCTCTCTTATGCTATTGGTTTTACAACTTGACACTACCTTAGAGATCTGAAAAGGGCTAATAGTAGACATAGTGCTCGCTTACTATAGACGGTCATTACGGTTGTATTTTGGAGGCCAGTTTGCATTCAACTCAAAAAAGCTCTATTAGGGGTGTCTATGGTCTCAAGGAAGTCTGTCGGCACACCTCAGCCTAACTGTCTCCTATTTTCCATTGTAGTTATTAAGTTTGTGAACAAGTAAGTCTTGCTCATCTCTCATTATTCAAATGTGAACAAGATGCATTATTCACTTGTTTTGTGGATTTAGGCATATCTTTTGGAAAGATATTTCATCCATGTTGTCGCAAGAAGTGATAGAGAATTATTTCCTTTTGTCTGGCTCATTGTCTGTGTGTGTGAACTTCAATTTTTCTTTTTCTTTTTTTAAATTTGTATGGTCTGCACTGTTTTATTTGAAACTGTTATTTTTTTGATGAGAAAGAAAAAGCCTTACTTAGAAACAGTTACATAATGGAGATTGTGGTTCCAACCTTACAGTAGTACTATTAGCTACATCCTCAGCTAAGCTAACATAAGTTTCCTGGAGCATGGGGCATTCAAACATAGAGTACTTAACTTGTTTTGTTGCTTCAGCCACAATTACTAAACTATTAATATTACTAATTGGCCAAGGCCTAGTGGATTTAGGCAAGAAGGTTAAAAGTTCAGAATTGCTGCTCCATATTTCCTTGATCTCAATATTCATCGCTTTAGCTTTGTCCAAGCCCTCCTGGATTGCTACCAAAATCACCTCCACCACATATGCATCATCAAGTCTTCCATACCTGCAGTACTGTATTTGAGACTGTTACATACACATGAGATAAGTGCATATAGCAAAACTTGTCCTCTTCTACATGAAAGTAAATGCCACGCTGGTTGTTTAAGTGCTGACATGCTTGGCTGGATATCTTAAGTTTTCAACTTTCTGTGATGACATGCTTGTAATGTTTAAATTTCTGCCAGGACATCTGTTTAATGAGCTCTGTAGCTTTCTGTATGACTCTCAGTCATTTTAATGAGTTTGCTCTTGTCTGCATTATCAAAATTTTCTGTAAAGATCTTAATATTTGGAAGTTTATGAATTTTAGTTACTGGAAGGAGGACGAAAGAGAAGCTTGAATGCTTTACCTTCTTTGTGTACCTTATAACTTGTGCATGTTGTTATGCTTGGTAAGTGTATCGCATTGAGTATTCAAGTGTTTTTGATTTTTAGGAAGGTGAGACCATCAGGATAAATGTAAAGAATAAACCAACTAGCGGAACTCGCATGCTTTCCTCTGCTGGGTTGTCTGGGGGTGTTTCAGGGACTGGAAATCCTAAACCTCTTGGTCTTTCTCCACCACCTAGTGGGGCTGGAAAAATCCGATCCCCTCTTCCGCCGCCACCCAATGATCCTGCTGTTGCTCGGATGGCTGCTGGCCATCATGGTGTTGGACTCAAGGAATCCAAAGAAAATGTGAGGCGTGCAAATGATCCATTGTCAGATTTCTCACAGCTTGAGGTATGCTTTTGTATGCTTCTACCTGCCATATTATCTGCTTTTGATTGGTATGATTTCCATGTGCTGAAACTGTATAGACAATAGAAGCCGACAGTAAGTCTTAACCCCAATATTAGCTTTCCTCATGTTTTGACTTCTTATTTGTGAGAATGCCCTCCTTTTTTCCTTAATGCTGAAGCAAGAGTATTCTGTGGAAACATGAAGATACAGCACTTTTTTTTGTTGGCTAAGGAAATTATCTTCTTTCTACCTTTTTAGTTGTGTAGTTTTTTCTCTTTTAAAACACACTTGGTTATGATTAATGAAATGTAGCAGCCTACTTCACCTTTTCTGTGAAAGTGATTGGAACACATATATTTGAGGGAAGGGGTTGTAATAGCAACCTAAAGTTCTATGGATGTGCCAAAATCAGAACCATTGTAATACCTATTGGAAAACTTGATTCCTCTGTGTTCTCTGGGTTCGAAAAATCTAGGGGCAGGATATAGATTTTCTAGTCTATTCATGTCTTGGGAAACATATGATTTTCCCTCCATAACTCCCTTTTTTCTGAGGGTGAGGTGAAGTACTACTAGGCATTGTGCTTCCAGTGGATCAGCCTTCTAATGGTTTCTAATTCATTGTAGTTCACTAGTCTTCCAGAATTACTTGAATGCCCCCATCATATGAATGATTTAATAAGGACTGTATCTGTCGCCAAGATCACCAAGATTTCTCGATATGCTTTAGCCTCAAATGACCAAAAATGCTCTTACCCCATTGATGATGCTATGGAGGTTCGCTAAATCCTATTCAAAGGCATATTAGTCCACCAAGAGTTCCTGATGTGCCTGATCCAATTTACAGGTTTTGCAATCCTCAGATGACTTCGCTGTCCTTTTTAGATTTATGGCATACAGTGCAATCATTCAAAATGGGGAAACAAGATCCAGTTGCCATCTTATTAGTTTAAAATGGTTGTACTGACATGTTATGTTGAAGTGGAGGATTGACCAATTCTTTTCAATTGTAAAAATGTCCTTGACCATTGATGGTGCTATGAAGGTGAAGAAAACTGTTAGGCACCATTTGTTTGGTGAATCTGAAGTGGGGTGGGAAAAAAGGGGTGGGGAAAAGTTTGAAAAAGTAAACTTTTCTATGAAATCCCAAAGCATGGATTGTTTGATTCAATGGGGGTGGGAAAGTGGACAGACAAGCTTCGTTAAATTAAGGAAGCTTGTCTGCTGAAATGGCAGATACTTTTCCCACACTAAATAGGTGGGACTTTGTGGAAAAATGAGGGAAACAACAAAAGTGGGACCCACATTTAAAATTTTTCTAGAAAATCATTTATTTTCCTTTTCCATTCCCCCACCCCACTACATATGAGTCCCACATGTTTATTTTTTCCACTCGTTTTTTTCCACCCCACTTTTGCAAACAAACAATGCCTTAGGGTCCAAATGTCAATTGGTTAAACACCGAAAGCCACTCTTCACAACACCCTGATTCACTCAAGTGCACACAGGCACACCATTCGAATTGCATAACAAGATCTAAGTACACAATGTAAATGACAAATGCATTAACTCAGCAGTTGTACTCCATTACAATACTCCCCATATCGGAATACACATTTGAAAATGCCCCAAGTGTCTTCACCTTACCGCAAGCATGCTTGCCCAAAATAAACACTCAAGTAATCCCCCCCCCCCCCCCAAAAAAAAAAAAAAAAAAAAAATCTTCCCCTTAATATAACCTTGACATAATCCTAACTAAACACAATCTTAACAAACTACTTTCCATGTAGGTGACAATGAGATTTCTTTCCATGTATGGTATTGACCCCCACCAAACCTTCTTTACCCCTATTGTGTATGCCCAGTATGGAACAATATCCTATACTTCCCCTCCATTCAGTTTCACCTTGCCCTCAAGGTGACATCAAGCTTTCATCCAGCATAGCCAGCAGCGTGTACCATCCCACTCCCCACCATGGCCGTTGGCCCGTTGGATCCTCCTCTCCCTCCTCTTCATGTAAAAGTAAAGAGTCTAAATTGTTTGTATGGACATTAATGGGTATTGGAATATGTGCAGTACAACAGAAACATAAGCCTTTGTTCATCTTACTTTTAATTTCTTCCTGTGTATGCCAACGAGAGTCATTTACTCGTTCGGTAGGGGTCAACGCTACTTGAAATGAAGAAGGCGTGGTCGACGGGTCAATTATTGCTGCGATTGGTTGGAATTTATATTCAAGGTACACTGGGCTGCATTAGAGTTAAAATGGTTCATGTGCTGACTGGCATTGGGCTCTCTTGGCCCACGAAGGGTCTGGTTCTTAGCCTTAATGGCTTGGGCAAGGTCCATGATTTGGGCTAGACCTCCTGGTTCGAAAATGTTCACCTCCACCTTAATATCCTCCACCAAACCCGATAAGAAGGCTCCCTTCAATCAAGTTTCTTCTCCATCTGCAACAATGACAACTAAAGCTTTGAAGCTGCTCTAGTATTTACTATTTAGTGACCGAGCCTTCCAGGCGAAGCCCTATCAAAGCTTCCTGTGGCATCTTCATTTATAGAGAGTTGAACCTGCATCTCATCTCTTCTATTAGCTCTAACCAAGAGCGTTCTGCAACACCCGGAACTAAATCCACCCCAACGCTAGTCCATCAAAACAAATGGTGGCCGCTCGAAGCTTCTAACCTGCACTAAGTCCGTACATCAAAAAGTATTGTTCTGTCGGCACTGCACACCCAATTGGATCCTCACCACTGAAGATCGGCATCTTCAGTTGCCATAGGACAAACTGGCAACCCCCTCTTTGGCAAAAGGTTGGAGTTCCTCCCGGTGCTCCCTTTGTTTATTATCAACCATTGCCGGATTGTGCTGCCGTCGTGCTCCATTCATGTTGACCTCTGGCGACTGGGAGTTTGTCTCAACTGCCTTCCCATGTATCAGGTAATTTGGTATCTCATTGTCAAATTCTTGGTTAACTTTCTCTTCCTTCTCCACTTGCTGAACCGAAGATTCAAGTTTCGAGACCATTACATACATATGCTTGTGAGTCACCTACGATGCTCTTGAGCTCCTCCATTCGTGCTCTTACCATCCCCTGAGATCGAAACTGCTCTGATACCACATTCTTGTTAGGATCCCAATAATGTCAACCGGTTGAATGCCGAAAACCACTCTTTGCACCCGAATTACACACACACACAGAGCATTCGAATTGCATAAATGAGATCTAAAGATAGAATGTAAATGACGATTGTATTAACGCAGCAACTAGACTCCATTACAAGACTCCCCAGATCTGAATACACATTCAAAAATGCCCCAAGGGTCTTCCCCTTGTTGCAAGCAAGCTTGCCCAAAGTAAACACTTAATCAATTCCCCCCCCCCCCCCCTTCAAAAAAAAATCCCTTTTTTCCCTTTAATAACCTTGACATATTCATGACAAACTACTTGTTGGTGAGAATGAGATTTCTTTCCATGTATGGAACTGATCCTTAGCACACCTTATTTTACCCCTACTGTGTACTCCCATTGTGAAATAATATCCTAACAATAATTGACTGATTTCTTATGAAAGCCCAATCTTTCTTTCATGGATCCAAACCCCATTGACTGTTGATATGATAGTATATGTTAATTGTTAAGTACATATACTGAGCCGCAAAATCTGGTTAGTTTCAAGCACTTCTAATATGATATTGGATTTTTTTTTCCCACAATAATGAATTCTTCTGTCATTGTAACAACAGGCTTTCCGGAATGGAGTTCCCATTCTATAGACATTTCAATATGGATTGGATGATTGGAATACAAAGAAGTATTCCAATATGTATGATTATATTGCAAAAAGAATGACTGTCAAAGTTCACCATCTCTCTTTTGTCAAGTTGACCATAATGTCTGGCTTTTGCAATGCTAGGTCGGTTTTAGTCTGCAATTTTTCTTCTTTATTGTTTATGACATCAATTGACTCCATGAAAAGTAGGGCATGACAAAACTACTCTGGTCGTCCACAACAAACCCCTGCAAAAGTGGATTTGTTTTTATCACTGAATCCATGTATAAACTATTCATAACTTCCTGATATGCTTCTGTTTTCCACCTACGCTACTGAGAATCCCACATATTGGAAAACTACTATCCAATTTATAACTTCCTTAGATCTTCAGATAGACTACTAAACACTGTTAGAATACTATTAGAATTTTAAATATCTAAATTTCTGCTCTTAAAAACAAAAAAAAAAATTATCTTTTTTGGATCTTACCCTAGAGAAATGGAAATGTTCTGAGTTGTATCATTCATTCATACATTCAAATGATTCTATCCTAATGCCCTGAATTCATGCTTTTTCCTTTGATTACTTTTAACATGATTTGTCCAAACTTGTTGATTTTCGTATGCTCTAAATATCCCCAATGAAAAGCCAACCGAAACTCTATGTATCAAAGGGGCCTTTTACAGTGTAAGTGTGCCCCGTGTTCATCCTGTTACTCCTTTTGTATTGTGAAACCATAAATGTTGGAATCCTGGTTTTAGGTTGTGAACATGGAAAACTGGAGACTGATTAGAATGAGGAGCTCTCTGAACATGATTATAAGGTTTTGTAATGTGTTAGTATTGTCTTTCAGTCATTACTGATGGACGTTGCTGCGACTGATCTCATCCATGGTTATGAGCCCTTCTCCTCCCTTACCCCCCCCCCCTGGTTGCCATTGACAGAACTGAAATAGTCTGTTACTACCTATCAGCTGCTTGAAGACCTTTGCTTCTTGAAGGAAATGGAGTTTTTTTACAATTTCTAGTTTTACTTGGCTGTTCATGGTTTTCTTGTTGGCTTTTGCCATGATTTTGTTGGTGTTTCAATGTCTTACAAAAGTTAAAATGTTACACAATCCCATGGATATCAGTTCTTGGCCTGTGGCCAGTTTGCTAAGAGTTCGACAGTTGCTTATTTCACAGATGCACAATAGAAAATGCAAGGATGTTTCTGTCCAAGTTTATAGTTTTAATAATGTGGTAGACTGAGTGATGTATATTTGATATATGGTGAAAAGTATTTTAGTTGCATCATCAGGGAAGCTTATTTAGGTGGCTCATCAAGGAAGCCTTCCCCCGATGGGCTATTTACAGTGTCCTGTGGAAGAACGGTGATTTGGCAACTCTTGACCGATGGACAGACTGGATCTGGTCTGTGTCCATCACATGCAAGATTTCAATTCGAAATTCTATTTTAGCCATCCACTTGCTTTAAAGTAATTTCAGGAGTGAGCTTTTTAAATGGATTTTTAGATCTTTATTTTGCAATGTGTTCAAGTCTGTTAGGGGTTGTTCATATGTGAGAGCAGGGAGTCCTACTGGAGCACATATTTATGGCTCCACCATTATCCTATGTGCGGATTTGGTGCATTTATATCGGAAGGCTTGCCTGTTATTCTTTGTATGCTGACAGAGATACGTGTGTTATTTTATATACTTAGAAAAAGAACTTCCATTGTAGTTTTTTTCTAAATAATTCATAAAGTTTTGCCTTCTCATATCTATTTTATTGTGGGTTATTGCAGCGATCCCTTCCTTCAACTACTGGGTCGGGATCAACGAAGAGCACTGCTACAGGATGGGCAGCATTTTAAATTTGAGTGAGCATTTGCTGGATTTCAGCGGCTTGCTGTTTCTCCCTATAAGGATCGAAGAGGAAAAAAGAGTGAGGCTTTACAGATTTTACCCATATCTCCTTATAAAATATAATGTTCAATGGAATATGTCTTTCATTTCGTCTGTTCCTGTTTGTATTTAGAAGTCTTCAACATAATATATTTGATGAATTCCGAAGAGTATCATACTTAAGACCTTTCAATGGATTTGATTGGGAATGAATTTTGCTTTAAATGATTTGAATATTTATTCAGGTGGCACTACCTCTTCGGTCAATATTGTTGAATGGTAGATGAAATTTATACATCAGACAATAATGTTTAGAGATCTACCTTGAGGAACGTGTATTTCATACTAGGATCGGGCATCTCCACGAAACATTTGTCATTTCGTTCATCTAGCGAATCTTCTCTCTTCTCTCAGAATACAAAGAAGACCAGTTGTAGTTGTCGTACAGGTCACATTATGCAGAGCTAATCCATGAGGTGAATGGAACTCACACAGTTATTTTTGGTTAACTACATGATGCACAGCTGAGGCACTACAAAGAGTTATTTTGAGGTTTTTACTAATCCATGAGGTGAATACAACTCATCTAACGAGCATTGAAGCACTTGAACAACTCAATCGTGATTTTGTATGTAAGGTATCTTTGTGAAGATACCATTGTCTATATTTATATATGGCCGTTGGGTCATCCAGCCTCGTGATTTAACAGCAAGATTGAATGACTATATGGATGTGAACCTTTTTTTTTTGTTTTTTTAGTATTTGAGGTTCATTCGGGTCAGCTTGTGTGCACCTCAATTACACCCTTAGAAGGAATTTTGTTGTCCGTAAGGGTCGAATTCATGACCTCTTCACTGAAAAATATGGATCTTACCACTCTACCAACCTTGTATTGACGATGTGAACCTATCTTTATAATGGTTAGATTATCGAAGTAAATCTGACTAATTGATTTTCTTGGAAATCAACTCTTTAAACACATTATCTCTAGTCACTCTTTAACCAAAACAAATAGACCAGATCAAATACATTGATAATGGTCAATAAAGATATGACATTTGTTTCCTCTTCTTCTCCTTTGGTATTTTAAAATGTATAAATTATCCTCTAATTGATTAAAAGGCAAGAACACCCTTTATATATAACGGAAAATTGGGGATAGGATCATATATATGTCCCGATAAATATTGAACCCACAACCACTCCACTGAGAAGTCAAGTTCTTAACCATTTTACTAACCTTTGGCAAAAGAAAATTTTTTACTTTATTTTGAATTTATTTATTATATGGGATCATTTTGAGTTTTCTATAGTTTCTTGATTTTTCTTAACCATTTTATTAACCCTCCATTGGCAAAAGAAAATTTTTTACTTTTATTTTGAATTTATTTATTATATGGGATCATTTTGAGTTTTCTATAGTTTCTTGATTTTTTTTTAATTTTTGAGAAGGTGGTGGCTAAATTGCTTGGCTAAACAGTTCTAGAAATCCTACCATTAAATTTAGTGGGATTAAATCTGAATCATCTATCATAAACGCTTCAGATTTAATTCAATATATTTAGTAGTAGGATTTATTTACACAGCGGTTTAGCCATATTTATGCCATTATTTTTTTGGTAAGTAATGGATAAAATGACCTAAATACTTTATTTGCAGTTAACTCATTTTAATAAAATACAAATTATTCAGACGAATCCTTTAATACTCTCCCATACATTTTTTTTTTTTTTTGGTAAATACTCTCCCATACTCAACATAAGGTGGGTGAAGTCCAAATTCTATTTGCACGTAGCCAGAAAATGCCCACCTAATTAGAAACCACCACAACCCTACAGGAAATCTTTTTGTCTACCGTTCCCTGCCAGAAACATCTCTGTCTCCATTTTAAAAGTTTCACTAGATTCATTCTCTGTCATCTAATCCAAAAGTTGTTTCAAAATCAAGGCAGTTTTTGTGGCCATTAATACCTTAATAAGTGATGGCCATGATCACGGGCCTCACGGCAGCAATGAAGGAGCAACTTGGTTTCTGTCACATCGAGTTGGTTACCGAAACTCACCAGCTCCGGGAGAGAGCTGACTCACCCTCAGACTAGAGCGGCCAAGGTTCTTGTACTACATCTTTGTGCAGTGCCATTGTTGGTTGTTGCTATTTACCGTATTTTCTTTCTGGAATCATCTGAAAATAGAAAACTGAAGGTATTACCAACGGGGTTGGTCCAAGTGGTAAGCAGCTGAATCTGGATCCTCACCCCGTCGGGGTAGCACTCTGTGCTACCCCGACGGGTTCCTGACCACACAAAACGTGGGGCCCACGGGTAAAATTTAATTTTTATTTTTTTGTGTTTTTTCAAAAGTATTTTCACCGTGGGCCCCACTGCTTTAGGGCCTGTTTGGTTACATGAGTCTGGAGATTTCAAATATCTAGAGATTTCAAATCTATAGACTTCAAATCTATGGAGTTATAATTTATAAAATTAAGTGTTTGGTTGTGGAATGAAATCTGTGAATTCATCCTAAAAATTTATTTGATCGACTGATTTTTGTGAATGTACATTGTATAGCTTTTTGAAATCTCGGATTTCACCCCTTACCCATAAATCTCTGATTCACCTTTTCCTAAACGTGATCGATTTCATGAATCTAGAGTTTTTACACCCGGGTATATTCTCGATTCATGAATCCAGAGATTTGAAATCTCTAGATTCATGTAACCAAACAGGCCCTTATGTGGTCAGAAACCGTCGGGGGAGCTGATCCGGACTTGACAACTTGGTCCACTTAAGTAAGGTTCTTGTATCGAAACCTTGTGGATGCAAAAAATTCCTGCTGGGAAACTCACCCACCACAACCAGGTGTGCGACCCGAGTCGAACACCGAATTAGTCAAGGCAAAGCCATGGAAACCTGGGTTGGCAAAAAAAAAAGAAAAAAAAAGAAAACTGAAGGCATTAATGGCCATCAAAATCTTCCAAGGGTTTTAAACCAATTTTTGGATAACATGATTCCCTCCATGGTCACCAAAATTCGGCAATGGTCACTTTGATGTATCCGAAACATTTCATTGAGCGAAAACAAAAAATACAAAAAATGTCAAATTTTCAGGGATATATGGCTTTTCTCGCGATATATTGCCGATAAACTCACATATTTTCCCCAAAATGTTTAATTTTTTTAAATTGAAGTGCATTTCATTACTTCATATATCATGTTAGTGTTAATTTCAATTTTAATTATTAATATTTTTTGAAAACGCAACCTCTTTTTGCCTTCTTGTGGTTCAAAATTTCATTTCAAATTTTCAATGAAAATGCATTTTGATTTGACAGCTTGGTAATGGAGGCTTTAAAATTAGTTGATTCATTAATATCCCGATCTCCCATGACCATTGGATGTTACACATTTATATATGAAATATAGGAGTAAATTGTCCAGTCAAATCTTTTTAAGATACAATCCATCGTTTCAGCTGGAGCTCCATTTAAGCCAAACATGAATATGACATGCATAAAAAGTTGAAAACTCATGTTTGAAAGATTATATAATAAACCAAATGATATTATAGGAGAAATATCGTTCAAAATATCGGCGAAATTCGCCAAAAGTTTGCACCTTGATTCCCTCTTATTATTCTGAGTATAATGAAATTTTAAAAATGACGAGAGATGTTTTCTGCAAGGGACGGTTGGCAGAGAAATTTCCGGCAGGGATGTGGTGGTTTTTGGCAAGATTGGCATTTTTCGGCGAGCTGTAGGTAGAAGATGGGTGACCAAAATTGGGTATGAGAAGGTATTAAATGGCATTTGGATAATTTAAATTTTAATTAAATGAGTTAAATGGGGGTAAGGATGTTTAGGTCAATTTTCCATCAATTAAATGTGGGTAATTTGTAATTTTGATAGTGGGTGCTATGTAATTTAGAGCATAATAGTAGATGGTCACTAGTTTCACCCTAATAATAGTGAGTACCATATAAAAAATTCTTGATTTTTTATTTATATTTTCAATGTTTTGTGGATTCTTGTAATGTATGAAGATATTAGAAAAATAAAGATGGAGGAAAAAAGATAAATAAATACACCTAATATTTATTAAAAAAAAATAGAGTATTTACGTGTGGGTCTTTTTCGTATAGTATTAAAATAAAAATATGTATTTACAAAGGGTTGTTTTGGTCATTAAACAGACTGAGGGATATTTTGCTCTCTCCAAACTTGAAATTTGAAAATACTTAACGGTGGATAATGTCGTTGATTGCTTTGGGATCGAGATGTAATTATTGCACTAAGATGACCCAACATTAATTTATGTTTTAATAGGAGGACTCAACAATAAAAAACTTCTAAAAAATATAAAATAAACAAAAATGACAAATTTCTATAGAAAAGTAAGAAAGGAAAAATATGAAAAACAAAAAAATATATACTACTACGAGTTCTTAAAAAAAAAAGTACAAATTACACTAGCACCCCAAAATGGATGCCTTAAAACACTGACACTCCACTTTATGTTTACAAAGTACAAAAACCTCAAAATTGAATTTTCATTTGATATATTTATCCAATTTGTCACTGAAACCCTTTCAGACACTGTTAAACTGTTAATTATAGGGATTTTTTTTTTTTAAATAAGCAGTTATTTAACAGTTTTCAATGATTTATAAAAAAAAAATTGTTTGCAGTGAAAAATTTGACAAATATATCCAATGAGAATCCAATTTTAAGATCTTTATGTTATTTAAACATAAAATGGAGTGTCAATGCTTTAAGGCCTACATTTTAGGGTGCAATTACTCAAAATGAAGAGAAAGAAGTAGAAAATGAAAAATAAACAAAAATTTAATAATAAATGATTAAAGAGATAAAATTTTAAATAATGATTTAATTATTTTAAAAAAATTTGGGGAAAAATGAGCAATAAAAGTTTATTTTCTTGAAATAATCAATAAACTTTTGAGAAAAGAACAATACGGACATAAATTAAGTACAAGTGAGAGATACAAAATTTTGTTAATATATCCAAAAATTTCCTTCTAAAGTAACTTCTTTTTTTATTTAAAAAAAACTATATTTTTTTTGGATAATAAAAATAACCTTCTAGTGACAATGGATTTAAAATTTTTTTTTTGGTCATTTTAAAATAACTTTCTTATTTTTTTCATTTAAAGAGAATTTTTTCCAAAAGTCTTCTTTGTTTTCATTGGAAAGTTAGTGTACTTCCTTCAAATTGAAATCTTACAAAGCCCCCCTCCATATTTGACACCATTAGGTTTTCGTTAGTTGTAACTTTATTTGACAATTTTATCTTCATTTGAATATATTTATTTAAAATTCTAAAAAGTTTTTATACAAGCAATCTCCATTTCAATTGGAAACACTCAGTGCCTTCCCAAAATCAAAATATGATAAAGCCCCTCGGTTCCACACTTCACATCATCTGTTTTTTTATAACCATGAAATGATTTTACTTTTTCACCCACACTTAATAAATGCATATAAATTATAAATAATGTTTTTAATATTTATTTTAGAATCCTAAACATTATTTTGATGTCACTATATTACCCAAATTACATGACTAAAATTTTCCTCAAATTAAAGTAACTCTTACATGATCACTTTATCACTCTATGGCCAATGTGGTAATATAAACAAATTCATTTGACTTTAATCAGTTTACTGCATACCTTTACTATGGTGCGAAGTGCTAAGGTGCCTTGTAAGGTTTTGATTTTGGAAGGGGTGTGCCATTGTTTCCAATGAAAATGAAGGGGCTTCATGTAAAAATATTCTTACAAATATTATTTAGAATTTCGATAAATTTATAAGGTTTTGATTTTGAAAGGGGTGCGCAGTGCGCTATTGTTTCCAATAAAAATGAAGGGGTCTCATGTAAAAATACTTACAAATATTATTTAAAATTTTAATAAATTTAAAAAGTGAGGATAAAATTGTAAAATAATTTTGAAATAAAAAAAATTTGACTATGTTAAATGTGGGGGGTTTTGTAAGGTTTTAATTTTGAAGGGGTGCATTAAGTTTTCAATTGAATTTTGAAAAGAGCTCATGTGAAAAACCCTATTTAAAAAAAAACCCCTTCTTTATTGGGTAATAAAAATAACATTCTTCTTGATGGTGGATTTAACTTTTTCAATAAGGCATCTCCTCAGAGAAATGGATAAAATTTAAAACGAATTAATAAACAGTAAATTTACGAACATGAGAACCTATTTAAAATCCGGAGTTTCTCCTCTCGACGTATCTATGGAAGGAATCACGCAGAGAAGTGAAGTTTCTACGCAGTAACGAAAATGGTGGGATGTTCGATTTCTATGTGACATTGATTCGGATCCATGTTGTTCACGGACAATTACGCGGTAATCCGCTCTCTCTGCCGTGTTACTCTGAATTTAACTGACAAAGCCTTCTCTATTGTTTGTTTATCTTTCAAGATTTTGATTTGTTTCTCTCCGTTGGCTCTCCATTTCCCCATTTTAGGGTTTTCTTGGGTGAGCAGAAGAAAGCTTTCGTATCTTTTCGGGATTTCATTTGTCCACAGATTCGGAGTTTGAGGGTCGTAGAGATTGATGGAATTTTTTGCATATTGAACAGCATTTTGTTGATTCAGTACACCGTGGGGCTGACAAATTCTGAGTTTGGAGGGATTGAGTGTTTTCATTTTATCGAGTTGATTGATTGTTGATGTCTTTAGTATTTGATGGCATTGAGTTCATGGCCTCTGACATTATGGATGTATTCAATCGGATTTTAATTCTCTTTTCGGCGATAGAGTTCGATGGTGAGAATTCAAAAATTGTGGGCGATTATACTGGGAAAGATGTTTGTTAATTGATTAAAGCATTAAGCTCTCTCTCTCTCTCTCTTTTTCTTTCTTTCTTTTTTCGGTTTTACATCCATGCAGAACAAATAGAGCTCGATTTTTTCTGAAGCGGGAACGGTTTGACTCTAGATCATGTACACCTGGAATTTGAATCCAGAGAAGCAAGTAAGAGTTTAGGAGAATGCGAGTTTTTGTTTGTTGAAGTTCTGGTTGGCCGATCAAGAATAAATAATGGATTCAGCAAGGAGTTGGTTAAACAAGTTGCAACCTCGTGAGAGATTCAGGCCTTCAACTAGGAAGGAAGAGGATAGTAACGGAACAGATGCCTCAAAGCCACCCACACTTGAAGAGCCACCCTCAAATGTTACAGCAAAGAAGGTTGCTGCTGCAAAGCAGTATATAGAAAATCATTACAAGGAGCAGATGAAGAACATACAGGAGAGAAAGGAGAGGTATGGTTCTTATGCTTTTCATTTCTTAGGAATGATTAAAAACTGTACTTGACACACATTCTTTTGAGTTCGCTTATTAAACCATAGAAACTATCAACTAGTTTCCAGAGTCATTGTTCTGTGCCACTTCTAAAATAATTTACATTGATTGAGGATATTTTATCAAAACCAGAATCTTTAAATCATAATAATCTATCATCACGTGGGTTCTACCCTTTGATACAAGGGCTGTTATATAAAACTGTCGCTGAATATCGAGGACAGATACATCCTCAGTACTTCCCTTTTTGTTTTGTACTCTGGACATGGAGAATTCCTGCCAGCTTATGGGGCTTGGCCTTCCCTATGTGATTTTCTGATCTACTTTTATTAGTCCATTTGGCCAACGTTGCTGTTTGAAATCCCAATGGAACATACCTAATGAAATTGTTGCTGTTACCACTAGCCTACAAGACTACAAGTAGTTTGATACTCCATTCCAGAGTTGAATTTTGTTTTAAGTAGCTAATGATGAGACGGTGACATAGCCACTGGGTTGATAATTTACTCTTTGGACCCATTTGGCAATGTTTCTGTTCCTCGTCTCTAGCCTTTTTTATGTGCTATTGGAACACCCACACCCCCCCCCCCCCCCCAAAAAAATAAAAATAAAAGGAATCCTCTCTCCGGTTATACAGGCCTTTTTTTTTATGTGCTGATGAAACAGATCAACCTCATTTTTGTGTTTCAAGAACCTTGTTTTGCTGATTTCAAGTTTTTGTTTTAAAAAAATGAAAAACTGACCCCAAACAAAACATCTTTTCCAAAAGATTTCTATCATTTGGCTTGAACAAAGAAGAGAGGTGAGCAGACGCCTGCAACTCTCCATCTTCATCCTCTGCCTCTGCCTGTTAAAGAGAGTTTTGGAATAGGTTTATCAAACATCACTTATGTTTCTACAATATTTTTTTCAGCACAGAATCAGGAAAAAAAATGTTTTAGGTGAGAAACAGGTGTTTCAAAACAGAAACATTACTAAACAGGCCTTCATCTAGATGCTTCATCTGAAAGATTTTATTACAGCTCTCTTACTTCTTCCAGTCAAATCACAAAGTCTAATTTAGTTCAGGTAGTTAATGAAGGATTATTTGTGACAATATCAGACTGCAAAGCAGCCTTCTGAAAGAGGAAGTAGCTATTGTATGACTCTAATCCAGTCTAGAGGTTCACACACAAACCACACCCAATCCATTCACTATCTATCAAAGCAAACAAAGAAAGGTAATGGTTGTGCTCTCAGTGGAATTCACTAGATGATTCTACCACAGAAGCAACTCATTAGTTTTACTGTGCAACAATATGGTGAGCAGTTTGACTGATTTTCTTTTGTTTGTCTTGTTGAGCTATTGTGACTTGTGAGGTACTAGTGTCTTTGCAAACAAAACAGCCATTTAGAATCTGCATTAACTACTGTGAGAAGCAGTGCTAAGGTTGATGTAGTCCTAGATTAGTAGATAATCAAGTAGGAGCCAGTTCTTCCAAGGTCACTTGGATAAGCTCAATCTCATGTGCAAAAGCGATCATCTTTTTGTTCTCTAGCAAAATGAGTAGGCTCTTTTTGGCAGTCTGTGCCACCTTTTCCTTTAGAAGTAGACTTTCTTTCATTTCATGATGTGTAATCAGTACTATGAAGTTAATAACAATTACATGGATCTTGTACCTGATTAGCAACTATTTTGAGAAAGGACTTCTATATGCAGTTTATATGCCAGGATGCTTGAATTCATACTGCTTTCTAGTGAATGCTACTTAATTTTTCTGGCTTCAAACAGACGCAATGTATTGGAGAAAACACTGGCTGATGCTGAAGTGCCTGAGGAAGAGCAAAGCAACTTACTAAAACACTTGGAGAAGAAGGAAACTGAGTACATGCGCCTTCAGAGGCATAAAATGGGTGCTGATGATTTTGAGTTATTAACAATGATTGGAAAGGGTGCATTTGGGGAGGTAATCTTCTTTCCCATTTTCTTTTCCTCTGTTTTGTTTATATTGGATTGTCTCTTCTCTCTCCCTTCAGGCCCCTTGGTTTTGTTCTATGTTTCTGTAATTGGTTTTCACTTTATAATTATTTCACCTATCAACGTCCTGATGTTCTTTTTTATCATTCCCTCCTTTTAAGAATGCTTTTGTTTTATGTCCTAAAAATGTTCTCTATAACCATAGTTGCAAATTACATGCATTACTGCAATTTGTAGTTCTTAATGTCAGATCTTGTTTCTTTTTCTCTTGGCTAACTTGCAATTTAGCAGCTTCATCATTTCATGTCCCGTGTTACCAACTACCAATAACCCTAGGTACACATGGATTGTGCATTCCCCCCCCCCCCCCCCAAAAAAAAAAAAAAAAGGGTCTGTAGATGGACCCTAGAACCAAGCCCAATTGGTACATCAAGGGCTGACCGAATTTTGTCTAGGTGTATTTTGGTCATTTTGACAAATTTTGGGTGTCTTGGGTCTGGGTCCCATTGAGTCCAGTGCGTTGTTTGTGGCCCTTAATTATTTTCTTTTCCTTCTAATTATTATTTTTGCAAGATGTTTGAGAGTCTTTGTTTAGGTGAGGTTCCTAGTTAGGTTGGAATCTCACAACTTGAGTCCACTTTAGTCTCCTTATTTTTAGGACACCATATTTATTCTTAGAATTTGGATTGGAGTCCTCTAGAGTTAGTTATAGAGTTTTTTTATGTCAAAAGTAGTTGAGTAGCAGTTGAGATTGTTGGGTAAGCCAATTAGAGTTCTAGTTGGTTTTCCAACTTAGACTCCTTCTCTATTTGTTATTTAAGGGTATAAATGAGGCCCTCCAACTATGTAATTTTCAAGTTGAATTGAATACAAGTATGAGTTTTGAGGAAATCCAGGTTGTGGTCTTAGTGTGAGGGCCACAGTGGAATTAGCATGCTATCTTCTTCAATTTCAGCCAGTGTTCTTCAAGTAGCAATAATTCAACACAATAGCAGCCTTATACCCTTCTCCAAGTAAGTGAACATCCCCAATTCCATCCTTTTCCTTCCCTCTTCTTCCCTCATCCATCACACCCTTCTTTTTTATTTTCTTGAAATTTTGGAATTTTCTTGAGACCCATAATTCAAAGTCAGATCTATACCAATCTAACCGTTAGATCTGTCCTAACCTTTAGGAGCCTTATCCCCCTAACCTAGTGATTTTAGGTCTCAAGTTGACCCCATTATGTTCATCCGATTTCAAGAGATAATTAATTTCTTGAATTTTCGTACTTCTCCGGACCCTAAAATCGAAAACCTTAGTCTTTCAATTTAGCCATCTAAACCCCACCAAACTTGGGAATCATCTTCTTGTATTAATACCTTCATTCTGTCGAAGTTTCAACCCATTTTGACACCTATAAACTGGAGCTTCCATCTCAAGAAATTTATCCCATCTCCCATGGGTTGGGTTTTCGTATCATTTGATATAGTTGGCCATAAAACATTACCCTAACCTTATCACAAAGGAAATATTTTCTTCACAACCCTATCACAAAGGAACTCCATGCCCCCAAATTCCCAAACCAGCTTTTCCTAACCCTAGAACTCCACAACCGACCCATTCCCTCAACCATAGGATATTCTAACACCCTAATTGATTGCTGATCCTATTAAAGAGGATTATGGAGTAAATCTACATCTAGGGCAACATCGCTACAAGGTAAACCCTAGAATTCTGGTTTACATCACTCTCTCTCTCTCTCTCTCTCTCTCTCTCTCTCTCTCTCTCTCTCGGTGTTGTCACGTTGCATTTTGCAATGTGAAAACCTATATGTAAATGTTCAACCAGCTACCTCCACCCAAAGAAGCAACTCTTTGTCAGTATCCTTGTATATATTTATTGTTTGAATTGAATTTGTTTATGCTTACAGTTCATATTATAGGCTCTGACATGGGAGACAACGACAGAAAAAAAAAAAAAAAAAAGTTTCTGTAGGATTACACTTTTTTGAAACTGACAAATATTTGAATATCTCTGAGTACAACATATTTCAAATTGCTGTCCACTAACACAGACTTGTTTATGAAAGGGTATATATTGTGCTCTTCTTTCTTGTCCTAGCATATTCTGAATTACACTTGTTTTAAGGTGAAAGCATGGTTGGTCAAATTTTGGTGTCCTTATTAAACCATGTTATCAGAGAGGGGAGAGCAAGGAGGTAGTGCTTTTCAGTAGGTTTTAGGATACTTAACTTCATATGAACAAATTCTACCTGCACCTACTCACATGCGACAAAACATTAATGGACTTGAGAGTGATCTGAGGGAAGTGTCAAAAGGTGTAGATTTGACTACCAACTAATTTACTGATTAAAGTGAAACCAATCTTTCGACTTGAGTCCATAATCCAGTCCACTTGAGAATTTATAGGAATGATACAGTCGAAATTTAGCAATGCTCAAATTGGAGTTTTTAGCATGAAGATAGAACCATGTTCACCATTTGTAGTTGGACTGTTGGTGATTCTCCAAATTTCTCTAGCAGCTTTGATCATATATGTTAGTAATGCAGTTACAATGCCAGTGTTGTCTATAAATTGTACTTCTGTTTGTGGCGCAGGTTAGAGTCTGCAGAGAGAAGGCAACAGGACATGTATATGCAATGAAAAAGCTAAAGAAGTCAGAGATGCTTCGCAGAGGCCAGGTATATGATTAACCTGGCTGTGTAAAGATCAATTTAAACTTATTTCCAGTTATGCTCAAGTTTGGTTCCAAATTTATCAGGTTGAGCATGTCAAGGCTGAACGGAATGTACTTGCGGAAGTTGACAGCAATTGCATTGTCAAACTATATTGTTCTTTTCAAGATAATGACTTTTTGTACCTCATTATGGAATATCTACCTGGTGGAGATATGATGACTTTACTTATGAGGAAGGATACCTTGACTGAAGATGAGGCTAGATTTTATGTAGGAGAAACAGTTTTGGCCATTGAGTCTATCCATAAACATAATTACATCCATAGGTTTGTTGGTTCTCGTTTCATGGAACCGCTGATCCTGTACTTGGTAGATTTATTACTGACTAAATTAACATATTTACATTTTCAATACTGATAAATCTTGCAGAGATATCAAGCCTGACAATTTGTTGCTCGATAGATATGGTCACATGAAGCTTTCGGACTTTGGCCTATGTAAACCTCTAGACTGCAGTACTCTGCATGAAAAGGACTTTTCAGTGGGAGTTAACTCTAATGGGTCACAAAGTGAACAACATGCTCCTGCGCCAAAGCGCACACAACAGGAACAGCTAGAACATTGGCAAAAGAACAGAAGAATGCTAGTAAACTTCCTACCATCTTATAATATTGAATCTGCCTGTTTTTCTTCCAAAGGGTTGTTCTTTTTTACCTTTACACTGGTATCATGGATCTATTTTTCTTTTCCTAGTTAGAGTGCTAAACTGCTAATATTGAACTTATACAGGCATATTCTACTGTTGGTACACCTGACTATATTGCCCCAGAAGTTTTACTGAAGAAAGGTTACGGGATGGAATGTGATTGGTAACTAATTTATATACACCTTTCTTGCAATATATTATTAATTCATCCCAAAGAAAAAAAAGAAAAAAAAACATATTTTTGCAGATGCTTATTTTCCCGATCTTCCATAGGTGGTCACTTGGTGCTATATTGTATGAAATGCTTGTGGGGTATCCTCCTTTTTATTCTGATGAACCCATGTCTACTTGTCGAAAGGTAATTATTGAAATCTTTGCAAGCTTTTTTCCTTTTTATTCTTTGGTGATGCAGTTAAATCAATTTAATAGGCTTATCTTAATAGAAATCAACCCTTTTTTTGCGTGAATAGAAATCAGCCTTTGTTTTGGGTTATATTTGTGTTGGAGCTCTTGTCTAATGGGTTTTCAGTGTAGTGGGCCTATATTTGGGTATATTTGACATTGACCAAACTTTATAAGCCGGACCAAAACTGAAAACTGAACTAACAGGATAATAAATGAATATCGACCCAAAATTTATGTAATAGTACATTTTTGCCTGTATTTCTTATTATAGTTACCTGGTGAACCAAAACCAATCCGAAATCAATGCATGCTTAATGTTTGTTTTTTATTTCTCCCATTCTGATGCCAAAACTGATGAAATGAAACCGACAAATTGATACCCCTAAAATAAACCCCAGTGGTACGGGAATGGCAATCAATAAATGTAACAACGCCTACAGATAGGATTTACAAGTCCAGCTTGCATGGAGATAAAAAATAGGAGATGCCATTTCACATGGGAGTTTTAAAGATAATATAGCATTTTATTTTTAATTATTGGGATAATTATGTAAGAAAATTTTTAGTTTGGGCAGGTTACGTGGGAAGTTAATTTAAATCAATAAAAGCATCTTGATTTTATTTAAGAATGTTTCTTTATTGCTTAAATGCTTGTATTCAGCCAAATGGAAAATATTGAAGGTATGAATTAAAGATTGAGAACTGTATGTACATTTGAACTCTCCCCCCTTCTCTTTTTCTCGTCTTCTACTGAGTCTTCTTCTCCCTCTTCCCCTTCTACAAGTCAATTCTTCTTGGTTTTTCACTTCTTCCTGGTCCCACTATCTTCTTTATGCTTCCTTCTTCTCTATTTGCCCCCCATTAGGTACTAAGATAAGCTGCAATTGTTTTGTCAAAACCATTTTATAGTTCTTTTTCTGCTTACTTACTCCTCACCCTCCTTATGTTTATGACTACCTAATTCTACAAGTACTCGTCACCAGCGCTTTTTTCTCATGTGTGACCTCATGCTCCAAAAGTATAATCCGCTCTCCATCTATAGGTCATTACCTGCATTATTCTCCTTGTTGTAAGGGGAGTTGTGTCATTTTCTGTGCAGAGAAGGCAGATACAGTGGATTCAAATTGGCCCTAAGCACTCTAATCAGGCTGATTTTTTTTCTTTCTTTTAGTGTGAATTGCTGTAGCCTCTGCAGTTTAACCATATAGGATGTGGATCTCACTTCAAAATGTTTTAATATTTTATAGGACAAATATTGTAATGACAAGCATAACTATATTCCCAACCTCAAAAGACATCTATTCTGCCAAGTGGAAAATAATGTGTTCGTTCCTGCTGTTTAATAGAGAGAGGTAATGGTCTAGATCAACCAGGTGACAATTTTCAGTCTGACTCAATCAAAAAACCCCTCATGTATTGGCATGCATCTTGTGCATGTCCATGCATGTGTAGCAGTACTCTAGCCACTACTGTCTTTCAACTCTGAGAAGAGACAGATGATTTAGATAGGCTTAGATCTGTCCGTTACTCCCAGAGACATCACAAACTGTTGTGACACAAGTAACCACCCATTGCTTATTGACATTTTGGAGTCATTCATAGACAATTTGATGCAGCTATCATTACTGTTTGAACTTGAAAATGATTATTATGTTAGTTTTTAATAATTCTTAACTGTTCCTGTTCTATGAAGTTAAGAGATATGCTCCATATGATATATTAAGATATTTCTTTCCCTTAGGAGTAATCACAGATTTTTGATTAACTCTGTGGTACCGGTGCTGTAAGCTTGGGTTTCATTCAAGGGAGATGTTACTGTAGCCCATCTCATCTTTCTTCTGAGTGTTTCTTCAGTTTCCTAAAGATTCTTGTCTTTCAGACCCCAAAGTTCCCTGTGATTTTTTTACATATACTGTTTTTATGCCAAAGAAAAGGTTCACTCTTTTCTTCCATTGTTGTTAGTGCCATTTTCAGTGACTTTAAACATTATTTGCTTCATAATTTATTCTAACAAAAAGAAAATCATTTCTTCAGATAGTAAATTGGAGAAATCATTTAAAATTTCCTGAGGAAGCAAAGCTATCCCCAGAAGCTAAAGACCTCATCGGTAAACTTTTATGTAATGTTGAACAGAGGCTTGGAACAAAGGGTGCAGATGAAATAAAGGTGTTGTATGGTGTGTTCTATTCTGAGTTGCTAATTTGCTATGAGATATAGGACTACTGAGGAAAATAAGCAATCAGATCTTCTTTGGATTTTAGGTTCACCTGTGGTTTGAAGGCCTTCAATGGGACAAGCTTTATGAAATGGAAGCTGCATTTATTCCAGAGGTCAATGACGATTTGGATACTCAAAACTTTGAGAAGTTTGACGAGGTATAGTTAACTCTTGACTATGAACTAATCTTACAGATGCATGTGATTAGAGGCAAATTTTATATTGCTAATCGTGTTTACTTTGGCTTCCCTTATTCTATTGTAGTCTGATAACCAGAGTCAAACTTCATCAAAGTCGGGCCCATGGAGGAAGGTAATTATACTAGTTTCATATCTGTTTTTTCTTAGATTAATGTTACTCTTTCTGGACTTACGACTGGGTCCGGTCTAAGAGGGATGGGTTGGGGGGGGGTAAAGGTAAGATAGGTTAGGGAGGGTTGGATTGGACTGGGGGTTAAAGTGGATGAGGGTGAAACATTTGGTTGTTGTGGTGTTTAGAATTGGACTGGTAAATGGGAGAAGCACCTAATTGATGGGAGGTAATGAGGCATTAGGGTAGGGACAGAAAAGACAAGGGAATAAAAGGGGCAGGGTTTAGGGAGAATGGGAGGAAGGCTCGAGGAACAGGAAACAAAGGAGGGGGGCGGGATGGGTTTGGTGAGATCAGGTCATCCACTGGCAAGAATGAGCACATTGCAGTGGGGGCGACAGAGAGAAGTTATGAGGCAATCAAGGACTTCAGGAACTGCAGGGCAGGGCTTGCCATAGGTGACAAACCAGCAGGCAATCAGCCATGGATCATTGGGGTCCGGAGGACTGGAGAGGATTGGAGACTGTGACAGAGATGCGGCCTCTGGGGAGACAAGAACTTCAAGAGATCTAGGAAAGCTTTCCTTGCTATCAATGTTTCCGGTCTTTTTGAGGAAAAGCTTTACAACCGAGGTTTTCCACCTTGCAAGAAATCTCATTATAGGAATGCTTCCTTGCCATCAATGATGCACTTCAACTATGTACACTGTGAACAGACCGTGTCTGTGTGTCTATAAAAATTATGCTGGATCAACAGATCTTTGTGAATGCTCAGTTTTTTTTCTTTGCTGCAGATGCTCTCATCAAAGGATGTCAATTTTGTGGGCTACACCTATAAAAACTTTGAAATTGTGAATGACCATCAAATACCTGGGATTGGTAACCCCCTTCTCTCTCTCTTTTCATGCCTGTATGTGCTCATTCTTTGTATCTCAATATTTTGGCATTGGATACTCGGTTGATGATGTAATTTGTCATTGTACCTGTATATAAATTTGGTTCAACATTAACATGGCCTTGTTTCACTTTTTGTATCCTTTCCTTCCAGTTGGCCCCAAGGACAACACAAGTAACTATTTAGTGTTATCTTTTTGTCTTTTCTTTTCTTTTCTTTTCTTTTTTTTTTTTTTTTTTTGGGGGGGGGTTATCGAGAAGTGTTAATTTCAGCGATACAATCATGTGAAACTGAAGTACATATTCTTAATTCTGTAGTGTTAATGTTTTTTACTTTTTGATTAAGGAATGCTAATTTCATTGATGCAACCATGTCAAATACTCCCCAAAGCCTACTCTTTTTCCTTTGACTTGTGAAAGGAGAAAAACAAGCATAAAATGTCCTCAGGGTCCATTTGCAATTTTATCAATCAGTGTTTTTGTGGAAGATCACCATCGTGAATATCAGTCTTATGTGATGGGTTTTCTGGAAAAATAATTTCAGATGGATTATTGCTTTATTTAAAGTGATAATCTTCCAAACTTTTAGCACTCATATTCAGCTATTTTTCATACATTGTGCATGATTTTCCAGTTGAATAATGATTTTGTTTTGCATTTGTTGCAGCTGAACTTAAGAAGAAAAGCCCAAGTGTGAAGAGACCATCTATTAAATCCCTCTTCGGTATGTATTATTTTCATTTGAAACATATATTCCCTGTTTTCCCCTTTTCTTTTTGAAACTAGTCATGCATGCCAAACTGAGCCAAGTGACAAATGATAATATTGTTGTGAACAAATTTTACATTGTTTGGGCAAATCTCTCACACCCTAGCAAATCAGTATGGTGGAACACGTTGAAAGTGTTCTTTCTTAAATTTGTACTTTCTAGATTGAGATATTGCCATATTGGATTTGACCATCAATCCTAGTCGCTCCTGAAAATTACCAAATGGGGGTTTCATGCCTCATTCCTCTGAAACTTGATTGATTTCTAATTGTTTCAACTTTTGCCCCTCTTTTTTCGGCCTAAATTATAGTGATCCTATATCCCAGAAATTTGTCAGGTTTTATGGTTTTTCCAAGAGATAGTGGTCTAATGCCTACATTTGAACAAAGGTTTGCTTGTTTTAATTGAATACAACCCAATTATTTGCTGACTCATTCTAATATCTCTTATTTTCTTTAAAAAAGATAATGATACTTATGACATATGGGATGCCGTGAAAATCCTACTTTTCATGTACATTTTTGTAGAAATATTCAGTCCAGAGATGGACATGAGTCATGGAGGATTCTTTTTCATTTTCTTGTTTGTGTTTGAAACAATGAACATAATGCACTTTTCAAAATAGGATTTGAATATTTTTGCTTTCCTTCTGTCATTCACCAGCCATGATTTGAAATTTGTGGGGAAGCAATTTACCAAATTAGTTTAGAAAGCCTCACATTTATTTTTCCTTAATATTCACTGAGGCATTTTTGTTTAGATGTAAAGTGAAATAAATTGTTCGAGTGAAGTGAACTAAAAAGAGAATGTTCATTTTTGGTTGGAACTGGAAGTGAAGTTGAAGTAAAGAGGTATCATATTCATGTCATATTGGGAAGTACAACTAAACACAGTGAAGTTACATGTTATGCAATTGTGTTAATTTCGTTCTTTGTTTCACTTCACATCGGATTTAATTATGGCCAACATGGTCTTCCATCTTTTGGAACTTCATGCACATTGAGACACATGCAGGTGCATAGAAAGGTGAATATGGCTATGAGCTCTTTCTGAAAACTGTGTACTCCACTTCACTTATAACCAAACTATCCGATATTTATTTATTTATTAGAATAATTACTGTTGCCCCGGTACTATAGCTTATTTATTGTTCTATTTCCTATACTTTTTGAAATTACCAATCCAACCTTTTAATTTGCTTGTTGTTACTGATGTGCCCCTGCTGTTAAGTTCTGTTAGTTGAGTGATGATATAGCATCTTCGATTTAGTAAAAAACCCTAATATAAACTCTGAAATTTTATATTATTTAGACCTTATAATAAGTTACATTATTGCCCTTAGTAATTAAGGAAAAAATTAACCTTGAACAGTCTTCTTCTTTTATTTAAAAGAAGAAAATGAGGGGGGGAAGGGGGGAAATGTCTTTCTTCTCTTACCCTACCAATAATAAAAAATTAAAAAAATAGGATCTTCTTCTTCTTCTTTTTTTTCCCCATGAACTTGGTTTCATCTCATAAGAATTCGACTTTTTGGAATCTAAAATAACAAGAATACAAGGGTATAGGTGGTATTTCATATGGTATTATCTTTTTTGTCTTCTTAATTCTAGAAGGGTAAAATAGACGTTAAACATTCAACTATAATTGTTTCTTAGCACTGTTAGAAATAGGGAGGGCAATAGTAACTTTATAAACAGTAGGGTCTTTTTAATAATTAAGTTATAGTGTAGAGGGGCAATGGTAGTTATTTATTTTACCCTTTCTTCTTGGTTTTTCTTCAAGATTTCAATAAAATAGAATCCTTAATAACCAGTGAGAGCATTCTCCTATGTGTCAGATTGGGGCTTTTTTGAATAGGAGGAGGATGATTCAAATAATTTATGTTCTAAGTTTTCTAAATCCTCATTCTTTTTGTTTACTTTACAGATAATGAACCAGAGTCAACAAACCAGGTTGTTCTGGGAAGCTTTCTAAATCTCTTGCCTCCGCAACTGGAAGTCTCACCAAACCAAAGTGAATCTCCATAAGCATATCCTGACACCTCTCCATGATATCACAGAGTCTTAAGGACTTTCAACCAACAGATTCAAAATCCTCTCTTGGTTGAATGTATTTGTTATAACATGTTCTCTCCGTCGGGCAACCAGTTTTTTTTTTTTTTTTTTTTGGTGTCTGAGGTTCATCTGGGCCAGCTTACACGCATCTTGATTACTGGACAACCAGTTTTTCATTTGCCACTGTTTTGCATGGTGCTTGAGTTATTTTATTATCAAAGTTTGTGGGCAAAAGAAAGTCCCACATGGAGGGCGGCGGCATTGGAGGTATGTTCTTGTTTTGGCTCTGTTTGAAGATAGAGATATTGTCAAATTAGGGAGCTCAATAGTAAATGTCATATCAGTTCTTTTGCTAATCTCTCTCACCATAATTCCTTTTGAATAAGGACATTCATTTTGTTTGTTTGCAAGGGGAAAAGGTGAGAAAAGTGAGATCTCCACAATTAAAAGAGAAACTTTTGTAATCATTGTTCAATGTGATTATATGACTAATTGTAGATCATTCTATATTTTATTTTTCATCAATTCTTTTTAATTTTCAATTTATCAAAATACAATGCATATCAGATGTATTATTATTAGATATCATATGAGAATTTCAGTGGTTTGTACAATCACATAGGTGAGATGATGACAGAGGCTGACCCCATTTGCGTTCCAGAAAATGATGGTAGGGTTTGAGTTTTAAAAAAAAGCACTTCCTTTCCTTTTAATTTCTTTCCTTTTAATTTCTCTTACAGCCAAATGTACTCAAAAGGAATCTCAATATATGAAATTTAACACATATTTTCCGGTTTTCAATTCCAAATGAAAATCAATTCAACCCAGAAGAAACAATCTCTTTATTGACAGTTTTTATTTATTTATTTATTTTACCCTAGATTGAGCTAGAACCACAGTTTGAAGCGTCAGAGATATATCATCATGTCGGAGCGGCGAGGTTGATGATATATCGCCGACATGTCACAAAATGTCGCTGATATGTTGCCAAAGTCACCAATGTCGCTGATATGTTGCCAAAGTCATCTCTCTGTGTTTATTGTATTTTAACCCTATTTTGCTCTAATCTTTGATGTTCACGAGTACATCTTGCTTCATTATTGCCTGCTATTACATTGTTTGTATCAATCAAGCAAGATTTCATACATATCCATGACTTTTTCAGACTTCCAATTTTGCCCACATACAGTCAAACATGTTCCAATTAGGAACATTAGTTTAGGTGATCTTTTATATGAAAATAACGCTCCCAGTGTGTTTATTGACCTAAAATTAAGCTACACAACAAAATTCAGACTAAAATGACCCCAAATGCCCTTCGAAACTCAAGATCGATTTTTAATTGACACCCCTCCAAATGTTGCGCAACTTATCATGATATGTCGCTGTGTTGGTGGTGTCGCCAGCCATTGACACAGCAACATAACGATTTTTAGAACCTTGGCTAGAACATGAATTTACATTTTAAGCCAAAAATTGGTGATGAAGCGTGGTCTTTGTAAAATTTTGATTTTTAAGAGCACTCGACAACGTGAGTCGCTAAGGGTGTCAATTGCGTACCGAAACCGTTTAACTGTACCGAACCACACCGTTCAAAATTCGGTATGGTACGTACCGAAATCGAATTTCTTCGGTATGGTTCCGGTTTTAGGTACTCATACCGTCAGTACGTATCGAAACCATACCGAATTGGTACCGTACCAAATTAATAGATATAATTGTAATTTTACAATTAAAATACTTTACCTTTACCCTATCCCTAATTCCCTATTTCAGTTTTTCGTTTGATCATTCACTCATCTTCTTAGATTTATTTGTTCTATCGATTGGTTGATCACAATTTCATTAAGATCTTAATAAAATAATAACATAAGTGCATTCGTACCAAAATTGTACCGCACTAGATACCGTATTTAAATAGTTTTTTGTACCGATTTAATACCGAAACCGTACCAAACCGTTTTTGTAAATACCGAAACCGTATCGCATCCCATTTAAATTCAAGATCGGATGCGGTTTCGATTTCCGGTATTCAAAGTTGGTACCATACCGATTGACACCCTTAAACGTGACCGAAGATTCATGTAAAAAGTTGGGGAAAAAAATTCTTATTTATTACTTGCATTATTTTCGCCATTGACAAAGTTTGTCAAACATTTTTTTTTTCTTCAGAACTTGTCACATTCATAAGCTTTAGAAAAAGAAAAGAAAAAAACCAAGCTATGTGTTATTAAACGTGCTACCATTAATTAATAAGTCTACTCAGAATTGTTCTTTTCTAATGCCTCGATTGACTAGATTAAAAGCATTAATCCAAGAGGGACCCACCATCATTGCCATTAGTGGGATGGTAATCATCATTATGATTAAAGAAACAAGGGCGGGTGGTAGCGGGAAATTCATCTTAATATATTAGCAGGACGTTTGAAATTTTAACTATTGATTTTATCAGAAATAATCATAATCACTGAATTTTTCTTTTTCAAACAATTTATGAAAAATAATTATTTTCCCCATTTTTTGTTAAAATGGAGTTCAATTTTATTTTATTTCCTACCATTTCTCCGCAGCTTCTCTCCTATTGTCTTACTTTCTTTCTTATCTCATTTGAAGATTTTCTCCAAGGAACTTACTTTCACCGAATTTCGACGATATTTGATTTCACCAACCGGTGAACAAAACCAGGGGGCAAAACGAAGCTCTTTGAAAATTGCCGGATTTGGTGAACCAGCGAAAATCGCCTGAAAATCACTATAATCAAACGAAAATCGCCGAATTTAGTGTTGTTTTTGCTGGATCGTTGAAGGAGAAGGAGAAGAAGAAGAAAGAAAGAGAGAAAGAGAAATACACAAGAGTAGTATCACCAGTGGTTGTAACCCTTTTCACACACCTTTCAAATCTGTCTTTCAGTTCTGGGGACCGTCTTCACAGTAGAGTCTATGTCAGCATCTTTCCTATGAGAATTCTTGAGGAATAAACCTAGGTAATGGGTGACTGACTGACTAGTTCAAGGAGCTAGCTATTGTTACGATTTCATATCAGTCGATCATTTGGATTGTATGTTCCTCTGTTCTGCAAGCATACAAGCTAGTTTCGCCGGATCGTTGAAGGAGAAAAAGAAAGAAAGAAAGAGAGAAAGAGAAAGAAACACTGTGAGCCAGATTTGGGTTGTAGCGGTGAACTCTCAGTAGCGGCATTGACCTCAGAACCTGAAAAACTTTGAAGTTATGAAAAAGAAATGAGGAATGAAACTGAAGTTCGGTGAAATGTCGGCGGCCCAGCAAACCGAGCAAAACGAACGAAATTTCGTTCTTTGATTTTATTTATTTATATTATTTTTACATCTTATTCTTCACTTATGCTAGTTACATATTAGGTTTTTTCTACATTTATTGTGCCATTTTTTGTCTTTGGAATTTCCTTGAAGGTCAAAGATAAGGTTTCGTGACTTCCCTCGTTTACACTAAGATTTATTAATCTCCATTGACTTCAAGGCCCTTCTTTGATCAGTTCCAAGGTTTCTTCTTAAAGTTAAACTCATGTAAAAAATTGACAAAAGACAGAATAAACTTATTTTAGAGAAGGAAAAAATACGCAGGAGTTGGAGAACCTTCTGGGAGTACTTAATAGAAAAAAATGTACTTAAATGAAATACAAAGCATTGATTCGATGCTTTGTATCTCATTTGTATCGAATCAATACTTGTGAAAAATTCCACCCCAAAGAAAAATACTTAAATGAAAAAATTCGAGCTGATTCTTACGGATATAAGTAAAGCCTTGATTTCAAAGAGTGCGAGAATCATCACCTACTCAAATGAAAATAAATTTAATTGATCAAAAGTAGACTTGTAAACGGATTGGATTCAGCTTGGATACATTAGGGGGCGTTTGGTAATCATGACTCCAATAAAATAAATCGTTTGGTTCAGACGTTGAGTCAGAATCCAAATTCTTCAAAAATCACCAAGAATCTACAATTTATACTAAAAAATTGAATCCATTGGTTTCCAAACAGACTCACCTAATTCAACCCCAAATATAAATATGGACGATTCTCATAGAATCACAATTATCGTGAAAATTTTTCTCTACTCATCTTCTCAATAGAACATGAAATTTCCTCTAGGGCTCTTCTTCTCCGTTTTCTCTAGGGCTCATCTTCTCCGCAGAGCTTGAAAATTCTCTCTAGGGTTCATCTTCTCCACAGAGCAAGTATTCTGTTCAGTTTGGGAACGAGCATAGCAATCATTCGTTGAATTCCATCGTTGTTTTCTGAGGTTGGATTTGGCTTCACAAGAGCAAAACGTCGTTGTCGAGCACCATTTCTGGTTCGTTAATCAGGGTAACCAAATGATTTTTCAGATAGATTCACTTTCCGGAATCAGGGTAACCAAACAGTTTTTTTTTACGAATATGATTCTACAGAACCTAATTCCATAGACTCATGATTCCCTTATAATCTGATTCCAGGGAATTGCGGAACCAAACACCCCCTTAGTATTCGAATCTGAATCTGATTAGCAAAACCGCTATCCGAATCCCGCAGAAATTTGGGAGCACGATTCCGAGAAACCGGAGCACTCCGGTAACATAACCTTGTCATCGGTTGCCATTGAAATGTTGAGTCGCTTTCCTTGGAGATCGTCGTATTGGGACAGAAGTGTCCGAATAAATTAGTAAATGGGTAAAGGAATTGTTTTGGCTAGTTTTGTAAAGCCAAACCCAGTATTTGTTATCTTTGTTAAGTTGAACAATTGGCGACTAATTTTGTAAACATAAACTCAATTATAGATAATCATGTAATTTTCCCTTGAATTTATCAGAAATGGGGCTCCCATGGTGACTCAAGCTTTGATGAATTCCTTTTGAATACTTCATATTGGTTCATGGATACTCATGTATATGATAACTCACTAACTCAGCATTGCAGGGTTGGTTGGTTGGTTGGTAAAATCAACACCCCTCAGTGGAGAGGTTGTGGGTTAGATCCTGCTTGATGGTTTATTATGTAATACCCATATCCCCGGTATCTAAAATTAAAAGTCACATGTTCAAAAAAAAAAAAAAAAAAAAATTTATATATATATATATATATATATATATATATATATATATATATATATATATAATTCACTAGCTCGATTAAAAACTGTGATTATCTCTCTGGATGAAGGATTGGTAGCTTAAATGGGAGTGGGTCAAAATAATGACTTACTTCAACATGGTTATTCACCAAAGCCACTCAGTGAGACTTATGTGGGATCCACTGGAAGTCTCATCTCTGATCAATTTTGTCAATATTCAGCTGACGATGTTCCCTAACACAAAGGTGATCCAGACTCCATTTATATTAAAAGCATCAATTCCCAACAACAAAGGCTAAAAGTGAGAGCTTCAATGATGACTCATTCTTCCTAACTTCTAGTGCCAGCATTTTGGGCCTAACCCTTAGGGCTGAGTTGGACAACCAACAAGAGGCCATGAATGACACATGTTTTACACGCTTTTATTGCTATCACTTTTGGCCTAAACCCAATTCAAATGAGTTGGACACCAACAAGCGTACAAATTGAAACTTTCTAACCAATCTTCTCACCTACATGATTTTAAATGGAATCTAATAACTAAACCTATGCTTATTGTTGCCGGATACCCAACAGAGATTGAATTGGAAAGGATGGACAAGAACAAGAAGCTTTGAATCCCTCTTAAAAGCAATTTTGTTTGGTCTTATGGATGGGTGGAAGTTTTGCCTAAATAAATGCAGGTGTTCAAGTTGTTGAAGTTTGGAC
This sequence comes from Hakea prostrata, assembly GCF_041222555.1. NCBI lineage: Eukaryota > Viridiplantae > Streptophyta > Magnoliopsida > Proteales > Proteaceae > Hakea > Hakea prostrata. The sequence continues at coordinate 21,702,984 of NC_142600.1, read as the reverse complement.
TGATTTTGATCAACTTCTTCTTTTTTATTCCTAGGCCTGTTGGACTAACCTGGCCCCTAGAGTTGGTTCTTATTTTGCTCTACATTGTTAGGAATATGTCACATTTGTTTTTGCACTTTACACCATGTTACCAAACATTTTAAATCTTCTTTGTAGAATAGTTATTCTTGAGGAGTACGGATCAATTACCCGTCGGGAGAGCTGCTCCCGACGGCTTTACCACCATAAATACAGGGGACCCATAGGTTGGGTGATAGTTTTTTTTTTTTTTTTTTTAATTATTTTTTATCTATGGGTTCCTTAGGATTTGTGGCGGTAAAGCCGTCGAGGAACACAACACTTTGGCCAACACTTTAGGCTATGAGTTGGTAACTTTAATAAATGGATATGAATGACCCATATCCAAGATACACGTGTAGACTTCGTGAAGACACACTCATCACATGCTTGGCAATGGCCCCACGCCTCATTGTCTCTCATTGAATAATCCAACATTGGAGTCAAAACAAATATAAATAATGCAGATAATCATATGTGATACATAAGCTATGCGAAATAATCACTCCATTACATTACATTTAATATATATATATATATATATATATATATATATATATATATATATATAATAATCCTTAAAAAAAATGCAAGAATGGTAGAATGGTAAGTCTCGTCTCAAGATGTAGTCAATTAAAATTATTTTCTTGCCTTTTCAAAGGGGGTGGGCCGGGAAAAGGGGGTGACTTTGGCTCACATATAATTTAGAGTTTTTTACATTTGGATCCTTTTAGTAAGACTTAAATTAATGTTGAGTCCCTTTAGTGCAATAAATTACGTTTAGTCTTAAGTTAACTAATATCATTTAAAATGTATTAAATTTGTTCTAAAATAACTAAAATACCCTCCCCACCTCCATTCAACTCCCCCCAATACCCAGCACCTCAAAAAAAAAAAAAAAAAAAACCACAACGCCTCCTCATCTTTCCCCTGCCGGAAATCATCATGCTGCCGGAGATTCAACCATAAATTAACAGAATACTACGAAGAAGTTAAAAAAATGTCTAAAAATAATTAAGGAAAGAAAGGTCAACGTGCAAGTTCATTACTTTCAACAGGGAATCTTCATCAGCATCATCTTAATTTTGAAAAGAAATGAAGAGGTTGGGAGAGATTGTAGTTGTTGTACCAATAGAATTTAGTGTTCATTAAGTGATATTTCAGATGTTTTTGCTTTGCAAAATGAGGTCGTAGAGATTGAAACGAGGATGAATCGTTGCATTCTGATAACAGAACAAATCGGTTGGATAGAGAAATTGGTTTCTGGGTTTCAGCTTCAACAACGATCTTTCTCCCGACTTTTTAAATTGATTATTAGGTTTTCCTTTGAAGATTCAAAAGTTAACCAAAATATGCAACTTGAAAACTAGAAAGAAGAGGCTCACAAAGTTTAGTTGCCTAGGCATAGTTGGTCTCCAAAAACCACCACTTCACCCCAAAGGAGTGATTACTAATCCATTTGTGGTAGCCTCCAATAATACTAACCCGAAACCCAATTTGCAAGTCCGAGTATTAGAGCATCGAGTCGGAAGAAGTTGTAGGCCATCCATATTGAAGCTCATGTTTTGGCCCGAGAACCCATGGACTTGGTTGAGCTTGGTGAAGAACCTACCTTATTTGGAAGTGGAAAAAGATTCAGTCAGAACCCGGATGGTTTCGGCAAGCAGATATCCAGTGCAAGAAAGACCAATTTGGAAGATGTTTTGAGTGAGGTAAAAGCCATCTACATGTTGATTAAAGTTTTAGCAATGTTAGGGATCAACCGGAAGTACAAAGCGGCCAAATACGAAAGAGTACCCTAATCAACCGGAAGTTGCTTGAGGTGGTTGATTGGAAATTACAGCCAGAATTGTCTATTTTCCCCCCGACACCCTATTTAAAGTCCCTAAAACCTAATTTCGCATTATTTTAATGCTCTAAATTGTTGAGGATGACTGCAACATCAGAAGGCACGTAAAGAATAGGAAGACCTCGATTTGCAAAAAGTTTCGTGAAGATTTGGTTGACTATTGAACTCTAGAGAATGTTAGTTAGACTACTCTTTTATTCTATTAATTTCTTCACTTTAGAGAGTAGTTTTTCTTTTACATTTTTGCTGGAGATTGGAGATGAAGAATTTTTATTTCTATCATCTTTCAATTGAATCACAGGGAGAATATATCTTATGTCTGTTTTAATGGCGGTTGCTCTTAGAAGGAGATTTATATTTCCATATTCCTATTATGATTATTTTTTTTTTCATTTTTTCGTTGTTGGAGTAGCTTCTGTGGTGTTCTAAGAACGTGTTTTAGAGTTAAGATCATCCCAAAATAAGTCGAAGATGAATAATCCAAAGTTTGAAATTCATACTTGGAATTCTGTTAGAAAACCAAGAGGTCATTTAGAGCAACTAGCTCAATCAACCGATTGGCTTCCAAAGCTTGTTTTGTGGTTGTTTATGCTCAGTTTGATTCCTAAACTCTTAAATAACTTGATAAACATAATTAGGGGTTTTATGGGATCTACTAGAGTTGTTGGTTGTGGGGATTTAACACGTTTATCCATATTTTTCACTAAGTTAGGTAAGGACGTAGTTACATACATAACTAGGTTTATTTGATATGTTGATCTACTTATTATTCTAAATATATCAATGACTCTATATCTTGTTGTAATTATTGTTATGTTTGTTTGCTTGGTAATTATGAATCATGAATGATGTTCATTATATTTTACTTCTTTTCATCTTGTGGAATGATGTTGATTGGTGCGATTATGACTTGGGGAATACTTGGTCTGATATTCTTATCTTAGGACATCAAGGACTGTGGTATGGGACATTGTCTTTGATGTTCCCAATACCTTTCATAGTTGTTGTTATTCATTACCTAGGATGTTTAGATGCATGGTTAGGTTACTCATACATGCTACTATCATTTTGACACGAGTATTGAAACCAAGTGACCCGTGATGGCAGTGACGTGGTATATAAGTGATTGTTGCCTTACAAGGTTTTTTATATTTCATTCCTTGTGGAAATCTTTATTTTTATTCATATTACTTTACTGGTCCTATGTATGGAGTAAGGGGGGTTAAGCAGTATCCATTGATCAACTCTAGTATCTGGGAGGGAATTAATGAGAGGCAGGCCAAGAGAGTTTACCGATGAGGGAACCAAGCTATGAACCCGGTGAGGATTACTCTGGAGTACACAGAGACTCCTGCTCCTGTTTCGATTGTTCTTGCAGAGTTTAGCCTTTATGAGATTCCGAAGGATACCCTTGCGATTCCTTTTGAGGACATGGTGGCATTGGTTGCGTCTACGTATTACATTGTTTGCCACATTAGGATGATCGTTAGACTCTTCGAGTGGCTTGGGATAGATGAGTTGGATTTGTAATCAACATTGAGACATTTACTTTTGCTTCCGCTGAACTACACTTAGATAATGATTTTATGTCCTTTAATACTCATTCTTCTATGAAAATTTTGGAGACTTCATTATTATTAATTGATGAAGTGCCTTTTGCTCTTGAGTATGAGATTGTGTGTCTTATTTACTATTGATAGTATAACTGAGGTCTTGTGGTGTGGATCACATTCAAAGGTTATCAAGTTGGTTTGGTACCGTCCGGTGGGATGTGACGCTATTAAACCTGTAAATTCAAAAACAAAAGCCTAGTTTTGACACAAGTCCTTAGTTTTGGCACAAATTTTGCATTTTTTATCTCTTTATTTCTTCTTCACATAAATCTGTTTATTTATGATTGAATCCATGGCGGTAGGATGATTTCCAACAAAGGAAAGATGAGGTAGTGGTGGTAGTTTCTCTCTCTCTCTCTATATATATATATATAATTTGTGATCGATGATTTCCTACAAGGTGGATGGATATAGAGGGGACATGTTAGTCATAATTTAACACCTACCAAACAATATTAGTTGCTTTGGGACCTAGACGTAATTTTTTGCACTAAGGGGACCCAACATCAGTTTAGGTCTCACTAAGAAGACTACGCATAAAAAACTCCATAATTTAAATATAAAGCTGGACTTCACCCCTAGCCTGGAGGTGATTCGAATTTTGACCTCCTATGCGGATTGCGGTGCCATAGGCCTTTTGCCAACTAAGCAACCCTTCAAAATTTAAGAAAATAAAATTAAGAAAGGAAAGAGCAAACATACCGCCTACATCTCCACGGTATGTAAAAGGATCCAAGTAGTAAAAGTAAGAATAAATTACCAAAAAAAAAAAAAGTAAGAATAAGAATGAATGCTCTTTATTTTCTCATAAATAAAAAAAAATTTCTATTTCTACCTCTGTGTTTACTTTTAATCCATTCTCAAAAGTTTAAATTTACAATTCTCCCAAGAAAGTAAACTATTATCTTTCATTTTCTGCGATATTTTAAAATGACCATATAAATTTTTATTTTATTTTTCTTTTCTCCCTCTTTTATAGAATCCACAAGAGTGTATCTTTTTTATATATTTTTTTCGTCTTTTATATAATAATTTGATTTTTGTCTTCTTTTATAGTTATGGTTTTTGTCTTTTTTTCAATAGTAACTCATTCAATGTGATTAGATGCATTCTTTCTCCTTCTCTTATATATATATATATATATATATATATATATATATATATATATTTCTTTAGTTTTATAATAGCCACTAAAGAAGAAAGAAAGCATAAATAAAAATTTGGATGAAGATAAGGAAAAGAAAAAAATAAAAAAACACAGTTAATCACATATAATGAATTTTTATAATGAAAGATTAGAAAAAGAAAAAAATTACTTTAATTGACCAATGAGACAATAATAGAGGATAATTTGGTCATTTTACAATATTAGAGAATGAGAAGTAAAAATTTACTCTTTGAAAGAGTTAGAAATGAAACTTTTATGATAGTACTAGAGAGGAAAAAATATCACTAAGCGAATAAGAAGTTTTTTTTTTGTTTTTTAATCAAAAATGAAATTCTTGAGAGGATAGTAAAAATAAGAGAATAAGAGGTTTTTTTTTTGCTTTTTAATCAAAAATGAAATTCTTGAGAGGATAGTAAAAATAAATAGAAGAATAATTATTAGGAGGAGATAAAAAAAATTATTTATCTAACATAAATGGAGAAAAAAAGAAAAGTTAAAAGTCAGCATAGAAAAGAGGAAAGACATGAGCTAGACTTTTCTTCGACAACAGAGAGAAAGTGCATGCACGTTACTACGTTGGTTGTAGGCGGCATAGAGAAAGGGAGTTAGAGAAGGAATCGCTTCACCCCTCATTTTTTTCTCATATTAATAATAATAATAATGTTTTTTTTAAATAAGGAGAGAGAAAAAAATAAAAGCATAGAAAATCTTCCACCAGCATTGCATTGCCTTTTTTCTTTTTAAAACATTCTATTTTTTCTCCTCATCTTTCGCGTTCATTTTTTCAATACTCACTTCGTCCTGTCTGAAAATTTTCTTCTTGTCAGTTATCCTTGTCGACGTTGTCCAAATAATTTGACGTGTTCTTGTCTCGTCATCTCCAGATCTCACCTTATAAGCTTCGGAATTCTTATTCATTGCCCATAGAATTCGGGGTGTTTTGACAGTTTTCGGATTGTAAGTTTCTTCGCTTTTATTCAAAATTTAGTTCAAGAAGATAGGCCCCTTTTTTTGGATTGGGGTGTCTATCTCCTAGTGATATCTCAAGCATTGTGGGAATTAGGGTCCCGATCCACGGACATCAGGTGGAGTTTTTAGGGTTTCTTCTTTCCTCCGGTGAATGCATTTTCTTGTTGTTGGATACTTTAATCAGCGTTTGCTTGATCGAGGAAGAGCTTTGGGGTAAAGGTTGATAGGGAGGTTCGATTGTTTGGTTGGTTGAGAAGTTCCTTTTTTCGGGAATTCTGTTTCCATCAATTTGTTGTATGTCAATAGGAGATAGACAAGGCTCTTTCTATCGTTTTTCCTTCTTTTTTTATTTTTTGGGTCTTCTCTGCTCTGTTTTCTCGACGATTTATGGCGTTCTGGGTTGATAAATCCGGGAGGTCATATTGGGACTTCAGGACATGGTGGATTTGTTGAATGGAGAAATGAAATAGCTTGCGGTTTTAGGCTCTACATAATTTTTCTGAAGGGTAAATTGGTTGGATTCTGAAGAAGCTTAATCTAAGCTAAGATATTGTAATTCTTGAGAAATTAAGAGTGAGGTCTGTATAGCTGAATTTAATCATGGAGCATGTCATTGGTGGGAAGTTTAAGCTCGGGCGTAAGATCGGGAGTGGATCTTTTGGCGAGCTTTACCTAGGTATGGATGGATTATTTTCTGAGCGTATTAATGTGTTCCTTTCAGTACCCTTCTATTCTGCATTCCGTATTTTCTTCTGTTATTATACAGGAACAGCAATATGTTCATCTGTATTTTATTTTTTCCCCTGATTATTTTTGGCGATTTAACTTGATCTAGGGGTTAACATACAAAGTGGAGAGGAAGTGGCCGTCAAGCTGGTGAGTCGGTATTCTTATTTTTGGGTGAAATTCTCGTATTCCCTGTGATTCAGAGGTTATTATTGAACTAATCTGCTTGGCTTCAACCTTAGGTCGTTAATTTAAATTGTATACTGACGGGAGCCTGTAATATGTCTTTCTCTGTTTGTTTGTGGCTGGTCTTATTATATGGCGTATACTCTGGATATGTTCCATGGAATTGAGCTTCTTTTAACCCCAGAAGCATCCCTATATCCAACCTAAGATTTGAGGGAGCCTTTTTACTAAACAAAAATGCTGATTTGTCTGGGTTAATGTGTAGACTTGAAACTTGCTCATATTCCTGAAAAACATTGGTGATTGAACTGGCATTTTGATGTGAGACAGGAGAGAATAACATGCAATCATTAGCAAAGAAGAGGTGATTAATTTATGGGCCATGAAAAGATATCCTAATACCAGGCAGTTTGGAATCCCTCTATCAGCCCTGAGTCTTTGGGTAAGGGTCTCTTGGCACATGATAAAAATGTAGGGACTAAGAGCACAACCCTGTCTGATTCCTCTCGGGGGGAAATAATGGTATACTACGGGAAAGGGACCCATTAATTAGTCTTTGGGTAGATGATGATAATAGTGCTACCTTAGGTGTTTCGAGATTTCATGTAAGGTCAATGAAAACCTGCCTGAAATTAGCTGTAACTCTGAAACTTAGTCACCTCTTTTCTCCCCCCATCCCCACTGTTTTCCTTAAACGCAAGGATTATAATAAATATAGCATGTCCATGGTTTGCTTTCATCTTTCGATCTCTAATTTCCCCCTTCCCTTACCATACCATGTTTTTATATTAATTATTTTAGATTAGATGTGTGAAATAAGTTTTGCTTTTATATTAATTATTTTAACATCTGTGCTAAACGTTTTTCCTACCATTGCAAATTTAGGAGCCTGTGAAGACCAAGCACCCTCAGCTTCATTATGAATCCAAATTGTATATGCTTCTTCAAGGGGGAAGTAAGTTGCCTTTTCTTCTTTTCTGTGTTGAAGTTTGCTTAGTTTTTCCATTAACAATGACAGATTTACTTATTCAACAATAAAATCAGAACTACGTTGACATGATACGACTGATAATGACTTGTTCTATAGGATAAACTATTTAAAGGACATGATTTATCATATTATGCATCATATCATGTTTTCCTCATATTTATTTATTTACTTCTTGGTTGAAGCTGGGATTCCTCACCTGAAGTGGTTTGGAGTTGAGGGTGAGTACAATGTCATGGTTATTGACCTTCTTGGGCCAAGCCTAGAAGACTTATTCAACTATTGCAGTCGGAAGTTCACATTGAAAACGGTGTTGATGCTTGCTGATCAAATGGTAAGTTTTTGTGATCTGTTACATTGTTCGGAGAAAGTTGACATGTACGTGGAAAAGCTGTTATCATGCTTGATTATTCTCAAAGTAAACTAAAGTCAGCTATTGGAGCTGGCATTGGTAATGTGTTCTCTTGCCATTTCTTTGTGCAGATTAACAGGGTTGAGTATATGCACTCAAAGGGTTTCCTTCACAGGGATATAAAGCCTGACAACTTTTTAATGGGTTTAGGGCGCAGAGCAAATCAGGTATTGCTTACAGTTACTACTCTATGTAGTAAATCAGATATTGGGATCATTACCTAATTTTACTTAGCAAATAAGACTGTTGATAAACAATGTAATTTAGCCAGATTCAATGAGATCCAGAAAGTTCGAAGAGTCTAGAGTTACCAAGGCATCCAGGTTCCTTGGGTGCCTAGCTGGTGCTTTACCACTTTGTTGGTGTCTCCTTGCCACCTTGATAACTGAATCAGTCTTTCTGTTAGCACTAGAACAATGGAAACAACAGACTTGAACTCATGGATTTGTGTTTATGCATGTGTCCAGTGCTATGGGATTTTCATGCATTTTATTTCATTTGTCTGTGGCTGCTCATGAATGTGGAAAGAATTGTAATAACTATTAACTAGAGCTCTACTTATGTTCTCTTCTTTTAATGAGCTTCCTCTTTACTGTTTAGGAATTAGTAAGTCTTCTGCTTAGTCACCTTCCCATGTTTGTGGGAAGTCAAATAAGCTGAAGCATGTTCAGGTAGTATCCCTGTAGTAGGCAAGCATGTAGGATGAACCACTCAAATAACAGTGGGGAGTTGTTCATTTTTATGTTTTCATATTTTGATTAGTTCAGGATTAAGAGTCTTCCCTGAGTTATTTTCCATAACACTGGGAATTCTACTGCTTAGTATTATGATGTAATTTTTTCTACCCCACAGAACTTGCAGTTGCCATGGAGGAAATGGTTAGCTGGAATACCACCTGGAAGTATCTAGTGTCATTGTCAAGTCGAATATGCTACTGTTGCTTTCTAAATGAAGCTGTGACCTCAAAAGGTGTTTTATTTCACTCAGCATGTGGTCCAAACCTTGAATCTCGTTGTATGAATTGCTGTAGACTAGGTGAGGCATGAACAACGTCAACATTTTCCAAGTGTAAGGGATATGGTCCATGTGGGAGCATGGACACTCAGAATTGGTGCCCAAGTTCTAGTAAATTGATGGCCTTTCCATATTTGCATAGGATAATGTTGGTGATAACTTTTATGGATATAGCAAGACTTTGGATAGTCCATTTGTGCTGAATGAGGATGTTGAGGCAGATGAGTGGTCAAACTAGGGGAAAAAAATCCGGAATGAATAAATCAAAGCTAATTTAGGAACAACAGATACAATCCTAGATTTGGACTAATAATCTCCGAAGCGAAGTTTGATCAAAAGTTGTTAGTTAGCGTTAACTGATGGAGATAACATAGTAATAAATTGTTGTAACAGAATTTGCGCTTCAGAGAAATACAAAACTCAATTAAATTAAAAATAAATTTAATTACAAAAGAAATAAAGAGATAGATCAAATCGAATCTTCTTAAGATGATTAGTTCTTGCCTATGGTGCTTAGCAAATTGATGAATTTCGCCTCCTAGGATACAACTCTTTGAACCAACTTGAGTAGCACTCCAATGAATTGGACTCAATTGAAATTGATAGAATTCACCACTTAGAAACTAAAAGAAGATTATTATTCTCTAGACTTTAAACTAAAGAAAACTAAAAAAGTGTAAATTTTAAAGAGAAGAGAAGTGCCAAAAAGTGGAAAATCTCCATTTTTCATGAGTCTTACATCCTATTTATAAAGCAAACTGCACGGGCACCCCAAAATGGAGGCTTTAAAGCACTGACACCCCACTTTATCTTTGGAAAAGCAAAGGCACCCCAAAGCTGGATTTTTATTGGACGCATTATTCCAATCTGTCTATGAAGATCATTAAACCACTGTTTATGTATTTTTAATTCCAAAAATATCCATTTTAATTGTGCATTATTACCTAAATACCCTTATCAAAATCTTAGGGTAAAAATCAGCAACATGCCTTCATTGGGATACCCTTCACAGCGGGATAGAAACCCATTGAGAGCACCATGATTATGAGATGGTTCCTCCAGTAAGTGATCCTCCCATCTTCAACCTCTGCCGAAGGGTTTCGATGGTGGTGGCTTTGCCAGATCCTTCTTTGCAATTTCTGCAATCTCATCGTACCTCCTCAACCCAGGAAGTGCATCACCTCTCTCAATCCCCTGAATGATCTGAACGTATTCTGGGTTTTCGCCATTATACTTATAAGACCCATTCGTAAGAAGCTTACATTGATTCAGGCTTCAAAATCTTGTAGATCCCAGCAAGAAGTCCTCTAATTTGGGGGCATGGCAGGTTGCTTCAATTGAATAAACCCCATTGAAGTTGTTGTCAGGGAAAGGTATCTCCAAAAATTCCCACAAACGACCTCACCAGAGCGACTCAAGACTGGCTTTTTTGTACTCTAAAAGCATCTCCATTTTTATACTCTACCCTACACTTCATTTCAATTAGAAACACTGATGAAATTCATCCCAAAAAACAAACTAGGTGAAGTCCATCAACCTTTTGTTCTCTCTCTGCAATTTAAGAGGTCCAAACTACAAGCGCCATTATTGATAAATGTTCTTTTGACTACTACATTGGGTTTTCCTATTGAAAAATCAGAGTTGTATTTTGATTTCATCAACATTTCTGGAGTTCTAGTTCTAATCTGGTAGAAGCTAATCAAGCGGTTTTTATTCCAATTCCAGCGAGCTTGCATCTAAAAATTCTGGACTGTGGAATGGAAAATGAGACCTGGATTGTGCTTCTTTTTGTTTCTCCTCCTTCGAAATGACTTGTCTGAGAAGGAGAAGAAGAAGAGGAAGAGAGAGTTTCAGAGGTTTGACATGGTGCTAGTTGTCAATAAGATTCAACACAAGAAAAAAGAACTAGATGAAGTCTTTTCACTCCCTTATACATAAGGGGTATAATGGTCTTTATGATTGTACAACTAACCATTTCATCGGAATATAACCTTTGTATTTTTCAAAGATAAAGTGGGGTGTTAGTGTTTTAAGGCCTCTATTTTAGGGTGTCAATGCAATTTGCTCTATTTATAAAGGATGAAAAGACATATATAAACCAATATGTGTATTTGAAGCAACATGCCTAGTTGAAACAATATGCCCATTGAATGAAGAGGCACTTGAATCAATGTTACCTTTAAATCAACGTGATTATTTCAATCAAATACCCATTAAACTCAAGAGGAGTAGAGGACATATTGAACCAATTTGACTGTTTGATTCAAAATTATTCTTAAATTTTTAAATAAAAACATTAATGATGACAATCCCCCACATTTAAAAAAAATGACTCGAAGAAACCTAGTGTGTTGATTGAAGGATAATGCATCAAGATAGGTAGCTTTCGCTTTGAACCTTCATTAGTGAAAACCTACTAGACTCAATTGACTAGTCGATGGACTATGCCTTGAATCGCCAGTTGTTTATGTAAGCCTAAACAATAGATTTCACATAGAGCTCTTCCAATTTTATACTTGTTCTTGGTTGTGTTCATTCTTTTGGCCCTAACTTCTCACATGTGTGCTTTAGAGAATTTTGCCTTTAAAAATTTTCAGAGTCAGCCTGCTCTTCACGCATATAGGTGCATTCTTTTCAAAAGTATCCTACAATACTTCACTTAATATTCCAAATTATTTGGTCATTGAGCTATAGGAATCATTAAACACATAACGTACCCTAAACCATAGTAGGTAGTACTGGTGCATTGTGAGAACGGAAAACAGTCTTAAAATAGAGTTTCCAAAATTTGCGTTGTCTTATTGAACCTAGTCCATGGGATCTCCAATCGCTAGGTTAGGTTTCCACATTGGAATCTCTTTATTTAGGTTAAAGGTTTTTAACCCCAAAGGTTTTTAACTCCATTCCCCCTGATGCACAGTTTACTTGCTCTCTTGACAAGCCTTTTGTCAGCAAATTCACAATACTTTTCTTTGACTTTACAAAATCTATGGAAATTCTATCATCTAAGAGCAACTGTCTCACAGTATTATGTCTACGATGAATATGTTTAGATTTACTAGTATACATCACATTTTGTGCCCTTGTAATTGCCGCTTGATTATCAAAATGTATGCAAATTGCAGGCACTGATTTTTTGCCAAAACAGAATATCCTTTAGAAAATGCCAATGCCACTTTGCTTCTTCACCAGCTTTGTCTAAAGTGCTGAAAATAGAATATCCTCTAGATTGAGACACATTTCTTGGTTTTAAACCCAATGGATATGGATCCTAAACGGATCGACCCATTCACCATATCCAACCAGCTAAATGGATTAACCCATTTAACTATTCATATCGTATAGCGGGTTTGAGACAGAAATGATTCATCTTTTCTTCTGATTTCTTTATTCTCAAAATCACTAGCCTCACCCATGTCTTTGTATTAAACGTAGACATTAGAAAAGTCTTAGCTGATTTCACATATCAAGACTAATCTCCATTATAAACAAATCATTCATATATAGGATAATAAGAATACCCTATTATAATGAAATTTGGTATGGACATACCTATCGGTATCGTTAACATGAATCCCATTTGATAACTAAACACTATTTAACTTTTTCATGCCATTGTTAAGGCTTATTTTAGTCCATACAAAGACTGGACCAATAAGCCTTAACATCACCATTAAAGGAAATACATGCTCAAATATAAAATCTAAATTCAACAGGAGAATTTAAGCAACAAATCACCATTATGTTTTAAAAACTAAAATCTATAAGCAATGTTATTTTGAGCATAGCTACTTATGGTCATGGGAATTTACGTGGAGATCCCCCGTAATTCCTCATATATAAATAATGTTTACATACCAAGAATTCAACAAAAATTCATCCTTCTTAACAACTAATGTGTCCAAGAAACTCTAGCCCTCACTATGATGTCTAGTAGATGAATGGATGAGGATACCGTTCCAGCAATGAAATTAAGGAGGCATGCTTGCAAATTCATTAAGCATTTCAACAAATGCTAATGTTCACTCATTTGCAAGCTTTCTATGTTCACTCGCATAATCATCTATTCTAAGATTGTTGAGACTAGCATTATCTGCAATTAGTAGCTTATCATATAGAAGATTATAAGAATATCAAGAACAAGGCCCACAAGATTTAGTGACATATGTCTTGTATTTTATGAAATACTAGTCCCGGGTCCTACATTTCTACCAAAATCCGCACCATCAACTATCTTCTCATCACCACTAATAATGTCCTCAACGACATTTTGAATATCGGGAGAATTGTTAAACATTCCTGCTATCTACATCTAAAGTGCAAACACAATAATTAATCATCTTAAGATTGTTGTACAATAACAAAAATTTGCACTTAAGAGAAATACAAATCTTAATTACATTAAAATTGTTTGGTGCTACTATTTTCAATTATGAATTTTTGTTAAATTCTTGATATGTAGATATTATTTATGTATGAGGAATTGTGGGGGTTCTTCATTAAATTCCCATGACCATAAGTTGTTATACTCAATATAATGTTGCCTATAGATTTTTAGTTTTTAAAATATGATGGTGATTTGTTGCTCATACTCTTGTGAACTTAAAGATGTTATATTCTTTGAGCATGTATTTCCTTTGATAACGAATAAAACTTTAACTAGTACATATATTAGTAATGATATCAGTTCTTCACAAAAGAGAAAGGGAGACCCTCAAGATCTAGTGAAGAGGAACTAATTGATAAAAATCACTTAAGAAGAAATGTTTATCAAACAAACGGAAAGTTGCATTGTTCAAAGGTAAGAACATAAAGCTTTTAAATTGGTCTGGTCTTTGTATGGACTAAAACAAGCCCTAAATAATGGCATAAAAAATTTATGTTGTGTTATCAAATGTGTTTCATATTAACAATACCAATAGGTATGTTTATACCAAGTTTCATCATAATAAGGGAATTCTTATTATTCTATATGTGAATGATGTGCTTATAATGGGGATTAGTTTTGATATGTGAAATTAGCTAAGGCTTTTCCAATGTTTAAGTTTGACACTAAAGATATGGGTGAGGCTGATTTGATTTTGAGGATAAAGATAGTCAAAAGAGAAGATGAAATACTTTTGTACATAGTTAAATGGGTTGAGCTTATTGGATATGGTGAATAGGTTGTGATCCATTTAAGATCCATATCCATTGGGTTTCAACCCAAGAAAGGTGTCTCTTTCTAGATGATATTCTATTTTTATCGCTTTAGACAAAGCCGGTGAAGAAGCAAAGTGGCTTCGGCATTTTCTAGAGGATATTCAGTTTTGGGAAAAAAAACTAGTGCTTTGCAATGTGCATACATGTGATAATCAAGCAACAATTGCAAGGGCACAAAATATGATGTATAACGGTAAATCTAGACAAATTCGTCATGGACATAATACCGTGAGACAGTTGCTCTCAAATGGTATAATTTCCATAGACTTTGCAAGTCAAAGAAAAATATTGTGGATCCGCTGACAAAAAGCTTGCTAAGAGAGCAAGTAAACTGTGTATCAAGGGGAATGGGGTTAAAAGCCTTAACTTCTATAAAGAGATTTTAGGGTGGAAACCTAACCTAGCGATTGGAGATCCCATGGACTCGGTTCAATAAGACAATGCAAATTTTGGAAACTCTAGTTTGCGAACTATTTTCCATTCTTAAGATGCACCAATGCTACCTACTATGGTTTAGGGCAGGTTATGCATTTAATGATTCCTATAGCTCAATGACCATATAGTTTGGATATTAAGTGAAGTATTGTAGAATACTTTTGATAGGATCACACCCATATGCGTGAAGAGCTGGCCGACTCTATGGAGATTTTTAAAGGCAAAGTTCTCTAAAGCACGCATGAATCCTAAGAAGTTTAGGGCCGAAGGAATGAACACAACTGAGAAAAAGTATAGAATTGGAAGAGCTCTATGTGAGATTATTGTTTAGGTTTATATAAACAACTAACAATTTAAGGCATAGTCCGTCGACTAGTTGAGTGAGTCCAATAGGCTTTCACTAAGGAGGATCAAAGCGAAAGCTACCTATCTTGATGCATTGTCCTTCTATCAGCACATTGGGTTTCTTCAAGTCATTTTTTTTAAAGTTTGGGGGATTGTTAGTATTAACGTTTTTATTTAAAAAATAATAATACAAGTTTTTTACATGAGCCCCCTTCGTTTCCTCTGGAAACACTCCGCACCTCCCCCCAATCAAAGTCTTACTAAGCCCCCCCCCCCCCCAATACTTCACACCATCAGTTTCCTTTGAACCATAAACATGATTTTACCTTTTTACCCACACTTAATAAATTCATATATTAAATAATATTTTTAATATTTATTTAAAAATACTAAATAATATTTTAAATATCACCATTTACCCTTAGATTAAATGACCTAATTTGTTCTACAACAAAAATGTCCAAATTTTCCTTTAATAAAAAAAATGCATGATCATTTTATCACTCTATGGGTAATACGGTCATGTTAACAGTTTTTTAATTTGACTTCAAACAGTTAATTGTTTACCTTTGTTAACAGTGTGAAAGGGGGCTTTCTAAAGTTTTGATTTTGGAGGGGATGCGCCATGTTTCCGATGAAAATGGAGGGGGCTTATGTAAAAAATTCTAATAATTATAATTTTGGATCAAATAGTCACATTGGTTCAATATGCCTTTTGAGTTTAATGGGTATATTGATTGGAATAGGCATGTTGATTTAAAGGTTACATTGATTCAAGTGCATTTTCATTTAATGGACATATTGTGTCACTTAGGCATGTTGTTTCAAATGGACATATTGGTTCATATATGTCTTTTCATCCTTTATAAATAGGATAGGATGAAAGACTTATGAGAAGTGGGGATTTTTCCACTATTTGGCACTTCTCTTCTCTTTAAAATTTACCCTTTTTAGTTTTCTTTAGTTTAAAGTTTAGAGATTAATAATCTTATTTTAGATTTTGAGTGTGGTGAATTCTATCAAGTTCAATTGAGTCCAATTTGTTGGAGTGCTACTCAAATTGGTTCGAAGAGTTGTATCTTGGGAGGCGAAGTTCATCAGTTTGCTAAGCACCATAGGCAAGAACTAATCGTCTTAAGGAGATTCGGTTTGATCCGTACCTCTCTTCATTTCTTTTGTAATTGAGTTATTTATTTCATTAGTGTAAATTCTGTTACAACAATTTATTATTATTATTGTACGACAGGTTCTGTTCGCCGTACCAAAAGCGGTCCTGAACGGTGAAGAAATTACTGAGTGCCTCTCTTCACTTTCTTTGAGATTTTATTGCTTTTGAGTGGGTCATTATTTGGGGTTTCTGAATCCCAGATCACACAGTATATTTTTACTGCCCTGTAACTCTGGGCCATTTGTTTGATGTGCCCTTTTCAGCTCTCCTGTTAGTAGTGTTTTGGTGTCAATAAAAAAAAGTAGCGGATATTGATGAGTTGTCATTGATTTTGCTGCCTTCCCATTTTTACTTTTATTGTCTACTGCGAATGCACATATATTTTTTTTGTACTCTTTTTTATCATGTTTGTCTTTTTTCTTCCTCGCTTGGTACTGTATATTTCTGGTTTTTTCCCTCTACTCTCTCTTTTTGAGGAATTCATTACATTTTAAATAAATATTCTGTTGATTTTTTTAATAAATAATTATATGTTTTATTTAAATTTGTATTGAATTTTTATTTCCCCCCTTTAATATGAACAACTTAAACTTAATTTTTGGTGGTGAGAAATTAGTGTTAAGCAGAATTTTTCTTTGGTAAAATAGCTAAGTAGCATTTAATTTTATTGGGAAATAAGATACCCATGTGAGCCGTGAGGTAACTAATTCGAGAGATGGATTAACATAGAGATTCAATGAGGAGATATTTAAATGGCATGGATAATGATATAGAATTTAGAATTCGAAAAATAGAATGTTCGACTGAATACCAGTCTGTAACTCCCACATCTTTGTGATGCTTTCACAAGGGAAAAAGTGTCTTTGTGAGGTGCGTGTTATTACTTTTAATGTTTCCCACCCCCTCTATTTGTTTGAGCCTAATAGAGCATGTGCATTTCTTTTCATTCCAAAGAATTCCCCCCCCCCCCCCCCACAATGCACGCAATCCATACATACACAGCATAGGTCCATAAAGAATTTTTCTGGGTTGGTACTTATGAGTCATCACACCTCTAAGAAATCGAGTGAAGAGATCTAGTAAGTGATACCCAGAATCAATTATTACCCCCCAAGCTAACTTCAGTGCAAATAATAATAAAAATAGAAGAATAACGACTTCTAGGCATGATCTAAACAAATCAAACTGCATATACATAAGGAATTTCTGTAAGCTCCTATTGTCAAACTAAGGTGAAGAGCTGATAGAAGAATAAATGGACAACCCTAAAAATTAGTAGTTTGCTGAGTGAAATTAAGGACATCTAGTCAGTAAGACTTCTTGGGTTCAGATAAAGCTGGTATGCTGATCAAAGAAGGGGGAGGGTATGGGGCTAAGTCCTAGATGGCTATATTAACTCTTAAGATAATATCCTAGTTGATCCCTAGTCCTAACTACCTGCCTGCCCTTTGGAAGAATTTCTAGAACAACAAAATAACATCAGCTTAGCTTACCTTTTTCGAAGGATTTCTAAGACAACTTAATGACACTAGTAAGTCTAATTAATTAAACTCTATCAACTCAAAGATAGGTTGGCTAAGAAAGTTATTGGGGTTTTCGTACTCATGTATCCATGTTTTAGGTCCACAAAGTTGGCCGATTACAAGGGAAACCCAACCATTGAAGGCCAAATCTGTACACCTTACAACCTAGGTTATTTTTAAAGGAAAAGAGGGTCTTCTTTGGTGCTTGATCTGCATCATAAAAATTAGTTGTTTTTTCTTTAAAATAACATGAGAGAATGAGGGATAGTGGGGGCTCCTTTTTTTCTTTTCTTTTTCCTCTCTCTCTCTCTCTTTCTTTCTTTCTTTACAATGTGTGCAATTTTCTCTATAATCTTTGTCCTTTTTATGGGTTCAGTTTGCTTGATACATGTTTTCTTCAGTATCTATCTTCCTGATCTACTCTTGTCCACAGGTATATATAATTGATTATGGCCTTGCCAAAAAGTATCGGGATCTTCAAACTCACAAGCACATACCATACAGGTATATTTTAGCTGTATTTTGAATTAAGATCACTGGTTTATGCTTTTTTGTGTTGTTGTATGTGTTTCGCTTTTGTGATCCAGGTGATTGTAGATTACATATTATCTGTAGGCTTGAATATAACTGTTTCATGCGTCTTCTACTGCAGGCCATGTTTCTAATTCTTTCCTTTTACTTTCGGTTCTGTGTACGGCTGATGCTATCTAAACTAACCTTTTATCTGCACTTAATGCTAACTTTTAATCTTAATTTATAATAATTTTTGAGGTGCTTTACTCTCTCATTGGCACATTCATACATCCTTTGGTTCTTTCCTGTTGACAGATTGTATTAATAATGAAGAGAGATTTTCAATGGATTACGGAAGTAGTTGAATTTTAAAAAATTTAAGATGGAATAATCAAGAATGCTAGTAGGATAGAAAATAGAGTTCTTTTTTTTTTCATTTTGCCCGCTTAAGTTGGGCCCAAACTCTAGGTTGTCCACTTAAGTGGCCAATATTACATGTTGCCCAATCTGATGAACTTGGAATATTACAAAAAACCCAATGTTAGTTTTCTGTTAACTTTGAATTTGAAATTACCATTTTGTCCATGGGGTGAAAGAAAATATAAGTTTTTTATTTTACAAAAACCTCACTTAGTTTTCTAAAATTTACAAAAAAACCTAGCTTGGTTCACTGATTCACTTGATGATGCTGCTGACGAGGGAGATTGAGCTAACCTGCAGTAGGCAGTTAGGGGTTTCAAGAGTTTCTTCGGTAATCACGGAATCGACATCGTTCTCTTCGGGTTTTTCTAATCTCTGAGTTTATGATGGTTGCGGCCTTGACCACAACACAACGCTGATTTTGCCTCATTGAAGAAGGAGAGAGTTTCAAATCCAATTGTTCTGCTGTGATCATGAACCCTAGATGATGAACCACAGGAGAAACTAGCTCCCACCGT
Source organism: Hakea prostrata (assembly GCF_041222555.1). Lineage (NCBI taxonomy): Eukaryota > Viridiplantae > Streptophyta > Magnoliopsida > Proteales > Proteaceae > Hakea > Hakea prostrata. The sequence goes on along the minus strand of NC_142600.1, from coordinate 21,683,878 downwards.
GTTCATCAACGATGCCATAGTGTTCTTAGGAACCAAATTTGAGAGTTGAGAGAAAGACTGGAAATTGGGGGTTTAGGCTCAACCCTAAATCAAGTGCAGTGAATTATAACGCAACAATTTGAGATTCCACTGATTTCTTCGAAGCGCGGGCAAGGATTGCGATTCAAAAGGGCTGGGAAACACAACCCAAAACCTAAAATTGGTGCAAAGAACACGACAAAACTACTTGTACAAAACCTGGATGTGGCTTCTATCTACTCGAGTACTCTAGTTGGGTATTGGGATAAACAAAAATTTTTTCTTTTGGTAAAGGAGCATCTCTGTTTAATCCTATGATAAACAAAAAAATTTCCATGTATGTTGTATGTTTTGACAATTCCCCGCCGTCTCTTTATCGGTTGTATGTTGTAATCTTCTTGCAGTTTTCAGTTAGATTTTTCCAGCTAATATTTTCGGCCAGGGATGGTGGTGGGTACTTTCCGGCAGGGGGTAAAGTTGAGGTAGAAGATGGGTGAGGGAGAAATCCCCTCCCTTCACCCACTAAAAGGTGGGTGAGGGGGCATTATTGTCATTTACTGTGCTGGGGGTATTTTGGTCCATTAACATTCAAAATTTGAAAACTTAACACTCAAATGGTGAAAAATTAATATTGGGGTTTTTGTAATATTCCAAGTTCACCAGATTGGGCAACATGTAATATTGGCAGCTTAAGTGGGCAACCTAGAGTTTGGGTTCAACTTAAGTGGGCAAAATGAAAAAAACCCTAGAAAATATAGTCGGTAGATGGTATTAACACATTCTTCTTCTAATAAATCAGATTTAATATGTAAAAATTAGAGCCTTCTAGCACCACCCAGTTTTTTCAGTCACTGTTAATATTAAAACTGATCCTTAGAATTAGATGAGATTTGTGCCATTAGTAAAGTAGACTATGAGTGAAGCTGAAAATACCTAGTTTATGTTTGCCTTCCCCCCCCCCCCCCGGCAAAAAAAAAAAAAAGGAAAAACAGACTTCAATGATTAAATAAGAACTAACCATAACTACAGCAGCTTATAAATGAAACATGAAACTACAAAATTGTCTGGAATTCAAACAGAATAACCAAACATGTAGTCCCTTCAAACCTAGCATACCCTAATACAATAGTAAGCCAATTAACCTAAATAGCTTAATTTGACCCCAGCATTTATTTCATATGATTCACCATAATGTGTTAGTGCTAGCTTGCTCATCATGGTTTGCACTGGTCACCTAGTGAAGAAGACAATTATATAGTGTCTTAAGCCTGTTGAGTTGAAATGTGGAAGTTGGAGGCTTTAAATTGGAATTGGACATGCTGTGCTGGAGTTGGAAGGTCAATGTGGCATCCTGACTTCTGATGCAAGTTATAATGCTGTCCTGTATGATCTTGATCTCATTATCTTGTCCCTATTTTCCAACCATGAAGGCTTCGGCAATATTTTCATGCAGATCAGGACCTATTTGGACTTATTGTACGACAAATAAGCAATTGGGTTGTAATGTTATATAGGTTTGATGCCGCTGTTCCATATTTTACTTGCTAATGTAGGCCTAAAACATGAGCACCGAGGTGTTACATGGATTTAGTTCTTATTATTTACTTCTTTTTTTGCTTTGTTTGATTTACCTTGGTTTAAGTTGGTCAAGATTCATTAGCTTTATTTTTTGGTCCAGCTTTTGCTAAGATCAGAAAAGTCTCTAACTTAATTAGCATGCAATAGGACCAAGTTACAGTCTCCACACATGAGATGGCTGCATTATGTTTTAGTCAGTTTCTGATTCCCAGCTGGTTGACCTTGATAATACTTATTGGATCATCATCCCCATCGAAGTCAATATTTGTGGATATCGATAACATGGTGCTCATGGACAATTTTCTCATCGCTAGGAGAGTTGATGTAGAAACACAACCTTGGACTGACCAAAACTCAATTGGGTTTCCAGACCGAGATGAATGAATATTAGGAATTTTTTTTGTTGGTAAGTAATATATTATTATGTCAATTTTAGAAAGTGAGATATGTTTGCAAGAGCTAGAGTTAGAGCTAGAATCTTTGTCTCCACGTTAAAGTTGGTTTTTTAGTTTACTAGGTTTTCTTTGTTAATTGAATTTTATTCTTTTAAAAGCTTGTATTAGGAATTTAGAATGCAACTTCAGATTGCAAAATTATGAATTTATGTATGTGACAGCCTGTGTGGCTGGTTTGTGAGTATGAGCACTCTCTACCCTCTCTCTCCTCTTGCAACTTCCCTCTTCCTCTTGTATTCTTCTAGTTCTACTTTGTCTCAGCCTACCAAAGCAAGCCTATTGCTAGGTGCTGCATTTCGTCAGCTAAGTGTTCTATGTGCACACACAAAGGATAGGGTAGAACAAGGCAGTTGTTACTTATTTTAGAAGGAAAAGCAATGCCTAGTTGCCCACCTCAGAATCAATGTGATGTCAATAAGGCACTCAGCTTTCATGACTTAGTAGTGCGACCAAATGCCCGTCCCTGAAAACTGCCCAGACCCGAGGTGATGCCTTTACTTCTATTGCTGAGACATTGATTGTGGTTTTGAAATGGAGAATAGTATTTAATGAATGTTAGTTTCTGTATGGTGATGGCCAACTTAATGTTCGATAGTTATGCATAAATCATTAATACCCAATTCTGAAGTTTTCGGGCTTTCTTGTGGCCTATCCATTCTGTAGCTCTGGTTTTTCTGCTTAAGGGAGAACTTAATAATTAGAATATGGATGTCAATTTATCTTGGATTCATTATTTTCTGAATTTTGTTTTTCCTTTTGTTCATTTCCATCTTGTAAATTAATTATCTTGAGACACATTATGCTCACTTGCAGGGAAAATAAAAATCTCACTGGAACTGCTCGCTATGCTAGTGTTAACACTCATCTTGGAGTTGGTAAGTAAAGTGTCATGTCAGTTTTTCTGTTAAACTCTGTTATATTTATAGGGAATTTTTTTATGTCTTTAGCTCTATTTACTCTTATTCCCCTGTCAAAATTATCACATCCCCCCCCCCCCCCAAAAAAAAAAAAAAAAAGAGAAAAAAGTGAACTATTACCTCTCTTTCTCCCTTGATATTTGAAAATGGCCAAATTACTCTTTATTTTGAGCTCTATTAATTGATTAAAGTGATTTCTTCTCCTTTCATAAAGAAAAGGTATACTAAAAGGCCTTGGTCGCATTGCCGCCTTGGTAACCTTTATATATGGCATGTGTAAACTAAAGCTAAGAATCTTTCCTGCCCCAAAAATAGTAAATATACCTTTGTGCCAGCTTATAATGAAGCTAATCTACTTGCAGAACAGAGCAGGAGAGATGACTTGGAGTCCCTTGGTTATGTGCTTATGTATTTCCTAAGGGGAAGGTTAGTATATATCCTCACCACCCTCCACCCATTCTTTTCCTGGTTCACACTGAAATTTTCTGCCTGGGCCTTTAAAAGGGGAATCATTTCAAACATTCTTATTCTGTTTGTATGATTGTTGTCCACCAGCCTTCCCTGGCAGGGGTTGAAAGCTGGGACTAAAAAGCAGAAGTACGACAAGATAAGTGAGAAGAAGATGTTAACGCCTATGGAGGTATTCTCCCTTTCCGCTGACAGTAGGTTATGATATAGTGCAACTGCTGATTCCCTAGTTGCCAGGCAAGTCCTGTATGTATTTTACCTCCTATAAATCAAAATTACAGGCTAATTTTGAATTTGTTTGAAATGCGGATATTATGCGGCAGGTGCTTTGTAAATCATATCCTTCGGAGTTTATATCATATTTCCACTATTGCCGATCCTTGCGGTTTGAGGATAAACCAGATTATTCATATCTGAAGAGACTTTTCCGTGACCTGTTTATCCGAGAAGGTAGATCCAGAGTTATCTTTCTAAGCAAAAACTCATTTCTTGCTTTTGGTACATTGTGTTGGTACATTGTACTGTAAAATCTGTGACACATTTACAAAGGTTGAGTCACAGTAGGTCTTTTTGTTTCATCATTTTTTGACCACTATGACTATGGTTGGGTAGTTTTTGACACTTTCATAACAGCAGGCTATCAATTTGATTATGTTTTCGACTGGACTATACTGAAGTACCCTCAGATTGGTGCCAATAATAGATTACGGGTGCGTGGTTTTAGAACTTCTGTGTCTTTCTCCTCAATTTAATGTTTCTAATATGATTCTTCTGTATGCTTTCAGCAGCCCAGTGGGAAAACAGGCCCTATTGCTGGACCATCTGCTGAAAGACCTGAAAGGGCTTCAGGTATGTGATCTTTCTTCCTTTTCCAGGTTGGGGTTCTGAGTACTAGTCCTTGAAACATACTTTAATTCTTTTCAAAAGGGTTCTGAAAATCTAACATAGCGTAAGCCCATTGTATTTGTTAGCAAGTCTGCAATCATTCAGTTGTGCTTCTTTGTTTAACATGGTTACAGTTCAGCATACCGCCAAAGCTTGGTATCTAAATGTTTCAGAAATGACTTAGTTTTAAATTTAGGAATTCAAAATGATTATGGCATCTGACGTTTTGTAGGAATAATGGTAGTAATTTAAATAATTGTACTGTTATACATTTTTTTTTTTAATGTATTATACTTACTATGAGAGATCCATTTAGCACTGCATCTGCATGCTTGTGTGTGGACTGTGGATATGTGTAAGAGATTAAATATCATCCAATGTTTCTGGATTGACATCCTGTGATTTTTAACCAAATTATTTGAGAAAAAAATAAATAAATTTATTTATGTGCAAAAAAAGAAGTAATTGCTTCTTTACTAAAGAAGCAATGCAATTGAATGAGACTGTAGATAAAAATATGATTAAAGAACTGGGGAAAGATTTCTCTTTTGCTAAAGTATAAAAAACTCACTCCATGTGGACTTTTTTGGCTGGGGAAGAATCAATGAGCGCTTGATTCCATACATGTGCCAAATTGCATATTTTGTTCTTGGAGGGAATGGGAGGACATAACTAAGAGAAATACAATAGCTTTTCCTACTTGCTACGACAAAACACTGATTACCTTGGAAGAAGTAATAGTTTTACGATCAGGCTTTTAGCAAATTCCTTGCCATCTTAAGGGAGGGGGAACTTACAATTCTATGTGAGATGATGGATTTTTGCATGGATAGGCATCACTTCCTCTTCCTCCTTTTTTTTTTTTTTTTTTTTTTGGGGGGGGGGGGGGGGGGGGTGTTTGTGAGAGGGTTGTCGTGGGAATGAGAGGACATCTCTCTAACCATCAAAGACTTACATGTATTTTAAAAATCAAGATGTCTTGAGAATGGTTGGTATAATCTTGTACAGGCTCCATCTGTAACTGATAACCAGGGAATACCCTGTGCAAGAGGCTTCTGTCACTGGGTGGGTCTAGGAAGCGTCATGGTGTTAGCCTTTCCATCCTTTATGAATAGGCTGTTCCTGGGTGAACCTGCAAGAACTAGGTTGCAGTGGAGCAACCTTACCATTGCAGATCTCATGTACAACTGAGCTGAAAATTTTGTTTGAGTCAATTATTGTATGTTAGTATTGCTAAGGAAATATTTTTTTTGCTTGGACTTTCGATACTCCAGTAGTTGAGTTCCGAAAATTTTGAGTCAGTTGTTGTATGTCAGTATCACCAAGGAGATTTTTTTTTTGCTTGGCTTTCTTGACTCTACTAATCTGAGTTCTGAGTCATTTTTTCATGCTTCATGTTATCACATTAGAAATGGGGTTGGCCTCCATTTATATTTTAGATGTCAATGCTATTGTCCAAACCAAACCCCCCCACCGCTAAAAAAAAAAAAAATCAAGGCTATTGTGAAACTCTTTCTTGATCATGCTTGAAATGTTCGCATTTTATAGTTTCTTCAAAAAAACGCATGAATTCATTAAATTTTTTTTATGACTGATATGTTGAACATGTTTCATCCAGTAGGACAAGACATTCGAGATAGATTCTCAGGTGCAGTTGAAGCATTTGCTAGAAGAAACAGTTCAGCTGCAGGACTACATGGCGAATCCTCCAAGCACAAGAATACTGAGAATGTTGTAAGTTTTCTCTGCCTTGGTTAGCAATACCTGCCCATTATGTCCCCTCTTACCTGAAGACCTGCTCTACAGAATTCATGGGCCGGCAGGCGGTGTGGGCTGTGCTCGTCGAAGTGCCTCAATTCTCCGCAGCCAGTACTTGACTCCTTTAATGATTTGCTGTTTTATCCATATGTTGTGTTAAGAGGAATAAATGCTCTTGCAATCAAGCATGTCAAGTAAATTTGTCTTAGGCCTTATTTTGGTCCCTAGGTAGCAATCATGGCATTGCTACTGAAATTGACGGTGGGTTTTATCGACTGACTTTTGGATTGGCTTGTACAGCCCAAGGATCAGCCATGTCTAATTTGGACCCGGCTCAATCATATAACTTATTTAAGTTTTGAGCTTTGACAGTTTATGACGACTGAAGTCATTGAACTGAAGCCTCTTGAGGTTGATCATAGACTAAAATTTCCTCCTCGAAGATTGCACCTGTGCTGAAAACTCCCGAAATTGATGACCCTGTGAGGACTCAAAGCATAAGCTTCCACATGGAAAGCTAGGTTGGGCTGCCTAGGAAATCCTTATAGTATATTTAGAGTTTAACCATATTATATTCTAATCGGGATTTTGCTTTTGTTCCTGCAACTGATATTTTTGAAAATTGTGGATTGAAGCTGTTGGAGATATAAATGATTGAGGTTTTTGTGCCATTTCTATGTCATACCCTATCTATTAAAGGTTCAACACCAAGAGTTCTAGTGCGACTTCGGGTGTTAATATTGCTTCTTTTTGATTCTGCCAGATACCAGATTCTGAAAGAGGCCACACTTCCTCTCGAAATGGGAGCACGTCAAAAAGGGGTGTTATGGGCAGTCGACCAAGCTCGTCTGTTGAGCCCATTGAAAATCGACCAAGCCGGCAGGTTTCAGGCAGTGGACGCCTTTCCGTTGCCCAGAGAACTAATCCCGGCTACGAGTCCAAGTCATCATCTGTTGCACGAACTGCAGCTGCAAGAGGTGCACGTGAGGACGCTTTCCGGAGCTTTGAGCTCCTCTCAATCGGTACGGACAAGAGGAAGTGAAAGGGATGAGTGAACTAAAAAGAGATAACTCACTGCTAAAGAGGAAACATCCAAGTTTCTGTTCGAGCTCAGGGCATCTTGTCTTTTTTTTTGTATATGCCGAAATTAGTTCTTGGGTTTTCTTCACAGCTGAAGCTGCTCGATGAAGTTCCTCTTTAAGAACAATTGTCTGTTACCTATGTTCCGGAGGGTCACGTCATAATATTATGTTGTACACTTGTACTTTTTTTTTTCTTTTTCTGTTTTCTTCCACTAGGATGATGTACTCTTATACGTGCATGCATAGAAGAAAATTTCTCAAAAAGTTACTGCCGTAGGAAATTGTTAATATATGTGAGACTTGGTGGTTGATTTGTGGTAAATACAATACCCTTTCTTTCGTCTGTATCGTAAGCATATTGAAACTAAAATTTTCCCTTTAAAACATGTCTTCTGGGGTTGGGGTGGGAAGGTTGGTTCTTACTTCTTACAACAAAACTAGGAGTCTAAAACCGTCTGCATCGACCCTCCAGATGGAAGATTGGAGATACAAAGCTCTCCTAGCCCAGGCATGAGTTTCTTTGTTTGTCAACGTGGAGAGAACAACAGCATCTCAGTTAAGAGTCCTCGGCTATCAATATGGCTGCCCCCTCTATATAATTGCAGAGGAATGTTGCAGAGAGGTCATTACAAATTACATTGTCAATGTAATGTAGAGATATTCAGTGACTCTTGGGATATTCAGCAAAGTTTGATTTCTAGAGCTTCCTTTCGGCGGGGTGACTAAATATTAGCGGGGAGACCTATGTCGAGTTTGTACAAGGATGACTAATCGTTCTATCTGTGTTTCCTGCCTGCGTCTACTACTAGACCTTCCCCAGCCTTCCTAGCCTAACAATCATTCCTGTATCATTTAACAAATGATTGCAACGGCCTAGGGAGTGCCTCAACATCAAGGTTAAGCTCACCAATCGATGGCATCATCAACGCCAACCAATCCGCACATCGATTGGTCTCGTGGACATTAAGGACCACCCTCCAATGCTGGAACCCTTCTAAGAGCACCTGAATCTCTTCCATTAGTTCAACAACGATCCAAGGAGCAGCAGCTTCTCCCAAAATGGCCTGCACAACATTCAAGAATCGCAACGAATTTCCACAGCCGAAAAGTTATGCTTCCTAACTTCTAAAATTCCACACCTGATTCCTCTCAATTCACATAATAGAACGTTGTTGTCAGCGACACCACCTGACCATACCTCAATCTTCCGATGGCACCATATCCTGCTCTATGACCCTCTGCCGAACCATAGTGTTCACAACCAGCCAACCCTCCTGAGGACGAACCCAATGGTGAATGGACAGTTCTTTATGGAAAAAGAAAACATCAATACCCCAACGCCTGAAAAACTCTATGTTTACACTATTGTCTTTCACCTGCAACTTTTGGTCATCAAACCTATATTGAACCAGCCGCTTCACACGAGCACACACTTGTGTAGGGGAATGGACTTCATTCCTGGAAATCTCGGGTGATGCTTCTTGCTCCAAATCACCTTGGCCCAATCCATCTTTGTTCCCACAGTTCGGACAATATCAAGAGCAAATCTTATAGAAAATTTGCCGGAGGAGGTAGTTGTCCACACTGCATAGTCCAAGGAAGCTCTTTCCAAACACCGAACATTGTTAATCTCGCTCCAACGAGACTCAATAAGAGGATCCTATCAAGCATTGGCCCAACACCCTTACGTACCAATCAAGTGACTTACCCTCATGAAAAAATCCATACCCGCAGTAGGAGAGAGAAGAGAATCTTCAGTTTTTAAAGGGCCTTCATCAAGCCAAGGGTTGTGCCAAAGAAGAAGAGACGAGCCATCATGCAACCACCTTAAGCGCCAAGCTTCGAAGATGTAAAATATTTTTTAGCAAGGAAGAGCAAGTCCAGGGGGTTGGAAGTGACCAAATTGAATGATTTTTCAGCCACCTTTGCCTAATAAATTCTGACCAACACGTTTTCTTGCCGGTTGCCAACACCCATAAGTTTCGAACGTGGTACTATTTCATTCTTTAAGATTATAAAGCCCCAAGCCACCTTCCTCTTTGGGAGAGCAAACCATCCTCCATGCCACCTTATACGACCCATGATCCGCTAACCCAAACCCAAAAAACTTTGTCATTAAGCTATCCAACCATTGGATGATTCGAGTAGGCAATCTAAAGACATTAATCCAATACCCAATAACCCCTGTGACCATTGACTTAAGCAAGGTTATGCAACCAACAAAAGACTATTTTTCGCACGCCACGAGCTCAACTTAGTCTTGACCTTAGAAATGAGGCCAGCATAGTCTAAGGGTGCAGGTCTTTTAGAGGTGATGGCAACACCAAAATACCGAACAGGGAGCGTACCAACTACAAACCCCAACACATTGAGAAAATAATATTTGATATCGTCTGGAGTGTTGCCAAAAAATAGTAAAGATTTTCCTTGGTTTGCTTCCAACCTAGACTGACGAGAGAAGTCATGAAAGAGGTTTCGAAGAATATTAGTGGACCTTGCTAAATGCACAGAACACGTTCATATCTTGATGGTTGAAAATCAATGGTAGAGATCAAGATCTCGGTCGAAATCTCCACCAAATTTTGATCTAATGGTTCGTTGAACGGTCCTACTAATTTAATCGCAAGACTGAAGCAAAATGCTGAATAACTATTAATGTCAGCATCATTTTTGGACTTTCCATCCACTGACGAAATCTTCTGCTCTTTCAATGTCCTTTATATTCTTCTATTTCGTTTTTTTTATTATTATTATTTTATTTTAATTTTTTTTATTTTTATCCCCTCTTGAGCCATGCATCTATTGGATCCTGCGAGTTCTGATAAGCTTTCCAACTACCATCATTAACTGTTTGGTCTCTCTGTTAAAACTTTTCATGATAGTTGCTCTGCCCTTCCAAATCGTCTATTAGGGCAGCGTACTAGCTTCTCATTGGAGTTGCTAGTTTGCTTCAATCCTCAAGGCAATCTGCACTCTTCTTGATTCCCTTACTTGTCTCTTCTTCTACTACTACTTGTAACCTTCTGCTGAAATGGCGTCCGAACCTTACCAACCTCGCCTTCACCACTGGAAATCTGTTGTATCAATCCATGCACTTACGGTGTGGCGCATTCACTCTACGGGTGCTTTGTCGAGTACTCATGGTGACGGCCATCTAGATGCTGAGCGTGCTTTGTATGGTTCTTTTATTGGATTTCATCTTTGCAATGCCACCACACTCCTACGGGAGAAATACGGTGACATGTGTGTGATTTGCTACCGTAAGGGGAGTTAGGTTGAGTTTGCTTCTATGACTGAGAAGGACCATGTGCAGGAAGCAAGCCCCTAGTAGTGTGGATGGATTTACTCCATCTACATATCTATCTTAATCTGAAATTATGAGGGAATTCATACCTGGCTATGGTGTCTGCTTTCTTGCCCTTCATGATTTGTCACAATTTCTGGCCCTTTATGATTTGTCACAATTTCTGGTTAATATCTGTCAACTTTCGATCAATATGAACTGCTCTGTGTTCGGGGTCTGAACGCTATCTCTATCCGATCGTTGAGATGTTGTTGAGTGCATTCATACTCCTCTCTCGATCCTCCCCGCTCAGCTTCCTTGCGATCGATCCTAAACTTCCAGATTGTTTCTCCTTGGTAAGTCTCTCGTCCTTCTCAATCCAGAACATTCTCCTCCTTCTTCCGATAGGCTTCAAGAGAATGTTAAATGATTTTGTGATGTTAAGTAGTAAAAACATAAAGCCTCCTAACCTTGACGCAATTCCAACAGAGATCCTCACAAATCCAAAACATTTTCTTTACCGTAAGGTATGACATGAGCTTTCATTATTGGAATACAATAGTAAACAAAGTATTTTATGCTTATCGACATCTATTAATGGGTTTGAAAATGTTCATTGTACTAGGATTGTATTAGTGCAATCGATGGCACCCATGTGCATGTAATGGTATCGGCTGAAAAATAAGTACCATATCATGGAAGGAAAAGAATCACCACACAGAATGTCATGTGTGCGTGTTCCTTTGACATGAAATTCACGTTTGTCTATTCTGGCTGGGAAGGTTCTGCAAATGATTGCAAAGTTTTAGACGAATGATTACGACCCTAGTTAAATTTTCCTCTACCTCCTCCAGGTAAATTTAATACAACTACTACATCAATTTTTTTTTAACCCTTCATCGAATCTAAACTGATGAGACTAATTTTTATTATCTTAAATTGTCGTAGGTAAGTTTTATGTGGTTAACTCCAAATACCCGACTATGATTGGATTCATGACACCATTCAAGGGTAATATGTATCATTTGCGAGATTTCAAGGGGGAGAGGTCGAGGGCCAAGGACTGCACTTGAACTTTTAAACCACAGGCACTCTTCGGTAAGAAATGTTATAGAAAAGTGTTTTGGGTGCCTAAAGAACAAGTTTCCAATTTTGTGTAAAATGTGTCACGAGTTTACATTATGTACTCAAGCCATAATTGTCATTGCTCATTGTGTTATTCATAACTACATCCGCGATGAGCAAGTTGCTGACAAAAAGTTTCAAGAGTACGAAAACCCGCATTGGATACCTGAAGAAGCCATATCGGACCCTTATATTCCCCCTAAAAACACCGAATGAAGTAAGACAAATAGAAGAGCAAAGGAAGGCAATTGCAAATAAATTTACAACAAGAGCGAGACTCCCACTAATCATTTCAAACATTATAATCTCACCTGATTTTATGTGAGCAACTGTGTATCAACTACTGTGTATTTACCTTTTTTAATTAATTTATATTTACTTTTTAATTAGTATATTACATTTAAAAAACAAAAACGTATCTATTTTGTACCCTAATTTTGTACATACCATTAAAAATTTTGTACCTATTTTGCCAGAGAAACGTGTCCATATGTGTCCAACCATACAAGATCAACCCCTTAATGGTGCATTGACTCCTATTGCTGGTCAGTAGGCTTCAAATGGAAAATGTGGTACTCGCTCCAAATAGACTAAATTTCTAGACCTTATCATGAAAAATTACGCACCGACCTCTTGATACTGAATCAACTAAACTTTTTCATTATGTCTGCCATCAACTGTACTTACCTTCACATTATTTTAACTTTGATAATTAAACTAGGAATGAATTTATAAAAAGAAAAAACTACTCACAATCTTTTTATACAATCCAGAAAAATGTCCAGTCCCAGCCTCCCAGCTCAGCAGATTCTTAAATACAAACTGTTTAAAAGTGCAAGTGGTCATATATTGCCCTGGCCCTGGAACAAAAACTACAGGAAGCAAAACACTAACTTCTTATATACATATATGGGCCACAAATAAAGTTAGTTTTCAAGCTAAACATATCAATGGGAAAGTAGTTTTCAGTCCAGAAGTATGCCTACGCCAGCACTCCCAAGCCTCTCGTCTTTTTACTCCCCAAAACAATGAGGCAGAGATGCCTTTTCCTATGGGGAAGAGAGAGACTCTCAGATAGTTCTTTTTCCCATGCATACTAACCTGGAACATACATTCATCAAATCAGAAGCCAATACCAAATGCACATCCTGTCTTCAGCTCAAGGGTTTCGTAGGGCTGCAAGCCTCTTCTCAAGCTCATCCACACCCGAACTGCAAACAAAGATGTACATCAATGACTTTATCTAAATTAAATAAAAAGAAATAAACCTCAGGTGACAAAGACGAAATTATGAACACATGAGTACTTCAACCACGGGACCAAACCTGACGAGGATAAGATAGCAGGCATGAGTTACACCATAAACAAAAATCATATATACGCTTTAGGGATGATTTTCCTTTGAAATTGGTTGTTATGTTCTTTAGCTTTAGGTAATGAGACGTTGGGTGTCATCAAACTATCTGATTTTACAAAGTTGGTTGTATAAAGTTGTTATGTTGTTGTATCTTTTGCATGTATCTTGGCTTCAAATTTCAAAAATGAGATATGGGAAAAGGCAGGTTATGCTAGCTGCTAGAATTCTATGGGTTTGTCTCTTGCTTCCTCACATTGAGGGGTAAGAGAGTCATTTCAAAGGAGTGAAGAGAGAGATAAGACACATATAGTGCCACCATACCTATTTCTCTCCATGAAATTATTAACAATCAACAGAAAAGGTATCTTGCAATTATCACTTTTTACTAAGAAACTCCCCAGACACGTACAAGCAAATAACAGAATGCTCAAACACCACTTAAAAATAGTTGAAAATGAGTTACCTCTGTAAACCATCCAAGCTTAGGAGTTTTAACTAGCCTTTGTTTTCCTAGTAAGGAGTCTGACAAGATGCTTCAGCATACCAGTTGGAACGCATATATTGACAAGTAAAGGCATTCTAGAATACCATACCATATCAAAGGATTCCATTTCTACCAAATGCTGAAATCCAGTAATAAGTACCATGTCTTAGACTCTTAGGCCTAGGGCTGATGCAGTCAAAACATCTAAAGGGTTATGGATCTCAGAAGCAAACAAGCTAGTGATAAGCTGTGATCAGTATCTGATGGCAGAGATGCTTCTGCAGCAGCACAAGGTATTCACCAAAGGAAGAAAATCTACTGCTGTTTCTAAGGAGTACCACCTTGTTAAAACTGAATAATGATATCAAAGAAAGGAGGAAGGAAGAAAACAAAATCCAGGAGGAAAAGAAAGAGGAGAGGAGGAGATAAACAGTAGTGAGGGGAGAGAAGGAAAATCAATATGATCAAGGGAGAGAGAATTCAGTTTTCCTCACCCGGTAATAAAACTTTATCCGTTGATTAAATCAAGGATGCTCTAATTGTTAAGCCGTGCAACTATATATTATTATAAAACTATGAAAAACTATGAAGATCAGAAACAAAACATTACTCAATCTCCTTCCATTGATCAGTCTGCATGGATTGAGTTCTAAATCGACTTAAAACTCTGGAAAGAAGACCAAATGGAATTGGTATCTCTTCCCTTGTGCATGATAAGAAAAGCATCTCTGACTGAATGGAAAAAAACTCAATAAAGAAACCTAAGCACGGAAGTCTACTCTATGCTCTGGAAAGAGTCACAAAATTGACCATACCTTCTACTACAAAAACACTTGTAACCACTGCTGATATTAGCACGGAACCTACTAAACTCAAATAATAATTTGTGCACTTCTTTAAACCCTCACTTTTTGGACCTTACAGTTCGGATCATTACTTGATTACAATCAAAACCGAAGGAACTAAAGATAAAATACCCTATAAAAATTTTATTCAGTTCCAGCAAACTGTCTCAAGACCCAAAGGCCAATTAATGAAGCCCAGAGGTGGTTTTTGAGCTTGAATATATCCCAGTAAGAAATGCTAAAATTAGACAAAATTCTGATGAGAGTCTTAAGTCGGGTGGCCTCAAGGGACCCAACATAACATGAATAGGCTTGGCCCAAGAGAGTGAATGGTTAGTGACACAATTAGTAAGTGACACCAATCAATCCTAACCAGCTTTTTGTTTGAAGTTGATTTCAGTTCCAAAATATGAATGGACTTAATGGCATGACCAAAACCAACCAATTAATAAGCAGTCTGGTCAGGTCTCAGTTTAATTGGTTGGCCCACTCCCATTAAATGGGTTTCAGCTCTAAATTGACACCCCCCAGCGCCATGTCAAATATCAGACTCACATTTCACTATAAACTCTCCCACATATAGCCATTTTCTCTTGTATCATCAACTGTCCATTCCTATTAGAGTAGTTACATATTTTTTTAACTGCCTTTTCAAGGCTTCATTTTATCACTTGACCGATTCCACTCTTGCTGAAACTTAACATGACTATCAGGTTTAAATTCTATCAAGACAGATATGTGCACTGTGTATCTCCAGACTTGCTAAAGTACCAAAAATTCACCCAAATTCCTTACACTATTTGACGATTCATTTATTCACATCTTGCACCTTCATGGGTCTAATGATGGATAAGTAAACTGGATGCACAGAAACATTGAACATGTTTCTTCAACAACTTTGCCTAGTACATGTCAAAAATTGGGGGATCCCATATTTGCATATTCCTTTCACTACCTGACGATTCATTTATTCACATCTTGCACCTTCATGGGTCTAATGATGGATAAGTAAACTGGATGCACAGAAACATTGAACATGTTTCTTCAACAAGTTTGCCTAGTACATGTCAAAAATTAAGGGATCCCATATTTGCATGAGTTACGGGAAAATAAAAGATGCATGAAAACTTGTTTGCATGGTTGAGTCATAAGCCTGGTGTGCAACAGACAACAGTAAGACTAAGACTCAAGATAGACCCCAAAGTCCTAGTTAGTAATTTCTCTAATTAGTATCTAATCTTCAACATGCAACCTATGGATCAAGCAGCCCATTTACTGCAACTCAACCATTAGGTTCATGTTGAAATCCACCTTATCCACTCCAAGAATCTTAAACCACAGAAATCTTCTATACGCTACCAGGCTAGTCAGGCATTCTTGTGGTTGATTAATGAGAACTCAAATTTACTCAGATTTTAGCATGCTACCAGTGACAGATTATGTTTGACTACTGAGTACTCGTATCTTTTCCTGCACTTGTCAACACATTATTTTTCAATCCATCAGTCTTAGAAACCTTTGGTTTAACTAGCAGTGATGAAAATCATTATTCAGTCCTTGTAATCAGAGACTGATAGGCAGAAGATGGAGGAAATGTATAAACTCAACATACCTTCCAACATCCTCACTCTTCTTTCCGGCAACTCTCCCTCGGGGAGCAGCAGACAACTGTTGAGTTCCAGAACAGCCCAAATCAGCTTTGCAGTTAAAAATACGACAACGTGCAGACAGAAAACAATAGCAAAACAGCACATAATATGCGATGTTAATACTCCTAACCTGAGATGCAACATCAACACCAATTTCATCTAGCACCTGAGGGGCAAAGTGGGGGAAATGCAAAGAAAAAATCAGACATGAGAATCAAAAGCAGATGCACACACAGAAAATTAACAAAAAATACTGATAAAAAGCACTTCAATAGAATCCGTTCTTTTCTAGAATAGCACACTAAACTGTTTTCTGATGCTCATGCACGAAAACTCATAGGTAACTGCTTGATAACCATATCCATCATATCTAAGTTGTTACTGACCTAAAGCTAGATGGATGGAAATGTTTAACTCTTTTACAAACCTTCAACCTTTTCTTTTTTTCTCATCTGTCTGAGCACTAAGCAAGAAGTTAGATGTCGTACTTAATCCAAGTTTTAAACCATGCCTGACATCCAGGAGGTTATCTCCAGATTAAGAAGACAGCTAGGTGATATTTATTTGGAATTACAAAGCACAGCTCAAGCAATATTGCCAACATATCTAAAGATCTTCCCCCATAGTTTGTTCGCATAAGCAAAGGCCATTTGGGAGGCCTACCTGATTTGTTAGCTCATCAGTTTCATCTTCAGCCTCGTCATTGTCCAAGGCATCATCTATGGTATCTGACATCATCTCAGTCTGCAGATGGAAGGCATGACCGCATGAGTGGGAAATATAAGTTGGAAGCCAAGAAGTAAGATATAATTGTACACAAACTAAACTTATAGATGATACAGAAAAAAATCTTACCGTCATGTCCATTTGTGCAGATTGCCTCTGGAATTCTTGCATCACTTTCATCTGCTTTGCAGGTGTGAGTTGCTGCAAGTGGAATTAGCAAATTCAGCAAACAAACTAAACAGATAAAAGAAGCAAAAGAAAAAGGTAATCAATAAACAATCTTAGCTTTCATAGAACATAATAATTATATGGAAGCTCAAAAAATGATAATTGCACAGCATCAAGAAGCGTGTCTTTGTTTTACCCCCAAAAAAAAAAAAGAAGCATGTCTTTGTCTGACCTTATTCATAGCTGCCATTGCCGTACTTGCACCCTTCAAGCCGTTGGCAACTGAAGTATTGGCACACATAGCCTGCAAATGGGGATAAAAACAGTTAACAACGAATGAGCAAAAGACCAAGCAATATCAAAACAGATCCAATAAGATTGACTAGTAACGCACCTGTGTATGAGTTGCTATTCCACGCATTTGGGCTCGATTACCTTGTAATTTAGCAATTTGCTGCCTCAGCCTGACAAGCTGGCGGGCAAGAATTTTAGTTGCTGCCTACAAAATAAGTCGAAATTGGAGTTTAATAGCATCAGATAGTTTCTCATATCATCTCAGCGCTGCAGTCCCCATTTGGTTGAAAACAAATGAGAAAATTAACACTACAAAGCTACCTCATTTCCTGTTTTGGCAGTCTTCTTAATCTCCAGGAGAAGTTTTTTTTCCTGTCACAATGGTGCCTTATGTTAGATCTAACAGCAAGTCTAGAATCAAAAACTCATTTGAAAGTTCTTCACATACTTCTAATTGCAATGCAGTGATCTCCTTCTCAATACCTGAAAGCAAGATAAGTGTAAAAATAAGGAAGTTGATATGAATGTTAAGTTTGTTCAACATAAAACTTCAATGACACAGATAAGATTTTAATAGGTCACTAACATATAAGGACACCAGCATTAGACTTTCTCAAGAAAGTGTCGATACATACGACAAATCTAAAACAACATTAAAGACACAGATGACACTAAAAAGCCTCCCTCAAGGCCTTTCAGATAATACATAGTTCACACTGTTCTGTTTTTCCACAAATAGTTCACACTGTTCTGTTTTTCCACAAATAGTTCACACTGTTCTGTTTTTCCACAAACACTATGCTATTGATTTTTAGGCATGCAAGCACAATTCTGAAAGTTGAACAACTGAGTTATCTTCAATGAGGAAGCAATCAGCTAACAAATGGTAATACATAAATACACATAAAAAAGAACATATTTATCGTTTAAAGAAAAAGATTATTCATCAAAGGGGCCATAAAGGATCTCTAAGAATGAGATAATGAACATGACAGGAATCAAAAATTAATCTGCAAAACAGTGACCGAGATGAAATATACTAAACAGAAATGTTTCAAATAATTAATCCAGAATTCATCTAAACAATTAGCTGGTGCATTAAAAGAAACAAGAAATCCCTCAGTGTTATAATTTTACGCACTCCATAAAACAACAAATGACTGCAGAAATTCCTTTTAGAAAAGCCATTCCCTTTCTGGATTTTCATACCTGGTGCACAAAAATGGAATTAACTTTAAATTGTTGCAACTTAAGTCAAGACTCTTCTAGCAGCCAGTTCCTAATATCAATCAATCAAAGAAACCATGCATCCCAAATCAAACTCCAATCCCATTGTCATCCAATGCAGACATTTCCTCTCATAATTACTGCACTGGTTGAAATCGTTCTCTTTTATAAGCTAGATACTGCAGAGTTCTAACAGGAATTAAAATTCTGAACCAATTAAGAAAAAAAAAGAAGGATGGCTGTTTTGAAGCGAGTCCTAAACATAAACAAATAATAATATGTTGCATCGAAGAGATTCAGTTTTCTCATTAATTTCTAATGCAGTACAATAGCTCAGGAGGCAAAGTCTTACCCCTTGTCGCGTGAGCCATTTCTCTCTTACTCTCGCGAAGCGCATCTGCGACCAAATAGAGAAAAAAAGACGAAATCAAATTCGGATACAAACGTGATCAGATAGGCATCGGAAACCCAATCAGAGCATTTAGGCAAATTTTAAAATTAAATCTACAACAATATCCATGAAAAGTAAATGGAATCAATAAGCCAAAAAGTTTAAAATGTGAAACTTCAAAAACTGCAGGACTAATAGATAAAAGAGTAGAGATAACTAGGGCACAAAAAAACCTTTCGCTGTGGGTTTTTTAGCAAAGATGTTCATTCTCGACCAGGAACCTCTGCAATAGATGAAGAACCACAAGTGGAAGAGAAAAATCGAATGTTACAGAATTTAGGAGATTGTCAACTCAACTGTTCCGCCAATATCCTAAGCCTGCAAGCAGAAGAAAACCATGAACCACGATGGCAACCGATAGCGCCGTCCTTCATTACGCAAAAGGTTCAAAGAGCCGCTAGGATGCCACGCTAGCATTATTTAATTTTTGGGTTTTACTTTGAACCAGATTGGGATTGCCAAAAACTACAGGGCCTAAAAAGTTAAAACCGTTCCAACGTATAGAAAATGGATAATTACCCTTGTCCCCTAGTATTTTGGTTTTATTACCAATCAAATATAATTCTTTATGAAATTATTATTGTCCCCTCACTTCTAACTGTGTTAAGTGAATGTTAACATCAAATATGAAATGTCTATTTTGCCATTCACTAAAATTAAGAAATCAAAAATATAGCATTACCCTTATTTGTAGAAACTATATTGAATGTCAATTATATCTGTTGGTAATATTCCAAAAATAGTTCAATTCAATTAATTTATGGGGAAATATTTTTTACCTTGGATTTGCTTTCCCTTTTGTAAAGTATTCGCAGCGAAAGTAAATTTGGATCCACGTCCTCGTTCCACCACCAAATCTCTACCGGGATGATTCCACAATCACAAGGAAATTGAAGTATTTCCACAACTCAAATGCCGTGTGGAAAAGGATGGGATAGTGATCTAAAGAAAATGAGGTTTCTTGTTTCTTGGAGAAAGGGAGAGAGAGATGGGAGACGCCGTTTCTGGAAAACTTACGTAATGCAATCACACTCAACTATGCGGTGGTTACCAAAATATATAACTCTATTTTGTAACCGCCCTAATAGTGAGTTTCCAGATTTGCCCTAAAGCATTTAATTTATTAATTATATTAATAAATTCCAACAATATCCTTCAAATCTTATATTTTATAAATAATTTTGGATTTGGTGGGACCACATACTTATGACTGTTGAAACTCTCACATTCCACTCAAATTTTTCATAATCACAATAATGAAAGTTTTACAAACAAATTAGCATATAAGATGCTAATTGATATAAAATTTAATAACATGCATAATAGTCAGCATATATTAGGTAATCTTTAGATTTCCAACTTTGAATTAAATTTAATATTTCTTAATATTTAAGTTTTATTTAATTACATTTTTCCTTTATTTCATGATTTCTTCTTAGAGGAGAAAAATCAAATATTTCCTTTATTTGGTGGTTTCTTTTCAAAAGATAATTGACAAAAGAGTAAATAAGTAAAAAGATAATTGCAGTGCTATTTTTGAAGTTTTAAAAAATATATTTAAATGACACATCATCAGTAAACTAAAAGAGCTTAACGGTAGGAGCATTAGTAATTGTAGACAAAGTTAAAGGTTGGATTGGCAATCTTAAAAAGTATAGGGGATAAAGTAGTAATAAAATCATAGATCAAGGGGGCAATCCTATAAAAAATAAAAAATAAAATATGAAACAGTTTTACCACAAACTAATGTTAGGTCTCCTTAGTGCAATATATTACATGTGGGTGCTAACCAAATTAACACCGTTAATCGCCATTAAATATATTCAAATTTCGAACGTTGAGGGACTAAAATACCCCTTAGGTTATTTAATACATTGTGTTATTATAATTTTTTTCTTTTTTTGAATTATATATATATTTTTTAGGTAACAATGGATTCTATTTTTTTTTAACCATATAATTAATGTTTAATGACTAATTATCTCTTTTTAAAACCATATATTAATACAATGTATTAAATAACCTGAATGACACTTTGGTCCTTGTATATTTGAAATTTAAATATACTTAACTGTTGTTAACGGTATTAGTCTACTTGGGATCCACACGTAATATATTGCATTAAGGGGACTCAACATTAGTTTATGGTCTACTAAAGGGACTCACGTAAAAAACTTAATATGAAATTATAATTCTACCTTTATCTGTACTATTAATATTAAAATTACAGATGTACTTCTATACTCTATTTCCACATAACCATATACGTTTCTTCACCATTTTTCCTTATGTTTTTGGGTTTGAGGTTCATTGGAGCCAGCTTACACACACTTTGATTACATCCTCAAGTGAGCTTTTAATTAATATGGCTACGTGGAAGCGTTGGTCTTTTGCCAACCGAGCCACCTCTCAAGGTTGGTTTATTCACCATCTTCTTCCTTCATCCTGCCCAAAAGGATCATCCACCACCATTGAAAACCATCTACCAAAAAAAAAAAAAAAAAGAAAAGGAAAAACAAAAATGAAGGAAGCAAGACACGAGTAGAGAAGGGACGAAGAGATCTAGTTCGATTTCTCAATTTGGTGCTTCTTCCTATTGGGGCTTTTCATCAAGTCATTAACAAAAGAACTACAAAAATCCTTTTGTTTGCCTTCTTCCATTACAATCGAAACTAATCCCTTCACCCCTGTTTCTCTTCCTCCTTTGGTTTTCATATTTAATCATTTGATGATTTGCAAACTGATAATAAAATCATCTAATTTTTAGATTTTCATAATTTTGTTCTCTACAACCAAAACACTAGGGGGAACATCAAGAGTATCTCAACCAACTCAGGGATGCGCACTTAAAAAACTCTTTTTTTAGTGAAAGTTTTCACATGAGCCCCCTTTCTTTCCAAAGGCAACATGGCAAACCTCCCTCAAGACAAAAACATTATGAAGACCCATGCTTATTTTGGTAGAAAAATACCTCCTCCACACTTAGCACCATGACTGATTTATTAACCTTGTTGGTTCTCTATCTAACATGGGAGATAGCATGATATTCCACATTAATTATTCTATAGAGAAAAATGATAGAATCTAATCCTAAAATAAGAAAATACAACAGAATAATAGAAAGGATCTACATACTAATTCCTCCACGCAATCTGTCACCGGTAAATCTTCAATCTCGGGGATAGAGAATGCAATCCACAACCCAAATACCATTGTAAATGGATGGTCAAGAGTCTGAAATTAAGCAAAATCAAACCAAGGAAGAAGAAGACTTGCGTTTTTCTTCATTTTGGATTATGCGTTCGATTCATTCAGTATTTATTCTTAATTTTGGAATTTTATTTCTTCAATTAATTATTGAAATATTTTTTTGCTCTTTATTATGGGTTTGTGTGTCTTATTTATTATTGACAGTGTAACTGTGATCCTATGGCTGTGGATCAGACCCACGAGTTGTTGGGGCAAATCCAATACCGTCGGGTGGGGAATGACACCCATTATGCTCCTCTAAGAAGAGGAGATTAGAGGAAAGATTGGTGAGGGAAATATTTTGCTTTCATTGTAGAAGCCCATAGAGAATTAGGGTTGGCAAATGTTGAGGAAATGGCATGTAAGCACTACCACATCAATGCCACGTCAACTTCCATTGGTTTTAATGATGACAAACACAAGATACTAATATGCAATTTGAGTTGTGTGTGCTTTATACCAAGCCAAAGTACAATGACAGAAGCCCAACTCAGAAGAAGATGTCCAAGTCCAAGTGAAGAATGGAGTCAATATGGATATGAAGGCTCAAATTGAGCATAGAGTACAAGAAAACTAAAAAACAGGAATAAAGATCAAATAAAGTTCAAGATGCATACTTAGTATACTTAGACCCTAGGATACACTCATACACATTCATACTTGTAATTGCATCTAAATAATGGAATCATGTGCATTTGGAATGACCTAGGACATGTTGAGAGTTTATATGTGGACTTAGGGTTGGCTAGGATGACTAAAAACCACTTAAATCCACATGTTGTTCTAGACAGTGCACTACTCAATTAAAAAGTGCACCGTCTGATAACGGTGCACCATCTAAACTCAATCGGTGCACTATGAGAAAATTAATGCATCAGAGAAGCTTAGACAATCTAGTATGTCTAGGCAAACGTCGCACCTTCTCAATCAAAATATGATTGTTAAATTTATTCATTGGGGGTTGGGCTAATGCACTTGAAAGCCATCTATATGAGTCAAACTCACTCCATTTGAGAGCTTCCACATTGCACATTAACCACACACACTCTAGTCACTCTCAAACTCTCAAATTCTTGAAGACCAACTTGTGTTCTCGCCTCTCACCCATACCCATCTCTTGAGGTACATTCCAAGGAAGATAAGCAAACTTGTAGAAGCAAGGCTATGGTGATAGAAGGCTTTGTGGGGAATTTCTATGTGGTGCATGCATTCAACTTAAGCATTCATTTTCATTGCATCATTGACACATAAGGGGTAAAGTGTCATACTCCTTAGTCCTTATTAGGTAATCTCTAACCAGACTATTGCATGTAATTGTAATTGGTTATTTTCAATTATAATCTAATCCAGGTAGATTATAATTGGTTGCGGGTACTCTTGTCCGTGGACCAAGATTGTAAGAAGATGCTCTTGCCCATAAACAAAGATTATAAAAGGGTGCTCTTGCCTCGTAACAAAGATTTTGATTATCTACTCACCACATTGATAGATAATCACCAATATAAATATATCTTGAGGCTAAGAAATGAGTAGACGTATACTTGGAAAATCAATTAACTATAAAGTCCTTGTGTTGTGATTTGTATTTTACAAGTTTGTCTGAGTTTATCTTCATTTATTCAATTATATTTAAATTTGTCTCGGAATTAATTGAAGAAATCAAGCTAATCCACTAATTGCAACCCATTCACCCCTCTATATGTTGCATCAACAGCTAGCATACGCCATCTTTGTTAAACAAATATAAGTCTTTAAATTCTAGCCCTCCTACCTTTTTAGTTTGGCATGAAGTCTCCCACTTAATCTAGATAATACCCATTTGTTTGTCATTTTTCCACAAAAAAATCTCTAATGAGTTATGCTAATCTATTAGCCACTTCTTTTGGTAGAAAAAAATTGACATAGCATAAGTGGGTAGGGTTGTGGCCATTGCCTTTATGAGAATGACCCTCCCTACCTGGGATAACAACTTCTGTTTTCACCTTGTTTACTTTAAAGCTAGTCTATCATGCAATAAAGCAAGAGACTGTGATTTGGACTTACCAAAAATGGATGGAAGACCCAACTAAATTCCAAAAGAGGAGACCTCATGTATGTCATGAAGAGAATAATTATATCTTCTAGTTGTTGATGGGGGACCTCTACTAAAAAGAATGGAAGACTTTGAATTGTTCAAGTGCTGACCAAAAACATAATAGTACTCCTAGAGTATGTGAGCAATAAGTGCAGCATTATCATAATTAGCAAGAGTGAAAATCATGCAATCTGCAAAAATTAAGTGATTTATTTTTGGATCCCTTCTAGAAAGTTTAATTCCTAACCTCATTTGAGAGATGAGTCCTTTGGAAAGGGCCTCTTGACACCAAATAAAAAAGCATGGGCTTAAGGCACACCCCTACCTTAGCTCCTTATGAATAATAATTTTATGTATCAACTGCCCATTCTCCTTGATATGATATTCTACTATAGTTATGCACTCTATTATCCAACAAGTCCACTTTTCAATAAATATGACAAATCTAAGAGTTTCCTTAATAAATTACCATTCTAACTTATCATAGGGCCTACATAGATCTAACTTAAAGGGTATGGATCGGTTTTGAATTTTGAATTCTTCATGAAGTAGAGGCATTCATGAACAAGATATATGTTGTTAGAAATTGATCTACTTGGAAATAATGCACTCTGTGTATTGCTAACAATTGCATGCAAAAGGGGCTTCAGTCTGTTAGCTATGCATTTAGCAACAACTTTGTAGGGCACTAAGCATAAACTAGTTGGTCTCAAATGACTTACCTCCTATGGGTTTTTTCTTTATGGGATAAGCTTATAAGAGTCTTGTTGAGGCTTTTTAGAAGGTAGCCTCTGTTGAAAAAGTATTGAACTGCTAAGATCATATCATTCCCAATAATCTCCTAGTTCTTGTGAAATAACTTGGAAATAACTTGGAAGACCGTCATACCTTGGGGCTTTGTTTCCTTTCCTTTTGGATTAGAGCATGTTTTATATCTTCCCTCCAAAAGATTGTATAGAACACACTATTATCCAAAGAATTATCATGGAATTAAACTAGAAAGAATATGTGTTGGGGGTTAAGGGTAAGACGTATTAAATAAATTTGAGAAATATAACCAAATTTCATCTATGATATCCACTTCTTTAGTAAGCCATTGCCTTGTGCTAGTTTTCAGCCATTGCTCTGCCTCCTCTGCATTGTGGTTGAGTGAAAATAAGTAGTTTATTGTCTCCTGCCAGCAACTAATCAATTATGGATCACTGGTGCCAATATTTTTCCTTTTCTTTCGTTAAGGTTTCAATTTTAACTAGTAAGTCTATTTATTGGAGACTTCTAAATGTAGAATGGGGTTGTTGCTGGACTCTAAAGGTGTGTCATTCGACTTTCATTCATGGATTTTTTTTTTTTTTTTTTGATATGAGGTTCATCTGGGCCAGCTTGCGCACACCAGGATCATTCATGGATCTTTTTACCTTACAAAAATCACAAATTTGTGTACAAGGCTCAGAAAGCTATACCTAGAAAAAGTTATCATTTAAACACATATACAACGATCCTTCTTCTTCTTCTTTTTTGGCGGGGGGGTGTTTGGGTACTGAAATGTAATTCATAAGAAAATGAACATGTTAAGCATAAGGTACATGATGATCCAAGAGATCCTGTAACTAATGAGTGAAATTGAGCCATAATATCATGCATGTAATAGATACGAACCTCCGAGCCGAGAAATTGACCACAAATTTAAATTCCTTGGTATAAAAGTAAACACAAATTCTTCAAAATTGTCATCGAGTTCATTTATATCCTTCACAATACATCGAATCTCAAGTGGGCTTCCTACTGAGCCACTAATGAAAGAGTATAAACTTTGAAAGTTTTGTCTTCAAGACAATCCGACGGTACCTTTGGCCAAGCAACTCCAATAAGGCCACCCGACCATCTATGCATTCATCATTTAAAATATCGTGGAAAATGATCAAACTCATTTATTTTATTTTATTTTATTTTTGGTAAGCGGAATAAGTATTAGACTTGACAGAGCAAACATAGCACAACTAGAGGGATTTTTATCCGCTCCAGTACTGACACCCTCCCATTACCTCCAGTTTGTTGTTAGATTTTAGACACGTGGATCATTCAAATCAGATGAATAAAAATTCATCTGAAAACACACACCTTTCTAAGTTCCCAATTATCTCTCCTCTCCTTCACCGTCTCCATCTTCGGGTCGGCCAACGGCGTCTTCGATGGGGGAAGGTTTGGTGGCAGACTGCCACGTCTTACCAGTGGCCTCAGTCGGGGCTTTTGGAGAGGAAGAGATATGCTAATACATTAGTGCATGAGTAGATACATCTAACTACGGAGTGATATTCAATGAAGTTGTCACACAGAGCAACGGCATGGCTATTGTGAGGATTAAAATTAGAGCTTGAATCACCTTCCCATTAGGGGAAAATAATATGCTCCCTTGACGCTTTTGAACCCCACAGTGTGGTAGGGGCCCATTTATAAAGATTAACAAAAATAAAAAATAAAAATCTCAGTAAATCTCATGTGGACCCCACCTTATACTATGTTGCCCTCTCATCCAGACTCTTAAAATTAAGTAATAGAAAAGGAAACTAGAAAACCAACACCTCTCACTATGTGATAGATCTTGGGTTCCATTTGGATGATGGTATATTATGTAATATCCATCCCAATCTATAAAAAAATCTTAAGGAAACTTGAAAAGGGGCTTGGTGTTGTGGGAGGATCTATTTATTTGTTTGATTCGAGTCCTCCTTGAGTTCGGTTATCTTGAAACCAAAGCATAAGTGAAAGTGGGCCACTTCTGGAGATAGGAAGCCACCTCCAATGATTAAGTCAATCCTCGAAGAAGACATTGAGAATCACTCTTAGAAGAATTAATGCTCAAAGACGATGCAGGAGATTAATGGAATGAATGTTCTTGGTGGAGTTAAGGAGAGTAATGGTTGGAGAGTGTGTTTTTACCTGGGTGACTCATTGCTATTTATAACGAACCTGTGACCCTTATTTGTCTGCCATGGTGAGTTGATTTCTTAAGGAAAGATTTGACAGTGGAGATAGCTTATGAGCAAGAATGATGTTGCTCTCTGGCAGGAGCAATTTCCTGGACAGCTGTTGATCTCCTTGGCTGGGGGGACAAAGAGTGACCTGCGGTACTAGAGGCAACTTCAAGGCGAATGAGAAGCTTGCAAGCTGTCTTGATCATTAAATGAGGCTCAAGGCATTTATTGCTGAATTTAATGCTAAGGGACAACGTCCGAGAGGAGATATTTTAAATCCTCTATTTGCAATTGGCTTAGTTGAAAAGCTATTGGGCAGCAGTGCTTGTCATCGAGCTCTGCTTCACTTGCTTTGCCTGCTGCCGTTTGAGAAGTGCCTCTGCCCGGCTGGCAAGTCTGGCTCACATGGATTTTGGAGCCCATGAACCGTTTTAACTGACCCATTCCAGTTTAGTGGTTCGCTCCGATCACCCGAAAATCAAGCATTGTTTCCATAATCAATTTTTAAAACAAATAAACCTAAACCGAAAAAGTTATAGAAGCTAAAACCAGCAACATTGACAACGCCCATTTTGAAAACCTGTGTATCTCAAAAGTTTCAAATGAGGAGAGGGGGAAGGCATTCTAAAAAGGAAAGGCCAAAAGTGGAGATGGATTGTATATTATATTATATTATATTATATATAAACAAATAAAACAAAGACGAGAAAACGGACGTCTAAAATGCGCCGTTGGAAAAGTAAGAGTTGGCCTTTCGAAGATATCCACGTGGCCAAAGACCGTATAATTATACGTCGTCAATCGTACACAAATACATAAGTGTATGACCCCTTTCTTGAGCAGTTTCAGTAGTTGTTATAAAAGGAGTGCGTTAGCGTCGCCTGTTCTAATGGTTTTTTCATTTCTATCTCTCCTGCTCCCTGTTCTCACAAGGGTTCCAAGGTCCTTAGTCTCTGCAAATTAACGGCTAAAAGGGTCCTGTGATATCGCATCCGATCTTTGAGAAAATTTTACTTTTTATTCTTCTCTCTACATCGATCCGTCTCTGTTAATCATCCTCGGTGTTTCAGACGAAGGATTGGAGTTAGCCCGGTCTTTATATACGAAGCTTCGTAGTAGAATAACAGGAAATTTGAGCGTAGCGTGGTGATGATCTAAGTTTCTCTGTAGCTGTGGAGCTGGTTGTCTATCGTTCTTGGCAGGTTTTTGCTACGGTTAGAATTCTAGAAATGGATGCTGATATCTTACGGATGGTCAAGCAAAACTGTTTGAATTATCGGGAGATATATTGATATGAATGGTGATTCATAGTTGCTGAGGTTGAGGGTTGAGTTTAGCTGTTATTGAGGTGTAAAGTGCAACGTTTGTGATTTTCATAAAGGTGGTGGTGAGATCTAGGGTTTGGATTCTTCGTTTTGATGTGTTTGAGATATAGGATTTTGTGATGATGGATATGGAACCTGTTGGGGATGTTGCTTCCCTCGACCCCGAATTGTTACAGCTCCCGGAAGTGTCACCTTTGGCGCTTAAATCGAACCCTCACATTGCTGAGGAGTTGTTCTCTCAGTGGCTTTCACTTCCAGACAGCAGCCGACTGGTATTTCCCTGGCATATTTTGTGGCAAACGAATTCAAAACATATTCCTAGTTTTGGTTAATTTAGGGTGCTTTGTGCAAGGCCTTAATTTTTTTATATTTCGTGTTTGTTATGCAATTAGGATAATTTCTGTTCTCTCTTCCCTCCTACGTGTCTTTCTATCTCTACTTAAATCAATTTATTCAATATTGATCAGTGTTGGGGGTGGGATGAATTGAATTGAAGAGCACTGCAATGACACGGCAATGAGTAGGCGAACACTATGACTATGCGAAACAAATTTGAGCCTTGTAATTACATCCTAGAAAATTTTCTTTCGTTGTTCCTATCGTTAGGAGGCTGCTTGAAATACCACAAGTTGAAGGATTGCTGTATGCGATATTCGGTTGGGTTTTTTATAAATTTTAATTTGTTCTTTGATTGCTCCTCCTGTCATTTCCTGGATTTTACTAATTCTGTACATATTTCTCCTGAGCTGCTACTAGTGACACATAGGCCTCTCCGCTTCCCTTTTTCTGTTTGTATGAAGGAATTACAATGGCTTACTCCGCTTGGAGATGTCTGATGTTTCATTTGAGAGCAAACACCTGTCTTAATCACTCTCACTGGAGACTGTTGAAAAATTCATTGTAGGGGACTGTTCTGAAAGCTCTCATGGCTGTTGCAGTTTGGAAAATATTCTGGCTGTGTGTAGGTGAATGGTTTTGTTGGTTGAAGCTAAGTTTTCCATTCAAAGGATCTGAAAAAGTACAATTGCTGGTAGTGTATTGACCCATTGGTGTGAGGATGTAAGGTTTATTATTTTTGATTATCTAGTTTGAGGTGTTAAGAATCTTAGACTTCATTCAACTCCCTTTTGGTTTACGGCTGTGTAGAAAATTACTTAATAGAAGAGGGAATTTTCATGTTGGAGGAAAACCTTCTATTTCTGATCCGCTGGAGTTCATAGATATGACCTTTGGCCTGGTGCAATACTGTCACCTATTTATTTGGATGGTGAGTTTTGTTGATCAACCATGGGATTATTTTGCGGCAGTGCATTTATGTGCAGAAAAGTAGGGGTCTGGTTTATAAGGTGAAATACTATCATGAAAGTGTTCCCAGGCCTGGAAGTCTTTTCTGAATTTTGAACGCAATGTGTCATGTAGTGCTTATTAGAAGATAAAATATTTACTTTCTCCGTGTGCTTCAATGGAGAGATTAAGTTTGTTGGTTATTTTTTTCTTAATTTTATTTTTCAATATTTTGATTTATTTTTCAAATGGGGGCAGGAATAGTTATTTAATGGTCGTATATGGAATCAAACTACCCTGCTGTATTTTTCCCCCTTCCTTATCAAGAGGTTAGAGGTAAGGTTGCAAATGGATTCGTACTCTCATAGTGACATTAACATACTGCATCTTATTATATTCGGATAGATTCAGATATATACTGTATTTTGAGGATTGATTCAATCAGATCCAGATAATTAATTTTTGACATAGATTCTCCTAAATGGGTATGAATGCAGATTGAATTCATATTTCCTAATACCTAATGACATTTTTCCCATTTTATTGGTGAGCATTAGGGTGGAGAATTGAAAATTTGGCAACTTCTGTTTCTTCTACTCATGTTAGTCTTTGATTTTTTATTGACTTTCTTTTTGTTTTTAATTTAATAGAAAATCAAGAAAAAAACTACATTATCTTAAGTTGTAAATAAAAATAAGAAAATATATCCAACGAGATAATCTGATTAGTAATTAGTTGGATAGGGGTATGGGGTATTCTCATATCCGCATGCAATTGTTTTTTGGACAGGTTTGGTTTCTCCTAAACATATAAGAATTTGGAGTCAGTAGTGGATTCAGTCATCCATTTACACTGGTTCCATTCATTCTGTGATTTTGAAATGTTGTAATTCGTCCACACATCTGGATTTTCCTTCCATCTCTTTCTTCTGTATTCACATTTTCATTTTTCCTTCTAGGGCCTAAGTTATGTCTATTTCCATGTCACTGTTTGAATTCAATCTCCTTCATGCATATTTCAATTTCTCCTTGTCAAAGTTTGAGTGCTGGGTGATATGGGTAGAAACTTGAAAGATAAAATCAGTGGTTTCAGTATTAAATTATCATAGAATACAATAGATATTGAATTATTGTCAAAGAAAATATCTGTATCTCATTTTTTAAAAAGTATTATATTGGATTTGACAGCATAGACTCATGGTTTCTCATTATAATGTTACTGGTTGAAGATGAACCATAAGATAATAGGCATAGGTTGGTTTTAATTTCGGGATTTCTAAAGAGCAATTTTCTCTATTTTTCAACTTATACGCAGGTAAAATCTTTGCTTGCTGATGCAAAGTCAGGTGGTCTTATAAATGTCCCTGGTAGCTCTACTGCTACCAATGCTGTGGCCGGCAATTCATTGCCTTCAATGTTTCCTGCTGGCAGTGCACCTCCACTTTCACCCAGAAGCACTTCTGGTTCTCCTCGTTTTATGAAACAGAGAGCAGGTCCTTCTTCTTTAGGTTCTCCTCTAAAACTAGTCAGTGAGCCAGTGAAGGAAGTCATTCCTCAGGTAATGATTAGCTTCATATTGATTTTAAATTATTAACAAAAGATTTGTGTTTCATTACTTTTCACCTGAGAATATCAGCTGTTACTATGACGTCTATGAAGATTATGTAGCATGGTATTTTTATGTAGACATTCACATACAGTACCTTAAATTCGTGTAGTTTTACTTTCAAAATGGGCGTCCTCCACCACTTGAACTGAAAAAGCAGATATTGTCTAGAATTGATCAACTCTTCTACGGTCACATGGATGGACTGCAAAGTGAAGGTGAGATACATTTGATGATCATGTTGTGACTCCTCCTTTTCCCTACATTTGCTGGAGTGCATTTCTTTGTCTTCCCCCCCTCTTTTTTTGTGGCCCAAAGTGGAATAACCTTAAAATGCACAAGAAGCTATACATAATTTCCACCAATGAGAAGCCTTCTATTTTCACTATTTTCCTAACATGCCATGATGCTAGTTTTTGCCTGATATATTTAAAACCCTTCCACCCCCCATTTTTATCTAGAGCATCTGTCAAGGAGTTACCACTAGGTTGTCAATAAGATGAGAATGACTGCATAGGAGTCTTGGCTTCAGACCAAATGCATGAGCTTTGAAGTGACTTCTATATTGAAAGCCAATTTATAGTTACCATCTTCTGTTTAAGTTCATTGGGGGGGGGGGGGGGGAGAACTTGTTTACTGGTATGCTGATTAGGGTTTTAGTCATATTCTTATTTTTTATATTTTATTTTGGGTGAATAATTCTTGCTGTCTGGTACGTCTGTTTCATAATGCCAGAATTTAAGGCAGTTACGAAAGAAATCTGCAAGATTCCATCATTTTTCTCCACTGCTCTTTTCAGAAAGATTGATGTTAACGGCACAGGAGTTGTGAAGAGGTATTCCTGAAATTTTTAAATGTTCTGCTTGAAGTTCGTGAGATGATCAATATTACTTAAAATTTCCGATTAATTAACTCTTAATTTTGATTCAGATGATTAAAGATGCTAATAATGCTTCTCTCATATCCTAATATATCTGTAGGGATGCGTTTGTTGATTATTGGGTCAATAGTAACAGGATGACAATGGATATAGCAACACAAATATTTACAATTTTAAAGCAACCATATCATAAATACCTCACTCAGGTCTGTCCCTGGGTTCTCTTAGATCCTTACATACTTGTGATTTTGAGCAATCTCTTATTAATTTGATTAGCATCATGATCTGGGTCACGATGAGGTTAGTTGAAATTTAATTACCATTGATGCAAACATTTATGTTTTTGACTCTCTTGAAATTTTTATATGTTGGCTGTAGGATGATTTCAAACCCGTTCTTCGTGAACTTTTGTCAACTCATCCAGGGTTGGAATTCTTACAAAGCACTCCTGAGTTTCAGGAAAGATATGGTATGTTATAAAACAGCCGGCTGCTCATTATAAAGCATTTGTGATAGGTTCCTTGAATTTTATTTTATGCTGTAATGATAATCCAAGAGTAAAGAATGGTATATTATCAAAATGTTCTTTTGTTCTAACAAGCGAACAACGAGAATAGGAAGAATATGAACAAGAACAACTACTACTGCACAACAATAATAATAATACTAAAAGAAGTGCTGGAACCTGTGACTACGGTGATTGATTAGGTATCCAGTTTGTCCATTCCAGTAATTCGGGGAGAAAATCTATTCACATTATATTAAGTCTGTCGAATAAACCAGAGGTTTGCCCTCTATTTCTGGGGTTGATGGTTATTAGCTTTGCTATAATATGGCTGTCCTCACAGAATTTCTGGTAGTTACTTGTGAACAGCTCATTGGCATAGTTTTTGCAGGTGTGAGAGTTGAATTTAGGTTCTAAAATGTTCCAATAAGCCATAAGATCTGAGACTGATGTAGTCCAAGTTGAGGATTGGAGCTCCATAACTGTTTGTAATTGACCCGTAAATTGGGCTATTGAGCAGCGTAAATTTGCTCATATTTCTCCGATATCAAGCCAGTGGCTGAATTAGATATTCTTAGATTTTGAGATGGCCCCTGGCAGCTGCTGAAGATTGAATTGAAGACCCAAAATACTGTTACCATACAGTTCATGTGGATGGTGTTTCTATCGTGGTGACTTGTGCAGGAATGCTCCTATGGGTCCTAAGACAAGTTTGCATGGAGAAGAAGTGACCCAACATATCATCTACCTTTTATTTTTTCTTAGTTTCTAATTCAACTTTTGAAGTCTGCTTCATCTTTTATTCACAAATTTTCTATTCCAGTCTTCTCTCTCTTTTTATGTTGTTTTTAAGTTGCTGCTTGGGGAAGAATATGTTCTTATTCCTGTTGCTGGACTTCTTTTAAAAATATCTTAGGCAAGTTTGTCCTGTATAATGCACTGTCCCTAGGTCCTTGCAAACTATTTAATGAAGATCTATGATGTTTTCCTTTGTGAAATACAATGCTGTGAGGTGCAGTGTGGTGAGACACGTAGGAGCAGAGAGGCCCATGGGATGAGTGAGAGACAAGGATAGAGATGTTGTCAAAGACTAGTGAATCTCTTTCAAGTTCATTGAATTTGAAGCCAATCTTTTTGTTGTAATTTTCTATCTCTCCATATGTTGATGTTTATTAGGAGTTGTTGATAAACATATCGTCAAATTGGTCATCATTGGTTGGAAGAACAAGAAGGTGGCATTGATTGCTGTGAACAATCCCAGGACTTGTAACAAGTACTAGGTAGAGAGAATAAGAAAGAGGGATTGAGGGAAAAGAAGAGAGAATAATTGGAGAACAGGACTGGGCAATGGAATCTGTTTGTTCTACCGTACAGCAAGCACATATTTACAATAAATTGAAAAGAGAATTACAAAAGGAAACTCAAATATAGCTCTTTACCTAATTAAACCTAAAACTAAATAGGAAACTGACTTAGATTAGGACACTAACAACTATAATCCCAATAAGGAAACCACGATTGGGGGTGAGTTTCCTATTTAGTTTTAGGTTTAATTAGGTAAGTGTTAAGAGTTATATTTGAGTTTCCTTTTGTAATTCTCTTTTCATTTTATTATAAATATGTGCTTGTTGGTACGGTAGAACACACCGATCCTACCGCCCAGTCCTATTCTCCAATTATTCTCTCTTCTTCTCCCTCAATCTCTCTTTCTTATTCGTTTCCAGTTTGAAGAACGGAACCCTGGTTCAATGAAGATGATAAACTATTCATTGAACTAGGGTTCCCATGAAGATTTAACATGAAAGAAAATTTTTCAGTACTTCATTCTCAACTTTCTGACCTTCGATTGAAGGTTTCTTGGAAGTTCCGGTGCTCTACAACTGATCTGCATTCTTGAGTTTTCAGGCAATCTGTTTTCTGGTTTAAATAATTTGCTGCAATCTGAATTTCAGTTCTCTAGTGAGTTCTGCGATATTCAGTTGTGAAAAGAAAAGAAAAAAACAGCTGTTGTGTTCTTCAATTGGTGATGTTAAGAGTCGTTCTCGGTTGATCTGTGAATAGGAGGCGATGAGAAGTTTTCAGGTGATTTTCTTCAATGGAGAATACTGAGATTGATCTAGGTAATATTGAGACCCATGCTTCCTAGGATTCAAGAAACTCCAATCGATCATATGTCAGAGGATCTGAATCTCTCTTCAACAGATCTCTACATCTCTAATCCATCGGAAGGTTTCAAGATTGAAGGCAGGAAACACAAAATAAAGATATTGACGTTTGCCGTTTCTTTTTTCTTTGCAAGTAGCAATTTACCTCCCAGACTAGGTCAAAGAGCGAATTGATATTCAATATCAGATTGTTGAAATTTACATTAACGGCTGCGTGCTTCCATTCGCTTTGATTAGATCATATTTTCTTGATCTTCTTCCCGTTGGATCTTGGACTCTTCGTGATTTGTATTGCTCAAACTTGTGGCAAATATTTTTCTGTCAGGATATGGGAATTGGATTAATCACGGCGGTCTTTTAGATTTCTTTGACCACTTCTCTTTTATTGTTGACGTCATCTACTTCCTGCCAAGTCGATTCCAATATCTGATCTTCTGTGGAAGTTGTCCAGATTGAGTTTTCGGACTTTCGCGCATTCCTGAATCATTCTAGATTACCTTCTGGCTATCGTCTCATGGGTTTGATTCTCAAGTTTCAGGAAGGTCTTGTTGAGGAAGAAGCTATTTCAATTTGGTTTTGGTTCAGATTCTGGTTCGGTTTTAAGTTCAGTTTGTGTTCTGTTCCTAGTTCTTCTTTTCTTAATTCTATTTCCTGGTTCTGTTCCTAATTCTGGTTTCTGATTCTGTTTTCCGGTTCTGCTCTTGATTCTCTTTTATGGTTCTGTTCCTGATTCTGGTTTCTGATTCAGTTTCCTGATTCCTACACTTGCTTTATTTTGCATTTCCATTATTGTTCATTTGTTTGTTCCATATTTAATTAGGACTGATTCCCACAGTGTTTCCTTAAAATTAGGCTTCCAAGTTTACTCTTTGGCTTTTGTTTGTGTTTCCTTTTGGGAATTCTCTAATTACATTCATGCCATTCCCGTTTCAATTTTGTGATATTTACAGATTTGCCATTTTTCCTTTAATCGCCATTCACGTCCATTTGGGATCTTACTTGTCGTTGTGATTGAAGACATTGGAGTTTTATTTATGGAATCTTCTGTTATGAAATTTGTGGTGATTATTAGTTACTTTTGATCATGTGTTACATGAGTGGGAGATTGAAGATGTCGACTACAAAAAACTTTTTTCTGGATTTTAATGGGGACCGACAAGTGAGTCTAATTGTTGGAGTGCCTTCCTTGGAATGGGCTTTTTGTGTAGTCACTGAAGCTACACTTTTATGGAGTTTTTGTGTAGCAATGGGAGCTACAATTTTATGGACTTTTACGTAACTGTTAGGGTGCTACATTTAGTGGAATTTTTGTAGCTGTTAGGAGCTACATTTGATGGACTTCTCTATTGCCCTTACAAGTTGTGTTTTGAGACCTTCATTGGGAAGGGTGTTTGATGTTCTCATTGGTTGTTGTGAAGACATAGATTGGGGTGTTGATTCAAGTGTGTTGGTGTCTGATTGCTACATGGTTCAAGACTAATGCTGCCTTTCAAGTTTATTCTTATTTGTCCAAGCTAGAGCTTTCTTTGTGTATCATGATTTTGTTTTCCTCTCTAAAGTTGCCACTGCAAAGCCTCAGTTATTTGGATTTTGTTTGTGTTGCAAACAAGGAGCAGATGGCTCTGTTTGTATGCTTTTATTTCTATTGTTCTACAAAACTCTGTGTGAGTTTTCAACCATAGGGGGAATCGATATATGCGGACTTCCTTGGACTGGGCCGAACTGTTTGGGAGCCCCTTGTCCAACGTAGAAGGCTAGAATGGGTCCTGAACTGGGATTTGGGTTTAGGAGGATTCTAGCAGTTCATAATTTGGATTTTATTTCTTATTGTTTGTTTATATTAAGGCTACTTAGATGTAGGGTTCCATTCTATTATTTAAATCTAGAGTTTGATACCATTATGGTTTTAGATTGGGATTAGGATTTTTTAAAAATATAATTTTCTTTATATTTGCAAGCTGTGTTGGATGATGGAGATCTGATAATGAACTATCTTGGTTTTGTTTGAGCACCTTGTGGCCCGTGCGAACTTCTGCCTTTCTTCCTTGTGATCCTTCTCTCTCATCCGTATGTTCCTCACATAGTTGTCATGGCATCGCCTAGCGCCCTGGAAAATGCTAGGGCATCAAATTGCCTAGTGTCTGGAGCTGCCTCTAATACTGTCAGGATTGCCTAGACACCGTGACAATCATGCTTCTGTGTGGGACCTTCTCCCTATCAGCAGTCTTACTTTTCCATTCTCAGATTTAGGTATGTGAAGTATGTCCCTTTTGATTCAGATCTCCTAAGACCCAAACCTGAGAGCCCTATGATCTTAATTATTATACTTGCAATTGAGTGTGGTTCCTTTCTACTTCCAGAAACAACTTGAGACTGGTTTATTCGAATCACTTGAATTCTCTCTCTGTTTCGCAGACTTTGGATTCATAGGGGTGCCAAAAGTTTAGGTCTGTAGGAGTTCTGTTGATGGAGATGAATTTTTTAGAGTTCTCATTTATCTCTAATCATCTTCTATCAAGAGGTCTGAAACCACCTCTCAGTTGCTCTATTATTTTCTTATATTATTTCATATTCACAAGTTGTTCCTAGGCATTCTTTCTTTTTCCCTCTTATCCTTCTATTTTCATTCTGTTCCAGCCTTCCAGGATGGCTGCCTTCTTTAGATCTGATGACCCTTCTTGTCCTTTCCTTTTTAAGACATTCCTTTTGATTTTTGACCCATTTCCCTACAAATCTATGTTGTAGTGCATCATATTTTTCAATTATAAATTTTGGCATCTTAGAAGAAGGATTATTTCCGTTTTCTCTTGCCATGTGAAGTGATATGCTGAATATTACCAGTCTGTTTCTGAAGCCTGAAAGGCTTAATGTGAAAACATCAGTAACTAAAGGTAGGAGTTCAGTGGTTGTATGAAGGCAAAGCTTATACCGGACAGCTTAACATGGTGCGAATGAAGCTTTAAAGCGTAAGGATCTTGACTTAATGCCATTGATATTAATAGGCTTATATTATGGTTCTCACAGTTGCTTGCTTTCTCCTTTGTGTACTTTGGTTCTACGTAGTTGGGTGTAAAGACTTAAGTTGGATGAGTTTTAAGTCTGTGTCTGCGTGTTCATTATAATAAGCTTGGGGATGTCGTGTTGCCAATGTGTTGTTTCTTGTCTCTCATTTGTCTGCTGACTGGGTGTTTCCCTTTTTTTTTTTGATGAACAAAGAAATATATTAAACAGCAAAATGAAACTAAAAGAATACAAGGAAAACAATGGGGAGGGAGAGAACAACCTTCAAGCAAGAGGCTGAAGAGAATTAAGATCCTAGGAGACAACAATGAGCATGTTCCTTGGGTTATCTACAACCGGGGGATGGGGAATAGAAATAATTTTTGCAGAAACATTGAAACAGATGGCTTTTCATAACATATTTAGTGAACAGGGTTGGAGGTCCATCGTCTAAGATTGCACTACCACCACAGATGGTGGATAGTGGCACTAAAAACTAGCTTACCAATCTGATCGTAAATGGAGCAACCTGAAAATTTTCTCAAAATCCCACCAATCTCGAGCAAAACCAAGAGATCGCCTTGAATGGGGCCAAATGGAAGCAAGGGCTTTCTCCCAAAGGGAGAGGGAGAAGGGACAGGTGAAGAAGAGGTGGCCAAGGTCATCTGAACCATTCCAACAAAGGGTGCACTTTTGGCTAACTGGAATATGGCAGCTGATGAGGAAAGATTGGATGGGGAGGGCAAGGTTAAGAGCTCTCCAAAGGGTGAGAGAGTGGCTGGGAATGTGACCTTTAAACCAAACCAATGGAGGCTAAGGAACTTGGGGGAGGGTGAGTGGAGCAAGCTCCAGCTGAGGTGGTGAAAAATGATTTGGAGGGGCCAAACAGTGAGGTCAT
The DNA here is from genome assembly GCF_041222555.1 of Hakea prostrata. Classification (NCBI taxonomy): domain Eukaryota; kingdom Viridiplantae; phylum Streptophyta; class Magnoliopsida; order Proteales; family Proteaceae; genus Hakea; species Hakea prostrata. The sequence goes on along the minus strand of NC_142600.1, from coordinate 21,645,151 downwards.
GAGGGGAGTCAATGGGGGGGGGGGGGGGGGGGGAATCCCAAACTTGTGTGAGATTGGGGTGGGGAGGAGGGGACTAGGAGCCATCGGTGATAAAATTGGAGAGAGGGGTTGCTTTAGGGATGCGGGCCTCATAAACTGTGTGGGGACCAAGGAGAGTGAAAAGAATACCCATAGGATGCCACGGATCATGCCAGAAAGAGGTAGAGGAGCCATTGGACATTTTAATGGAGATGGCAGATAGAGCATGTGGTCTCAAAAGGAGGAAGCTAGACGCAAGAAGGGTTAGGAGGAAGGACAACAGTCCAATAGGAGTCAGATTTGAGAAGGTAGGAATAGACCCCAATTTACCCAAATTGAATCATGCTAGGAGGCGATTTTCTAGATGAGTTTAAGGAGACAGGCTATATCGACATCTTCAATACGGCAAATTCCTAGACACCCTTCAGATACCCTATCAATTCCAGTTTTTATCAGTCAATTTGATACCCATCGATTCACCTTAATAGAAATTGATATCCATTTACTGTCCCAGAAACAGGACTATGTAGGAAAACAATCACACAAAACTTTTCCAGTCTTCATTTAAGAGTATTGTTTCCTTTTTCATATATAGTGAGCTTCAAATCCTGAAATTTGTTGAATCCATTGACTTCCACATCTATGCAACATCTTTTATTGTTCGTCAGCCTTTCACTAAAATGAATCTATAGACTTCCATGTCTGTGCAACATCTGGAATGTCTCATCGACTCAAGGGTGCATTAGCCAAGCGTGGCTAGGTGAGAAAACTTCTTCTTTTTCTTTCATTATATTGTGTGCATTTGAAGATAGAATTTAGGTGCCTTGTCACTGAATTCTTATCTGCGGATGGTGATGAACCGTAAACTCACAGGTGTGGTAGCAGATAGATTGTATTTGGTTCGACTAGGAAGTGGGGACATTTAGTTCAAATTCTTTTTAGGTTTTATCTCCTCCCTCTCCCCTTCTTGTTAAGTTTCAAACATGTGAATAATGGGTCTCTTAAAACACAAAATCCAGTTTTTGATGAGACCTTAACTACAGTTTGTCCAAAGAAAGTTTAACTAGAATGGGTTGCATTCTTTGAGTTTTTGGGTACCTTGACCGTTGCTTCTGAGTTCTGACATACTCAAGGCAGTTGGTGAGTTTTTTTTATGACTTTTATATATAATATACTACTGTCTTGACTCTCTTGTTAGCTTTTACATAGAGATTTATTTGTTCTTGATATTAAACATGAATTTACTATGTTTGATGGACTAAACCTGAATTTGTTTTGTCAATGGACCAGCTGAAACTGTCATATACAGAATCTTCTATTATGTGAACAGATCAGGAAATGGCCGTCTTACTCTCAGGGAACTGAAACGTGGAAATCTAATTGCTGCAATGCAACATGCTGATGAGGAAGAGGATATTAACAAAGTTTTGAGGTAGGCATGCAATCTAAAGAGTTGGTATTGATTTCTACTAGAAAAGAATTCACTATGTAGATTGTAGATCTCTTTTAATGTCACTCTTTGTTTCTGGTTTTCCTTATTATCTACTATGGAGTGAATTCAAAGTCACTTTAAGTTGCATTTTGGAAGCTTTCCCACCCTAACCTGGTCTTGGGATATAATTTTTTATTCAGTGGCGAACATAAGTGTTTTTTTTATCCATTTGAGCTATGATTTCTGTTATTATTTCATGCTTTGAGTCATGTAGGAAGCTTAGATTGGTTGGACTTTTAGCTTATGTCCTTCCCCCCCCCCCCCTCTCTGTTTTATAGATACATGTAAGTGGCTAGACCTCACCCACAATTTAGAATTAAGAAAATAGAGTTCCCTTTTTTTTTTTTGGGCGGGGGGGGAGGGGGAGGTACATCATCAGCCACAATTTCTTTCCCTTTTTTCCTGTCTCCTTCTATTCTTCTTTCTGAATGCCACCACGAGCATATCCTCCATTGATGTAACCCAGTTTATGGGCCAACCTTCAAGATCCTCTCAAATTGAACCAGCTAAGAATAATCAATCCCGAGGAAGTTTATTTCATATTTTGGTAACCCACGGGAAAGGAATTGAAGAAAGGAAAAGGTAATGGGATAAAATTGGGACAAAGTAGCTATGTGATGGAGTAGGAAAGTTTAAGGTCTCTTAGTCTTAGGATTGGGAAGTTAGGGTTTTTAATGATACCCAAGATTGGATGGTTTTGGTGAAGAAAATGGGAAAGCTTAGGTTAACAAAGATCCTTAGATGGGTTAGATCTTGAGAAGATTGTGTCTGGGGTATTGAAAGAATTAGGGAAGATAGGGTTTTAACAAAGTCAATATGGGATGGGTTTTGCGAAATTTTGGTTTTGGGATATCTAGACAACTCCCTAGGTGATATGGGATGGAAGTGGGAAGTTTGCGGTTAGTGGAATGGGGATTGGGAAGCTCGCGGGTGGGTCTTGGGTTGATCATGATTGATTCTTGAATTCTCTTTCTTCTTCTTGATCTTTCTTTTTTCTTTTCTGCTTTCTTTCTCTCTATTCTTTTCTTTCTTTCTTTTCTTGAATTTCCTAACTCCTGCAAGATCAAGAAGGAAAAAGGAATGAAGGAAGAGGGGGAAAGGCTGGGATAGGGTTGTGGGTGGAAGAGGAAAAGAGGCAGGGTGGGGGCTTTGTTGCTGCAAGGGAAAAAGAGGGGTGGGTTGGGTTGTGCAGGGTTTAGGGGATGGATGGGTTAGGAAAGGGGCTGGGGTTGCACTTACTCGATGGGAGTAAACCGGTACGCTCTTAGGCTGCTGTAGAGAATGTTGCTAGGCTGTTGCAGGCTCTTGAGATTGAAGACAAGTTGCAGAAAACTCACACTTAGCTGTGGGTATCCTTCTTGGAACCTACGACTCGATTCCTTCAATACTCAGTTGTATTAATCCCGTTTAATTCCACACCTTTATATAGCCTCTTACAATGAAGGACACTTGGACTTAAATTATGACTGACAACTTGGACTCTAATTTAGAACCCAATTAGGATGGGGAATCCCTTAACAACTTAACTAACAACTTGAAAAAAGGTGTCTCTTAAGGACCACAAAATAACCAAATAAAATAACAAATATTCAGAAGGAACTCCCACATAGACTAAGACTCTTGAATAACTTGTCCATGACATAATCAACTTCAAAACTAAAATTAGATTCTAACCCCTGACATCACAAGGAAACTGACTGGACTGACGAGACCCCAAGGGTGGGTGTGAAAATGACCGACCCTTGGGGCATTCAGCCAGCCTGGGATGCCGCACGGCCTGGGTGCTGTTTGGGGCCCAATTTTTGTGCTGTCTCAGGCCTGGTGACCCTGGTTATAGCATCCATCTTATTTACATCAATGGTACAAATAACACCTGTACAAGTAGGATATAACCTTTGTTTAACATTTTTATACGACAAGAATATATCATTAGAAGATGTAGAGAAGAACACAAAGGACTATATAACTAAGGCCTTATGTTGGATGATACCTTGAGCAAGCCTCATTTGACTTATGTTTCATCTGATTGGAAGGTTGGAGTGAGTGATATATGAGCTTTGTGGTTACCGTAAGTCTGTCTAGACATTCAAGGGTGTAAGTTATTTGTTGACATGCATTTTGTGGAGCTTTTGGGTTGTGTTATGAGAATCCCCTCATTAGTTAAATATTTGGTCGCTCCTACCATTTTACCTATAGACATGATAGACGTAATGATAGTGACCGAAATATTTAAATATTTTATTCCTTCACCTGTCATTTATATGCATGGACACATGGGAAAAAGATCTTCTCATCAAGAAAGAAGAATTTGGAAACAGAAGCAGAACAAATTTGTTCCCTTATGTTACCCAAAAATAGAATGTTACTTTTATGCGGGGAAGGAGCTCTTGTTAATCCATTTTCAAATTTTAACTGAATGTTGCTACAAAGATATGGTAAGATACTGATTGGATATGTAGTGGCAATCGACAACATGTAAGCATTTCTTGTTAATACTTCCTAGTTAATGAAGGTCGATGTTTGTAACACATGTATTAATGGATAAGCAAGTGAACGGTAATTTGGCAGAGATGCTATGCAAAGGAAAGCTCCTTTGACATCAGAGTTTCTTATTTTCGCACTGCAACCCCTTTTATCGACTTCTGAGACATTTCCCCCATGAACACGTGGACTGGACTTAGGTGTAGGCTTAGCTCATAAGACCATAACATGTGCACTGATTCTAAAATGCATGAAATTGGAAACTACTAGCCTAGTGATAAATCTGCATCACCGAACCATGCTCTTTAGAAATTGAGATCCTCTTTGAACTCCTCTCCCTGGTCTTACTTGATCTCCTGTCCTGAGGTCTCTGCCTTCTCTTGAGGAGCTTCCCTGTAGTTGCAGACTCTTATCTGATCTGATTGACCCCAGTACCAATAATTTTCTGTGGATTACCATAATGCCGCTGGTCTGACTTGATCTTCTGTCCTGAGGTCTCTGCCTTCTCTTCAGAAGCTTCCCTGTAGTTGCAGACTCTTATCTGATTTGACCCCAGTACCAATAGTTTTCTGTGGATTACCATAATGCCGCTCTCTTCCTTTACGCGCTTGAAACTTATATAGTACGCGTATCAGCATATGCTTATCTTCCAAATACACCATTCCCTCTCAGATTTCCCTTATATGTTTCCTATTTTGTCTTTTAGTTCCCCATAATACTCTGGTGTACTTCTCTTATCACCTCATGCCCTTTAATTTTCTTTTGCACAAATAGATCCCTAGTATTCTACTTTATTACATATCATACCCTATCTTTGGTATTCCTTTGTAACCCTACAAGATTCCCTTACAAGTCCTCCAGCAGCCTTATTAATCTTATTGCTTATTAAAACACGTGTTATCCCACCTTAGGCCCAAATTTTGCTTGGGCAATGAGTTGGATTACTTAAACTAAATAATTATAATAATAAATAAATAAAATAAAAAAAAAAAAAAAAAGAGATCCTTGAAGTCTCTCCAAGCTAATCATTAATTGCTTGTAGCTGCTCATATGGATATGGATAACAGTAGACAGAGTGGTAGCATAGGTTTCTAACCTTCAAGCTGTTGAAGACATTTGTTCCAAGCCATAAAAAAGCAGCACCAGGGATACAGCCTCAACCAGAAACTAATAGTTGCAATGGAAGACGAGAAGATTGTGGATCAGGTAGCAGTGAAATCCAGAGTGATGACGGCTATTCCTCATCATTGGTAGTTTTCTTCTCCATGATTTCCGTGACATGGATGCAAACCCAAAGCTTCATATTTCCAATTTGTTCAATTTGTAGACATGGAACTGAATGCCCCTCTTTAGGAGTTTTTAGTTCATGCATTTCACAGAACTTGCAGACAAGTTCTTCTGAATGTTGGGAATTGATGCAGCTCAACTTTGGCCTGACCCAAACTCATTTTCAAATGGAGAAGGACCTTACCCAATTAAATTTTGGGTTTAATAGGATATTTGATTATTCTAGTTTTATACTTTTGAGTTTGTTTGTAATTTTTATTTAGAATTCTGAGCGCTTTAATTAAGGATTAAGGTTGTTTGGGTTAGGAGTCTCTTAGATTATGTTTTAAGTACTCAAGTAATTGAGCGGGGGTAGTTGGAAACAGTAATTTTCAGTGTCGCAGATGAATTTCCAACCTTCATGTGTTGAAAAGGCTGTGTGGGGGAGTAATTGCAGTAGAATAACTTTTAATTGGACCATTTAAATGGAATGGTTTTCTTCTGGGATCAGCCAGTAAAGCCACAGGTTGTATCATAAATGTGAAATTGAACTTGGAAGGTCACTGATGTTGATTTAGCTGGCATGATGGTATGACTTGCTTGTCCAACTCAACTTTTAGAACACTGTTTTTTGCGTCTTCCATCCTCTATGTTTTACCGTTTTTCTGGATTTATTTTTTGCAATTTTTATATTTTGGGGGGAACCGTATGCATCCAAAGGTGCATGTATGGTTCCTAAAGGATACTCTATTTGTCCTAATCAACCAAGTTCATTGCGAAACGCTACTTTTTTTAGGACAACAGACTAATAGCGAGATCTCGAACCAACTTATTGGTCTCATGGTACATCAATGAGCTGAAATATTTTTGATGCCCTGTGTACTCAACTTAAATATTCCCTGTTGACTGGAAGGAGGAAATATGTTGGTTGTGGACATATACTGTGCTTGCTATGCTTCTCTATAGGGTTTAGGACCATTGCAACCTGCTCCTCCTGTGACACTGTGAAAGGAGGAATTCTGCCTGGTTACGATGGTCCTTTCTCCCATTTGGTAGAGCTTAATTATCTGAAAGTAAAACTAATTTCCTGTTTTGGAAATTGTACTATCCTTCCATGTACAGACTTTGTAAAGGGTTTTTTTGATGCATGCCTTTTTTTTATTCTTTTCTTTCTTTTGCAGGTACTTCTCATATGAACACTTCTATGTGATTTATTGCAAGTTCTGGGAGCTGGATACAGATCATGATTTCTTGATTGACAAAGATAATCTTATTAGATATGGCAACCATTCTCTTACCTACAGGATTGTTGATCGAGTATTTTCACAGGTTTGTATCTGTCATTTTCTTTCGTCTGTCCAGGATGGACATTCTTTGTTGCATTGACTGAGGATTTTGCATAGCATCAACTAATGTTTTCTTTGCTTCCATTTTCTGGTTGGACCTGCCTATGTTCATCTTATCCAAGATTCCAAGAAAGTTCACAAGCAAGGTTGAGGGGAAAATGGCTTATGAAGATTTTGTTTACTTTATGCTGGCAGAGGAAGATAAATCATCTGAGCCTAGTCTTGAATATTGGTAAGTTAAGATACCACCAGTTTCCTTTTGTGAAAATAAAGAATGGTTTTTCCTTCGTTCTGTTATGATAGCCAACTTTGTAGTTGTTGGGGCTTTATTGGTTGGTATATGTTAGGCTTCATGCTTGATGTGCATTAATCTCAAAATGAAAGAGAGTGTGATGTGGAGGGCAGCTAGCTTGTAAATTTTTGCTCTCTTAAATGGAATTTTACATGTTTTCAGTGCTAGAACTTGTGCATGCAAGTGTTGTGGTTACCGTAAGTTGATAGTTAAGAAAGTTCTCTTGTGGAATCAGGAGGTCTGGACTTGGATATTTTCACGTGTAAGTTAAATCTGCAAGCTCAAGTATCCAGACATCAAGGCTCCTTGTGGCAATGCTTCTGTGTATTTTGGGTGTCTTTGGGTCTGATATATGTGTGTATGTGTGTATTTTTTGGGTTCTTTTATGCTTCTATACATATAATTGTGAAAACGTCACCTAGCTTCCAGGTGCTTTGTTTGACCTGGGTGCTTTGGTTGCGTAGGCGGATGCTTGGATGCCTTGCTTGCCTAATTAATTGCTTTCCTTGGTTTACCTTGGCATTGTTATAACTATGCTTTTAGGTCCTGAAATGCTTTTGTGCTAAAACTGTCTGCCGCAGGGGGGGGGGAGAGGTTCTAGCCTTATAGTTTAACCAACGTGCCAAGCATGATCTTCTTGCTTTGTAGCTTAATATCTTGTCAAGCAATTAGGTTAGCCAGGATTTACCACTGGTTTCAATGTTGTTCCACACCTCCATCTTGCAAGTATGCCACCATATGATGAATCCCCTTCCTTTTCAGTCAGACAAGGAAACCAGTTCTCAATTTATTATTATTATTATTATTTTTGGGGGGTGGGGGGTGGGGGAGGGGATATAGTAGTCTATTTATTTATTGAGGAAAGGAATTATTCCTTTATTATGGTGTTACTTTTTGGATCCGAATAGTAGCAAGTGGAATGCCTGTTTTTATAACTTCTCTTTACAAGTCTTAAAAAATCAGCATGGAACTAGGAAAGAGTAGAACTGAACATGTATGCAAGCTATTGGAAGTTCGAAACAATTAAGAAAGATAGTGGGTTATGCTGTTCTTGGATGGTATGATATATCTAGTCTCACATTTGGTTTATACCATGGTTTGAGATCTCGGACTCTTGGTCCCAACTTAGATCCCAGGCAGCCAAGAAGCTGAGATCTCATAAAAGATTCCTGCTCGACTCAAGTGAACTCGAGGGCCCATCTTGGTGGGTTTTAGGGCTTGGGTTGGGCTGAAATTTGGTATTTAACTTACTTTAGGCTTTCTAAATATAGTGGTGGCCTTAGATTTGAGAGAAAACAAGTGTATATGTGAGTTCCAACTTGAGCCTATTTCAGAAATCAAAATATTGAAGGAATGAGAACACAAACTCACAAAACATGAAATACCCAACCATTATTTGATATAAATGAAAACATAAAGGTTTCAAGTCAATTGTACATCAAACATGTTCAATTGTTCACAATTCCACATCATGACATTACAACATTGGTGAACTTATAAGATTCACCAAGAGAGTACAACAGTGAAATGAAATTAATGACTGGCACTTGGGTGTACCCATATAATATCACACCAAGTGTCTCATGAACCTTAATTTACCTTCGTTGAGGACTTAATCGTAGTAGTTATATGTTGTCCTCTGTCTTCTTACATCCATGGGGACTCTGTGTTGCCAAGCAATACCATCAGCCACCATTGTTTAGCAACCTATAAATTGAATGAAGAACTCATTGACTTGGGAAGCCTCCTTGCACTCTGCTCATAATAAGATTTAGAACAGATTCATCAAAGCCCACTTAGAAGGGCAGCCTTTTAGCCAGGTTCTGATTGATGATGGGGTTGTGGTGAACATCTTGCCCACCTAGGATGTTGGCCAAACTTCGAAGGACAGAAGGAAACTTGCTTCCGACCATTCAGACAGTCACAATCTTTGCAAGAGAAGTTACAAAGGCAAGAGGCATGCTCCCGATCAAACTTATGGTGGGTAAGAAGAAAGAAATATGGTTGCCCATTGATCTGATTGTAGGTGGAATCCAATCGCTTCGCTTTTGAGCCAGGCTTGGAAATCATAACTCAGGTTCCCTTAGCTTCCGAGAGGCAAAGTAGGGACCTAAAAGATCAAACGGAACTATACATAGACAAGTAAATCCCTTATTGAGTTCCAAGGTATTCTTTTTCGGGGGATTCACTATTTGAAGGGTGCATCATCAAACTAAGCTATAGAGATTATTAAAACTATTGCTACCCTTGGAAAAGGACAACAGGTGAACTTATTCTAATCAACAGTTTGGTGTTGATCTTGCTTGTGCTATTGTAAGGCATTACCAAAAGTACACCCAACAATTATCCACCTAAACTTCAAAACATAGGCATTGAACACCACCAATAAAATTCTAGCTATCAATACTGAGCTAACATAAGTTACATAACGAATGATAATTCAAGTTCCATAACAAAACTCGTGGATTGAATTGTAATAAAAATAAATTTAAAATCTACATCCTCAGAAAGGGGTAGCTACTATTGATTGATAAAGGATCATGCTCTACTTATAAAAACAATGTTTCAAAAGCCCAATTGGATTAAATGATCAATGATATGGAGGTCTTGAACTTTCCATTCCTCAGAGTTTGAAGAGTAACTCAAGCACCCAACCCGTATTTCAATTTTCTAATGAGACAGATCTAGCAGTTAGATGTCATAGATCTGAACTTGATTTTTGGTCATAGAAAAAGTTGGAAAATTCCAGAAAAGAAAATAAGCATCTGGGGCTTAGGGTTTTAGGGGAAGAAGGGTTTCAGTCTTCCTAGGGTTAGGGGGAGTGGGTGTGCAAGGAAGAAGGAAAGGGGAGGAGGGTAGCATTGGAGCTGGGGTTGTACTTGATGTAGGAGGAGATCAATCACACAATTGCAGAATTTTGCAGGAAAATAGGAGCACAACTCGGCTGCAGGCCTCTCACCTTGGGAAACCCACGACTTCTCTCAAGTCACCTTCAGATCTTCAAATTGTATTAATCATGAAGCCTGCCTCTTTACTTACTTTTGGGCTATATTTATAGCCTTACATCAATAGACTCTTTCTGGGTCTCAACATTAGAAGGTGACTCAAACTAGGACTTCTACTTTGACTCAAATTGAAAAACAAAACAAACTGGGACTCTTAAATAAAAGTGCAAGCACACAAGGACTACTATTTAAGAAGGAAAAATCCCTTTTAAGATTGGACTCCAGCTTAGAAACCAAAATAGAAAAGGACTTCTACTCTACTAAGGACTCTCATATAACTCATCCTAGGTTGATCTGAATTACGAAGCAAGAGTATATCTAGACTCCTTGTAGAAAGTGGAGTGCAATTGAGGAGATCCCTCTCTAATTGGGGCTCTTCCATAACTAATCAACGACTAACTCAAATTCAAAAATAAGAGTAGATATATGGACACCTAAGAGTACTCTGCATCAAATAAGCCCCATAAGACAACCCCAACCCCCCCCCCTCCAAAAAAAAGGGGGGGAGAGGGGAATGACCAATTTGCCCCTGGCCAGCTTCGGCCATTGTGGAGGTCTGCAAGACACTAGGGCAGGGTAGGGTAGTAGAAGCAGAGGCGGGTGGCTGTTGTTCTGATGTTCGATTTGTTGATGGGGTTGTCTATTGCCTAGGCTCCAGGAGCAGCACCCAAGGTCGAGCCCTTGTCCCCCCCCCCCCCCCCAAAAAAAAAAAATCCTCTACCAACTCCAGCTCTCGCTTCATTGACTCCAGCACCTGCAGTTTCACCCCCTGTACTGATAGGGCATGGCTACCCCTATTCCTGCTTCCACAACGACTCTGATAGGTGTTAACTTTTTATCCTTATGGGTTTTCTTTTGTTGGATTTAAATAGGGAGAATTTACTTATTTATGAATGATATCTCCAGTAAATGTTTATAACAAATATAGAATTTTTACTGTATTAGGCATAAATAAGGGTCAAGGCATTCAATACCAAGAAGGTGGCCACTGCCTAGACCTCCAAAAATCTGTTGGACAACTTAACAACCATGTTTTGGTAGAGAGTTTCTGTTGCTTTCATATTTCAATTCCGTTTCTCACATTTTTTTTGTTTCTTTTGTTTGGGGGTGGGGTGGGGGGGGGGGGGAATCATTTCTCGCCTTTCTTATCTTATTTCTTCATTTTTCATAGGGATTCACTTCAAAACTGTCAAATTGGTTTCTGTTTTACAAATTTCTTTTTAAATATTGCATCCTTTTTTTTCATTCACTTTGTAAAATAAATATATTATTTGGATTTATTTCAGGTTCAAGTGTATAGATTTGGATGGAAATGGAATTCTCACTCCCAATGAAATGCAGTTCTTTTACGAGGAGCAGTTGCATAGGATGGAATGCATGGCCCAAGAGCCTGTGCTTTTTGAGGATATTTTGTGCCAAATGGTCGACATGATTGGGCCAGAGGTTGCATTTTGTTTCTTAACTTCTTGTTTTTGGTCTTCCTTTCTTTTGTTTTAGATAGAGATGGGCTTTTTAATAAAAAGAATGTTTGTTTGCAGAATGAGAGTTATTTTACATTGCGGGACTTGAAGCGCTGCAAACTTTCTGGAAACATTTTTAACATCCTTTTCAATCTTAATAAGTTTGTGGCCTTCGAAACTCGTGATCCATTTCTTATTCGTCAGGTGTGTGCAATGCTTCCTTTATTACCATGCATCGTATGATCAAAATCTGAGATTCAGTAGTCGTGTGAGCTATGGGATATTGGTTGATTGGTTTCAATGACCTCCTTAGTGCGGTTCTGTTGTCCACAGGAACGTGAAGATCCAACTTTGACAGAGTGGGACCGCTTTGCTCATAGGGAATATATAAGGCTTTCAATGGAAGAAGATGGTGAGGATGCCTCCAATGGAAGTGCAGAAGTTTGGGATGAGTCGCTTGAAGCTCCCTTCTGAGTGCAACTAGGTCAGTGGGTTCCCTGCGCTGTTATATATTGATGTTCAGTGTTGCTTCCTTGCTACTTTTCTTGACAGTTGGTTTTTTTCCAGAGTTAATTTTCAAATTCTTTGTTGTCTTTGTTTTCCCATGACTATTGGTGGAAACTTTGTAGTGTCAGAGTGTTGTATTACAGTGAGTGTTCATTGGTCTGGCTGTCTTTTCATCTAGAGCCCCCCATGTTTGAAGTAGCTGTTGTTCTTAAGATGTGATTTGACATCTTTAATCACACACATGGACATGATAGCTAAAATTACTATTAGGCTGTATCATGTCTGAGAGTTTGTTTAAGTCAATTATAAGCCAAGGAATTAAATTTTATTGCAACCAAGTTGGTACTTCTTGTCCATTAAAATTTTGGCAAGGCCTGAAACTGGGACAACTTGGAGTTTTCAGTCAGTATCAACCGGGATCTAATTTTATGATTGGAAAATCATAAGAGTTTGATAAGGAGGGCTATACAAAGTCTTTAGAGTCCTGCAGGACCTTTGTTTTGCACTGTCCTAGAACTATTGTCTTAGCATGTGTTATATAACTTATTTAAGTCATGCAGTAGCAAAAAAAGAAATATAGTGCTAGCTGTTGTTGTATGAGTATCCAACATTCTTAAACCAGGCTTGTGGATATTATATATGATAGTTCTCTGCAGACGACAGTTAAATCAGTAATTTTTAGGATTTTGGATCATAAGTTGTTGCCCTGTTGAAATTTTGCCACTTCAAAATTTAGAAGGATTCATCAAGCAATTGAGGGTACGAGGCTGAGTGAGATGGATCGATTCCTGATAGCTACAAGTAGTATTCTTCTTAGTTTAGGTGCAGCAATATGAAGAACAACTCTTAGTGTAGGTGCAGCAATATGAAGAACACCCGAGGTTGTTTAATATTTCACCAGATGGAATTATGACTTATGAGTAAGCAATATAGAGTATGAGGCTAAGCAGACAGAGAGACGCTAGTTCCTATAAATTTACAATGATTTTGTTAGGTGTAGGTTTTGAACTTTCTTTACGCCTGATTTTGACGACAGAAACAAATATGCTATGGTTCTTGTGATGTGGTGGAAGGTCTTTTATTGAGGAATTACATGTTGCTTGATGGAATCTGTGTTGTAGAAGTAATTGTGAAAATCTGGTCATCTTACAACTCAAATAGTTAAATGCCTTGAGAAATTTGTATTAGACTACAAATTTGTAGAAGACTACCAGAGCATATGAAGAACCTGACTTAGTAGTTTAGAAAATAAAAAATAAAAGACAGAAGAAGAATCACAACTTCTTATTTTCTGCCAATGGTTACAATAAGTATAATGATATCAAATTGTCCACAGGATATAGCTTCCAGGCACTCCAGAATAGGATGATTCAGATGTGTCCTGTGACTCCATCAGCATTATTGCAGCAAGCAGAGCACAAAGGCCACCAAAAGGAAGCAATCTAACACACAGCCTGGATTGAATTTATCAACCCAACCAAAACCTAGTTCACTCAAATTCACCCCCCAAAAAAAAAAAAAGATAGAATCAATACCACTCTTGATAATCCCAGATACTATCTTGTTTGGAAAAAGGCAGGTGAGAAACTGTTTTCCATCCATATATATCCTTTGTTGGAGTCATCAGTTAATTTATGCAGAAATCATAAGTATGCTCATTGGAGTTTTTATGAACTAGTTTCAGGAGATTTAGCCAATGGTGTCAATTTTTGGTTGTGCATAAAAAACACACATTTGCTTGAGGTTATTATATGCCTGTAAGAACAAGTAGAAAAAGGAATAAATGTAGGTCAACCACTTGAAATCACTCCTCTTTTGGTGGTAATCTTGCTTCTTGGAATAAGGAGCTACTATAATGGGTAAGTTAAGTGCAGAAATTTAGATTGGAGACATAGCTCATGCACAGCTGATATGGTATGGTTAAGGTCTTCGCTACAAGAGGTGGGGTTCTTAGTTCATTTGTGATAATCGGGCCGGAATCTATCAAGTGAAGCATATTGAGGTTGAATTTCTTATTGTGAGAAATGTTGTCTTGCATAAAGCTTATTTTGCTGTCAACTCCAACAATCAAGTTGGTGATATGTGTCCAAATGCATTGTTTCAATATGCATCAGTTAATATGTCCCAAGCTGTGAATCTTTTGGAAATGCTTTTACTGCAGTTGCATATGAGAAAGCTCTGGATGCTTTTGTGTGAAGCTGGGCCATTGAATGAAGACACAATCGTCACAGGAGAATCCATCCTCTTTGAACCGACTTAGACGCCACCACATCCACCCTTATAAGCATTAAATTTTCTGCCTGGCCATGTGAAATATGTCCCAGACGAGCTAACTTTTCTGGCTGACAACAGTTTGGCCATATTGCAAATGAAGTGAGCAGGCACCTTCAGGGATTGGAATCCGTTTGGAATGCCAGCTGCTGCTGCTGCTGCTGCTTCCCTTGGGAAGGAGGCGTGGTTGCTTACAAGTGATGTAATCATCGTTGAGGTACCTATAATTTGAGAATATTATCAGTCAGATTTATTCTTCCTTTGTAGAGGAAGTCTGTTCAATTTAGTCTTCTGGGAAGTTTGATGAGCTGGCGTGTAGCTTTGATGGGCAATTTGGGCCTGATGTGATGGGTGCGTCTTTGGTCCTTTCTCTCTTGGATGTTTCTTCACCTTATGTGTTATCTTTCTTTTACCGAATAAACGGTGGAAGAAGCCTTGATGTTTCGTATTCAGATTCTCTCTTCTTGGAATGCTATTTCATTTTGCAGTTATCTAATAAAATTCATTTTTTGATCAAAAACCACTTCTATGATAATAGTGAACGTATGATCTCTCCGGCTTCATTGTCACCCAACTCTTGTTTTGTATCGTTGCCATGCTGAGAGCTAAGTATTTGAACCATCTTACTGGGCTTCAATCCTCATATTCCTCCTAAAAGCCTCGCCTCATGCAATACCATTAGCTGTAGCACGCCATGACATTTTTCAAAATTTCTTCCATACCTCCTTTGGAGTGGCATTCCAATTATTGCTTCGTTAGATAATAATGGCTGCACTCTATCCTGTTCCTCTTGGATATTCTTGAGTAGATGATATGCTCATCTAACAGAAAAATTGCCATTCTTATCTTCTCCCCATACCCGAACATCCTCCATAGGAATCAATGGGATGGGGATGGTTGGGGGTTCAATTGGAGCTTGAGTTTTTCGTCCTGGCACTCCATTATCATCCATACAAGGCATTTCTTTGCGTTCATTACCTTGGTTTCTTTTCCCTTAAATTGTCTTTTTGTGTTACTTCGCTTCTTTTGGCCTTTCAAGCTTGTTCATCATTTTTTTTTCTATGCTTTTCGGGTTAGTACCATTTCCTCTTAAATGACTGAGTTGTAGAGAGGCAGAGAGTTAACGGAGTCAACCCTTCTTGTGGTTTAATGGGGACAAGGACATTTAGGTATTTAGTGAGTAATTGGAGGCAATAATGTTATTTTACTGTTTAAAAGACATTTAGGTAATTTGTATTTTTGAATTTTAAATAAATTAAAGGGTAATTTTCATGTGGACCCCTGAGGTTTGGTTCATGTTATTTTTAGCTTAAAAAAAAAATGAACACTTTGCATCTGCCATTTGCCTCCCTGAAGTATTCAATAAGATCAATTAAGGACAATTTGTGATTTTTATGACAAAAATACCCTCACATCTATTCTATCGTATCTGACACCCTCCCATTGCCTCCAGTTGACCGTTAGATTTTAGACACGTGGATCATTCGAATCGGATGAACATAAATCCATCTGTAAAAATACACATTTCTAAGTCCCCCTCTCTCATCTCCTTTATCGTTTCCGTCTTCGGTCCGATCTCATCGCTAGTGCCTCAACCTCCAATGCTGACGAACTAAATCATGCTAAAAGGTCATGCGAGCGCGGATGATATCCAGACAAGCCTGACCTTACTCTTTTTTTTTTTTTTGGGCGGGGGTGGAGGGTGGAGGTCGTAAGTTCTACATCTGTTCAAAACAAAACTTGTAAGAACTCATGCTGCCTCTGCTTGAATGTGTGGCTCAAACCCAATCTGCTCTTGAAATTCAAATGTCTAGAAATGGGGTGAGACTTGCACAACACTTGCTATCAACGGTTGAGATCGAAATATCGATCAAGATTTTGATCTCGACCATCTGTATCACAAGTAGTTAAAAGTGGGATAGATGGTCATGAGGCAGCACTGAAGTTGAACCGCTAGAAATGGGTTTGGCCCTATAATGTTTCTGGGCCCCTATCTCAAGTCAACTCCCGATCTACCCGAAGAGTCTGGGTTGACGCCCCCAGTCTGCTTCCATTTGGTTTGGTTTAGAGAGACAGATCTGATTGGTGAAATGTGCATAAGAAGCCCTAAAAACAGTGCACCCTCTAGGCCACATTTGATCCAGCAGCTTAGCAGAAGGAATTCAGGTGGGTAGAACGAGCCAAAATTCCTCTGAAGTGCAAAAACCTCTACTGATCCATCCAAGAGAATAATATGTAAGAAGTTAGCACCACCTTTTAAGATAAAATAATCACTCTTGATAGGACAATCTCTGTTACAATGCAGACAGTCTTGTCCAGGGTTGGAAAATATCAAGAAAGGTTCATGATTGGTCTTCATTGATTCGAAATCCATTCAACTGAGAAAATTAAGGAACCGTTTTACAAAAAAAAAAAAAAAAAAAAAATTAAGGAACCGTTTGATAATTGACTGATATTTTTTATTTCAATAACCAAAAAGGAAAAATGGATCAAAAACCATTTAATAAAATTTTTGTTTCTGAAGATTTTTGCAACATAAATTAAAATTTATGAAAATTTTTACTCCGAGGTACAGGTCTTACATACAAGTTAAACTTGGATTGGGTTTGAGTGACACTTTTAAAAATAGGTATTTATAAAATTTGGCATCCTAAACATAAGGGCCCTATAGACTTATAGTGCAATAGAAACTTTTTCATTGGTTGCTTCTTCAACACCCAATGATAGGGATCATTTGGTTTTTCATTTTTCCCATTAAGTTGTTTCTTAATACTATTTCGTGAAAGGGTTCTTTTTTTTTTTTTTTTTTTTTAATTTAATTTATTTTTATTTTTTTTATCTTATCTATCTCCTATTACTACAATAGAACACTTGTTGGTACTGTTTTTGTATTCAAAATAAATTTTATTAAATGCATAGAAAAATACTTATACTTCTAGAAACTCTGAACACAATTTCTAGGTCTCTTGAAGTAGAACAACTTGGTAAGTTATCAAATGGATCCTAAGTCAACTTTAAGGGAGGTGCTTATATGGAGCAAGAATGAAGGCTTAAAAGAATTGCTGTCTGAATGTGATTCGCTGCTATGTAACCCCTTCTCCCTGTCGAATCAGATGCTTTTAGGGTGATGGAGGATATTCGTCAGCTTCTTGCTAGTGAACCCACTTAGTCGGTTCATTTTGTGTCTAGATGGGCTAATTCGATAGCCGATATTCTAACTAGGAAAGCCCTGTCCTTGACAAGTAGGACGGTCTGATCTAATTCCATTCCTTGGCTTCTTGAAACTTGTACTCAGAATGTCTTAGCTTTTTCTTGCCTTTCTTCTAATTAAAGATCTGCTTACCCAAAAAATAAAAATGATCCTGAGTCCTAATTTTATTAGATTTTGAAACGGCCCCCTCAAGAATGATGAATAGTGGTATTACTATATTAGGTCATAGGTTTAGCCTTTTTATGTCTCTGCAAGTCCAAAACCCATAAACCTCAATAAGGGTTTCTTGGGATTCCTTGAAACATTTTCATGCCTTAGCTTGCTGAAGCTTTTCATTGCATTTGTGAGGCGAAAATCAATGGGTGCCCACTCAAACCTCTGCTTCCCTTCACACAATGGTTTTGGTTTTCTTCGCATCAGATTATTCATGTTCTTTGGGTTAAAATATTGAGTTTTTTTTAATCTGCTCAAAGATTTGGGTTTTGATGTTCAAGTTGATTTATTGTGTGTTCTTGACAATGTCACTCTGTTCTTTGAAGGGAAAGTTTAGAATTTTAATTTCTCGGGTTAAACTTGGAGATATTCCTGAATGTATTAGCTGTGTTTCTGGGATTCTCTTTTTGACTTTTGAGCATAATGGGAACTGTTAGGCTTGCCTTGACTGACGTTACTCCTGCAGAAACTGTTAGTATTCCATTTCCGCAGCCCCACCACAGAAATGGAGAATTTGTTGGCAGAGAAAGCAATAAACAGTGATTCATGGGGTCCTGATGCTATCCATTTCTATACTTTCCCAGGTTTTATCTGGTGCTATTCAACTCCTGGTGGAAATAATTGAGTTAGGTGCTGTTTTAGTGATGAATTATGTCTATTGTTGTAATTGTTCTTCGTTTTGTCATTTTCATTTGAATTTTTGTCAATTACTTTTGTTTCAATCGATATGGATTGAAATTGGTGAAATAGAATGAAATTTCACCATAAAATTGAGTTATACAGAATTTGAAATGGGTTGATACTCAAAATTTCAAAGCATAATTGGTTGACAGTAAGATAATGGTTGCTTTTTGGTAAATCTAATTTGAAGGGATTTCTTACTCACCCATGGTCCTGAAGACTTTGTTGAAGAACTCCACGCTACAAAGGAAATCATTAAAGAGCTTGGAACATTCATACACATTGATGAAAGAGGGTTGTTCTTTGATCTTCACTTATTTCTAGTTGAGTTGAACACCCAAAGACCCAAGTCTAATGAGATCGTCTAGATCTAACCTTCGGCCTTAAGTCACTTCCCTGGCCCTCAAGCTTGAGCAAATTATTCTCATTGTTCTTGATTTTCTTTCCTTCATTGGTCTTCCATTTCTGACTCACTTCAGGTTAAATTAGGCTTCCTACATGCAAAAGAAATTGGAGAGATTACTGTAACCTCTTACAAGGAGGAGAGGTACTGAAAGAAACCCATTACAAAGCTCTCAAGGTGACTGAAGAGATCAAAGGTTTTGGGTATCATGTGGCTAGGTAACCCTTTGTGTTCAATGGTAATTCTGCTGCATATGTTACTTCTAATGTGAATATGTATATGCAATGATGCAATGCTTTATTCTATAATTAGTACATCATCTGATAATCAGAATAAACTTCTCTTGTCTCTGTGGTTAGCTATGCAACAGGTTGATTGTTCTATTCTTGTGTCCTTGGAAATGACTGATGATGCTTCATAGCATGCATTTCAAGGGCACTTTTACATGCTCTTCTAGGTACAGAAGTTAAATATTGAAAATCATTGATGTCTATCTTCCACAGCATAATAAATCATTCACTAGAATTTCAATATTCATAATGGAAGTCTTGACAATAGTGGACTAACAAAAATAGTGTGACTTTCAATTAATAAGATTATTTGGCAATACCATACATTCTTGTTCTCTAACAAACAACTAACATTAAATAATTATGTGAATAATTTAGTATTAATTTTGAATTGATTGAATTTGGTATCTTTATATGTAGTCTTTATCAGTGAAGCTATGATCTCATTTATTAGTGCATTTGACCATGATTTCAATAATGCACCGGATATGATGTTTGGTCACACATTAACAGGATCTTGGAATATTCTGATTGTTAAAAGGATGTTAGCTGTCAAGTTTTCAAACTAGGAAACAATGCAATATTTTATTTGATAAGCATTTCAATTCAAATAAATAGGCAATTCAGATCATTCTAATATCTGATATGGACATTTTAAACAGTTAATATATATAAGGAACTCATTTAATCCAGAAAGGACCTGTAATAGTGCTCTTGGTTGGCCTAAGCACAACCCATCTGTGAAAACTATGTAGTTAAATAGGGTGGTTTTCTCTTTTAGATTATCATCTGGTAACACAGGAGATGGGAAGAGAAGGAAGGGGGGGAAAGGTGTGGAATAATGAAAATTTAAACCTGAAATCTCCTTGATCTTACTATCTCTGTATAGCGTGTTAGAAGAATGTTTACTTGATCTTCTTGGTCAAATTTAACATTAGCATAGTATACAAAGCAAATATTACTTCTAGTAACTCAGAAAAAATGAGTGAGCATTTTTTGTTCATCTAGCAAATGACAAATAATCTCATCAGTTTTGTCTTTGTTTGCACTAATTAAACTTTGTTTGTTTCATTACAAAATTTGCTTACCATATATTAACTTTTCTTGGTACATCTGATTGAAATGTAGGGGTGAAATAAATTCAGAAAATGTTTTCAACCAGCCAGACAAGAAGTTATATAATCCATACAAGTAGAGTTGGTGACTAGGTTAACCCTTACGTGTCATCCTTTCTTCTGACCTTCACTTCATATGTTCCTATCCACCTTCAACTATCAGGACCTACTACTGATTAAATTAGCATATTCTAGTTAATATTCTTGTATGTTTCTATGTGACTTTCTATTAGATAAGTTTCTTAGTATGTTTTGTGTTTTTAAGCCTGTTGTTATGTCACTATCATGAGTTTTTTTTTTTGTTTTGGATTCTTTTTCACAGGAATGAATGTTGTTTACTGGCAAATCTTGACTACTTTCCATCGAACAAACTTTTCTTTACCCCACAACAAAATCCAAAGTAAGGGTTTCAACTTTCAACCCAGCAGGCAGGAGGATTTTTGTTCGCGGCTGTGCAGATATCCGCCACACAAGCACAAAAAATGGACACAATGAATGTTTAATTTAACAGTTAGACAATCAAAGTGAAAAAAATATTTGCAAATTACAATTTCAAATACTTGAAGTTTCTAAATCTACAAAACATATCCAAACTTTTGGGGGGGGGGTAAATCTTGATGCTTTTGTGTCTTAGTTGCAAAGCTAACCCTAACTAAATGCAGATCGCGTGTGTTACTTGTTGCTGGAGAATAAGGATGATGTATTGTTGGAGAAGAATAACAAGGACGGAGATAGGGAAGATAACAAGTATAACATTTTGTTCTAGTTGAACAAAGACCAAGAAAAAGCTTTGAGTTGCATTATGTGTCTATCAATGTATCTTCAATCAATTTGATGAATTGCTTATTTTGCTTGAATGGAAAGGGTGAAGAAAATCCTTTTTGTTGATATGTTTTGTGCCTAACTTATTCGATTGTTTGTCGAAATTGTTTTGTTTATAAATTGATGATCATTTGGCATTGAAATTTTTAATTGAAGCCAATCTATAGGCCACGGTTAGGGTTCTCTCGATCTAACTCTGTAGGCCACATTTAGGGTTCTCTCAATCTCATTTGCAAAGCTAACTCTGGCCTCCATTACTTCATCATGTCTTAGAATAGATTAATTTTCTTCATCTTCGTTGCAACCTTTGTTTTCTTTCATCTTTCTTATCTTGTCTTCCTTGTCTTGATGTCTGCTGGTGGTGAGATTGTGAAAACAAAGATCTATAATCAAAACTTGTCTCTTAGAATCTCTATCTCTAAAATGTTTGGAATCAAGATTGATCGCTATTTGTTCTCAACCAAATTGTCCAATTTAATCGGTCTGATTTTGATTTTTTTGAACCATAACCAAAAGAAAGAATCACAGATGAGAAGAAATATTTCAAAATTAAGTGATCTTCAATTCAAAATTCCAAATTATTAAAGAATTGTTGAAAGGCTCTCTTTTTTTGTCGAAGTCAAACAAGGGATGGCTCACCCATTTGATGGAATCACGGATGATATAAGTAACATGCTAACTAATTGCAGATGAACTTGCATGGAGAATGTGATTTTAAAAAACCAAAAATTAAATTAAATAAAATAAAAAATCCCAGAGAGAGATAGAGAGAATAAAACATGTAGTTTCGGTGCTTATTGAGAAAAGCATATAAAATGCTGAAAATACAGATGGTCTGATTTAAAAAAAACATGGTTTGGTGTTGTGCTAATTCATGAATATAAGAAATTTATATTGAGCCAACCAATTAAAGTATATTAATTAAAAAATATATAATAATAATAATAATAGGTGATATTAAAATTAAAGTGTTATAAAATTATTACCTTTTAATTCACTTCTTTGGCGACAACAAATTGCATCTATTTTATATTATCTTTTTCTTTTTCTATTTTCAACTAATGATACTTATGAGAGGGTCATATATACATAAAGCATCCAAGTGTAATTGATTCTCTTAGGGCCTGTTTGGTTACTTGAATTTGGAGATTTAAAAAATCTGGAGATTTCAAATCTATGGAGTCATGCTTCATAAAATTAACTATTTGGTTAGTTTGAATCTTTGAAATGAAATCTATAGATTTATCCTAAAAAACATTTATGGAGTCATGGTTTAAATATTTCACCTCATACCTATAAATTTAGGGTTGTTTGGATACTTGAGTCTGGAGATTTTAAAATTGTAGACATTTCAAATCTATAGATTTCAAATTTATGGAGTCATGGTTCCTAAAATTAATTGTTTGATTAACCTAAATTTTTGGAATGAAATTAGATTTATCATGAAAAAACATCTCTGGAGTCATGGTTCAAATGTTTAATACTTTTATAGATTACCCATAAATCTACAGATTCACGTTTTTAGTGTAAAAAAGTGAATCCCTAGATTTTATGAATCCAGAAATTCTCACAACCAAACGGAGTATAAATCTCTCATTTGTGAATCCAGAGATTTCAAATCTCTAGATTCATGTAACCAAACAGGCCCTTATGGGTTTCAGTGCTTATCCAATAAATCTTTTATGTAAAAAAGAACAAAATTTTCAATTTTATTATTTTTTCATTTTGAAGTTTATCCGAATTAATTTATATGCATTTCAACTACCTGGGTAGCTAAGCCCTTTTAATAAAGAGACTTAACTACATCAATAACTTTGCCTTTTAATAAATAAACTTTGCTATCAAACACAAAAAAATCTAAGGATTAGTTCAATTAGCAAACACCAACATTTAATTCAAATATCTTTATAGTTATTTTGTTTTAAAAAATTTAAGATTTTTTTATTGACGGGTGGGCCCACTCCGATCCAATAATCTGAGGTGGACCAATTAAGACCATTGAACGTAAACGGTCCGATTTGGAAGAGAGGTCTGGTGGGGACCTCAAGTTAACGAGCATATGGTTGGAAAATGGAAAACTCCAGAGATCACCGACAAAATATGTTATAATAGATTCCCTCTTGCCATGTTTGTCATTTTCAAAGAATTACAGTAGAGATATTATTGTAAATATCAAACAAATCTGAGGGTGTCGGTGTAATTCTATGAATTTAAGTGTATTCTCTCTTTTCTCTCACGTCCAATGAAAGGAAATCCCTGTTTCGCTGAGGAGTGAACGTCAGAGAAAAACCAAAAATGACATTTTTGTCATTTTCATAGACAAACATTTTTTTAATTTTTTTAGCTTAAAACTAAAACTTCTCTTCTTTATTAAATAACTCAGAAATTATTTTCATCAATAGTATTCATTGAATCTCGTGCCTACGCGTGGCTATTCAAAATAGGCTAGAATTAACATCTATATTGATCAATTCAATTGTTTGATTTTAATATTTAAGTTGTTGGTTGATCAGTAATACATAGAATGCATGTGTTAATGTGTGTCCGGATTCTAATTTGATAGTTAAAAATCCTTTCCATAGATAAAAGGGTACATAAATGATTTATAATTTGCAAGGCATTAAAACTATCTCTCAACAAAAACATGTTGGAATATGGTTGCATAGAAAAAATGCCCCTCGCTCTCTTCTCCACTCTGAATTTAACTTTCGAAAAAGCCTTTGGTACCATATTTACTTATAGAATTTACTAGCAAACAATCACATTTAGTACATACAAATATCTACATTCTTCAACAGAATTATTAATTTTCATAGTAGATGAATATTGCTTGCTTTAGTGTTATTGGAGAATAAAGATGACTTTATAAAAATAGAGAATAAAGATTGCCATTATTCATAGAACCAAAGCTCATTATGATAATATTTAAATTAATTTTATATTTACTATATATATATATTAAAATATCCATGTAAATCAAACAAAATTTCTTTAAAAAACTCCCACTCTTAATCGTAGTGTAGATCCTCTCTACCAATTGCCAGTCCTTCCATTCATACACTCATCTATATCGACAAATTTGTGTCAGACCAACTATGTGTTAGGGATAATGGATGCACAACTACGAACACAGAGAAGAATACAAGCAAAGCACACAAGAGGAATTTAATGTGATTTTACAAAATCATGCCTACATCCACCAGAGAGAAAATGAGTTCCACTATTTTCAGGAAACTATACACCACTCTCACACCTAAAAAGTGTTAACCTTTGCTTGTCCCCCATCCTTATCCTAAGGATGGATTCTTCAATCCCCTATAGGGATTGATTCTCCAATCTCCTACAAAGATTGATGTCTATAGGTTATCCCAAAGAGACTATTTATAGGGAAACCTAAAACTCTAATCACAATGTAATTATAATTTTACTCCAGTATTAGTAATTGACTCAAACCCTGTTTCAGTTACAAATACAACCAAAACTATAATTACATAGACCTACAGAATACAAGACACCTAAACCCAACACTATGAGAGTAGGAGGTTAAGAGATAACGTGACTAGTTGGAGAGGATCTGAACTCCCTCAATCTTAATATGTGCATAAAAAGGTGCACTCCGATGTATGGATATCAAATTGAATCAACCCATAAGTTAAAATGTTTGACTCAACTAATTCTATCAGCTTCAGAGGTTCTAACATAATATTCAAGGACCACTACAAAGGCATCGTGGTACATATGTTATGTGACTAATACGTATTGACGCTAGATTGGGTAGCCTTTTTGGATAAGTTGGTTCTTTCAAAGTTCTTCATTGGCGTGTGAACAAATAGCCAAACAGACCTTAAAGGACTTAGGTGGGAAGCCCCAATTTGTTGAGTACGTTAGCGGTTAGTGTATTTGGCTACTAAAATACATTCTGTAGTGACACTGTAACTACCTGAGGATTGTTTTTTCCTTTTCTTCAATTTCCCAACTACCTTCTTTCGTGGCATGCCATGCAATACAGTTGAACTTTTAGGGACATTTGTGGTAATACAAAGAAATACAACGATACGATTACTTGTACAGCCAATATACGTTTGGACTCTCAAGACCCTGAGCCCTTCACGGGCTTTTATCGGCGAATGGGATTTTTACTTGCCCAAACTACCCTTCTCCCTGTCTTTGTCGATTTCAGTGAAGTGGAACTATTGAGCCACACTGACTTTTGTCTCCAGGTTTCTGGTCAGAAATCGGAATCCAAGAAAACCCCTCTCTCTCTCTCTGCCAAATTTTTTTATGTGAATTTGTTTATTATATTTTCGTCCGCCATTAAAGGAACTTTCACTGGTATTTGAAGCCTTAGTTCAGGTTCTGCTACTCACTTTTCCTTACTGGAGGAAAAGGCAACTCTTCCGGACTTGCTTCTGGAAAAGCAACATTTCCAGCTTTTGGATCTATTAATTGTAGAGTTAGAAGATTAAAAGTTCTTCTTCTTCTTTCTTCTTTATTTTCCCCCCTTTCTTTCTCTTTATCTTTTTGGATCCCATTTATGTTTCGTGTATTTCTTTGTAAATAAATCTAGTTGTTTTTTCACGCCTTCTGAGCTGTTTCGGCGGTGTTTGACACGATGAAGTCGACAACTCTGCTTGATTCTGTGGTGTTTCAGCTCACTCCTACTCGAACCAGGTAATTTATTTTGATCAGTGATTACTCCTCCTTCTCTTGATTTGTTTTAAACAGTCATTGGAGAAACCAGGAAGCTTCGAGGTTTAAAAATCATTATTGTGTCTGCCTACTCTGCGTTTGATCGGAAAATGCTCAGTTTTGCCCTCCCCTGTTTGTTGGTTTGATATTTGAGATGTAGTGAAGTTGTGTAAACTGAATCAATAATATGTACACCGTCACTTTTAGTTCTAATTCTTGAATGTATTTTTTTAAAAACAAAAAATCTTACTTCGTATTAATTTATTGTTATTCAATTTCGAGTGAATCATAGGTTTTGATGTCCTAAATGTCTATTTCTCCTTGTACTTTTCTTTTGTGGTGTTTATCCGCCCTTCAAGTCACAGCTCTCTTCCAGAGGGTAGGAACGTGTAAGATAAAAAGGGAACATCATGAACTTTGAAATGCTTGTCAAAATTTTAATTTTAGCTAGCTACAAAACAGAATTCTTGGTTGAGATTTGCATTTGACTTTTAGACTGCAGGTGATCTTGAACCTTTTGGATCTGAAGTATGTTTTGAAATGTTTTTGGTTTTGGTTTTGCACGTATAATGAATTGTGTGTCTCAATGTGCCTGCTCTGAACGGCCTTTTCAATTTTGCAAATGAAAAAAATACACTTTCAGATAGTCTTTAGCTGTCAGCAACGTCAAATTTATCAGCATGCTTTTTTTTTTTTTTTTTATATTTTATCCGCTATTGTAAGTTCTAATGAAGGACTGCTTTTCCCCTTTTTACCAGGTTTGATTTGGTCATCATTGCCAATGGCAAGACAGAGAAAATTGCGTCAGGATTGCTGAACCCATTTATTGACCACTTAAAGATAGCCCGGGAACAGATAGCTAAGGGAGGTTATTCTATTACTCTTGAACCAAAGTCTGGAAGTGATACAACATGGTTCTCAAAGGGCACCATGGAGAGGTGAGTCAGATGGTGTTTCATTAGCAATGCAATCATTTCTTCTTTTACATATTTCTGTAACTCATAATTGGAATTAACAACTGAACCACTAAATTGATTTGACTGAGGATTGGTAATGGAATTATTGGTGATTTTTGTCAAAACTCAGCCAAGTTTAAGCAGATATGTAGGGATTGCTGACCAATCCAGTTGCATTTTGTTTCTAGTTCTCTTCCAATGCATATTGCAGGGAAAAAATTTCTAAGAAGTTGAGCAGGGATTTTTTTCCTTTGGGTTGGGGGGGGGGATGATGGTGGTTTAGGAAGGATGCATTAATTATGTTTATTTGGGTATCTTTTGGTCGAGTTGATTTGAGATGGATGTTTATTTGGAATTGATTGTACTGAACTTTGCCTTTAAGTGAATCTACAACGACAAGAAGAAGTGTTGTCCCAACTAAGTGGGGTCAGCTATGTGGATCATTACTTTCCAATCAATTCTATCTGAGGCTGTCGTAGATACAAGGCATAAGCTATGCATATCCTTTCTCACTGCTTTTCCTAAGGTTATTTTTGATTTGTCCCTAGTTTAAGTGAATCTGACATGAGTGTAGTAGTTAGTAATTGGCTCTTTCATCGTAGTGGTTTGGACTTTTTGTAGGATTTGAGAATGCTTAAAAGAGTTGTGGAAGAATAAAGAATCCCCCAGGATAAAAAAGGAACCTATTCCAGTATGACAATTAAAATAATGTTTATGGGGTTTCTTTAGGATCTGTTAAGTAATAGCCGAGTTACTTTCCGGGCACCACTCACTTTTTAGACTCAAATTTTTTTTTTGTTGTTGTTTTTTCTTTTCTTCTTTTTTTTTTTTAAAATTTAGATTTTTTTAATTTTATATATATGTGTGTGTGTGGTCTGATGGAAATCTGGAAAAGCAAGTTCCCTTGGTGCCTTAGAAAGAAAGCTTTAAACAGCACCATTTGCCAAAGCCTATATCCGTAGTTTGGGATTTCAGTAGTATGAAAATCATCTGTGAAAATTCAAATAGGTTGACAGGTTCCTGCTTCCACTTGTCACCTTTTTACCCTTTAGATGGAAACACCATTGAATATCTTTTAAGAAATTTTTTTGATTTGGTGATATTATGGATGCAAAAATGTATTTGTTTGCCACCATTTTATCCTTGTCTTGAAAATGCCAAAAAGTTTAGAGGGAGAAGATTAAAAGCTGGCTCATGCTTGAACTCGTAGTCTGTTGTTCCTGCCCTCCAGTACATCATTAGATCTCCCAGGAAGTTCAAATATTATAAGCTTTGTGGCTTGGTTGGTTGCTGGTGCTGTATATTTGCAGGTTGCAGCAAATATCTGATCATTAGCTGCTGGGTATACTTTTGTGTTTCTTTCATGTTTTTGTTGATTATTGATCCAATGTTGAGCTTGCTGCTCCATCAGGTGGGTATTCCTGGTTGCAACTAATAGAGTTGCCAATTTGCCATTTAATAACGCTTGTGCATAAATTGAATTACTTAACTGATTCTTCTAACCAGAGCGTGACATATCAACTAATGTATGTTGTAACTCAGGTTTGTCCGGTTTGTGAGCAATCCGGAAGTCTTGGAACGAGTGAATACTATAGAATCAGAAATCCTACAGATTGAGGAGGGTATTGCCATTCAGAGTAATGAAAATCTGGGATTGAGCAGTGTAAGTAAATTCTAATGCACGTTTCATTATTGCATGATCAATATGCTTTAGTGCTTTAGTAAAATTTTCTCTTTTCCTTGTGCTGCAGGCAGAAGACCATCAAATCAGGTCTGCAGAACAAATTGAAGGTATTCTATATGTTTCTAGATTTATGATATTCCTTTTCCTTTTCCTTCTTTTTTTTTTTTTTTTGGGGGGGGGGGGGGGTTGGAGTTGGAATGTTAAATTGGACTCATTCTTTCATCTGTCTATGGCTGAGATTATTCTGAAGCTTCTTACATTTGCCATTTTGTTTCACAGTTCCTGTTTTCAACTGTATGTAGTTCACAAGAATAGCCTTATATTTTCAATGTTTCTTATGGATTTCCTTCACCCTATCATTCATTGCCATATTGTGTGCTTCTGAACAGGTAGCAAGTTCGTACCTGATGTCAATGCAGAGAAAGCGATAGTCCTTTACCAGGTATT
The DNA here is from genome assembly GCF_041222555.1 of Hakea prostrata. Lineage (NCBI taxonomy): Eukaryota > Viridiplantae > Streptophyta > Magnoliopsida > Proteales > Proteaceae > Hakea > Hakea prostrata. The sequence continues at coordinate 21,616,502 of NC_142600.1, read as the reverse complement.
TTTCATTCTATGTGCCTCATGATACAAGGGAATTCTTGGAAATTTACTGAAGCTAGTTTTCTGCGTGCTATGGCAGCCAGGATCGCTTCCACCTGAATCAAATGGAACCACAGTGCAGGAGGAAAGTTCCAAGTATGGCACCCTGGGTCTTATGTGGTGCTTGCAATTTCACCTAAAGAAACTTTTTCACACTCCAATTTATTGAATTTGCTGAGTTGTAAATAGTGGTAGTTTTATGTCATTAATATAGGCCACATTTGAGTATAAATGATTTGGTAACTAAACCTTCTGGAGTTGCATGATCCTTTTTGTTTTCCTCTTTCTCTCTACACTCCATCCTAATATGAGATGCAATTGTTTAAAGGAAAAAAACAATATCACACGACTGTTTCTATGCTTTAGTCTTGAACACATGCCAAATATTACTTTTGACCATGTAGCATCCCATTTATTGGCATACTTCCTTTTAATTTCATTTGTAAATTTCTTTTTAGAAAAGCTTCAATTTTTCAATGGAATTTTCTGAGAAGTGATAATTATTCCACCGCTTAGCCAACACTATTTTAACTGAAACTTGACAGGTGAGCAGGGGCATATGGGGACTACATGTCCTAAAAATTGCTGCAATGTGGCCAATAATAGTGCCAGAGTAGAAACCTTATCCAAAAGAGGGAGAGAGATTTCTCTTTCTTTTTTTTTTTTTTTTGGGGGGGGGGGTGAGAGTGTGCAATGTTTACAGAATGGATGGTGGTCAGGTGCTTTGTTGCTGTAGTACCTACGCAGTAAATTCATGTTGTGTAAATAGGGTTACTTTTGATTTGATAGGCAGACTTTGTGTAAAATAATGAACTATTTTCCCTTTGTCTATGAAGATGAGAGGGTCTTCTAGTTCTTCTTGCTAGTGGTGGTGATAATGGCTGCCACTGCAAACTTTCTGGCACTAGTGTAGCAGCTACTGCTTCTTCACCCTATTTTTCCTCTCATTTTTCCGTCCTTTTGCTTTTTCTCCTCATTTCCTCAATTTTATTCCCTTCATTTTCCCCTGTTTTCTGTCTGGTTACCTTGAACAGTATGATGACTAGTTGCCTAGGCAACACCTTAACAACTGTCATAGTTGTATTCTTTGATAATTATTAGGCATTAAGATACTTTTCACCTATTGTGGCTGCCATCCACACATTCTTTGGGGATCATGTAATTTGATTTAGTAATTCTTTTCAGAGTCAAGCTCCTGAAAGTACTGGAGACTCGCAAAACTGTGCTGCAGAAAGAACAAGGAATGGCTTTTGCACGTGCTGCAGCTGCAGGTTTTGAAATGGACAACATGGCACCTTTGGTATCATTTGCAGAGTCCTTTGGGGCATCACGTCTGAGGTGAGTAATATTCAATGGCAATGGCCATTTCATTAGGAAGTCTTGCTAATGTCAGATAGTGATACGGTTGGCTGATTAACAATTACTGATAATAATTTGTTTTGAAGTTTGTCCTGATGAATTCCAGTTTTTCCTTGCAATAGGGAAGCATGCATAAGGTTTATGGAGCTGTGGAAGGAGAAGCATGAAACTGGTCAATGGCTTGATATTGAAGCAGCTGAAACAATGTCTAGCCAATCAGATCTGTCTTCCATGAATACATCTGGCATTATGCTTCCCAGTGAGATCAAGAAACAAAAGGAATTTAGTGAAGCATGGCATGAATCCTGTGGCATGTTGGGCGGAGAAAGCAATGGAAAAGTAAATAGTGCTGATGCAGATATGAGTTCACATCAAAATGGAGGTAGGTTTAGTTTATGCCCAAGGATTTTTCTTTACAATACAGCTTATGGATAGAATACAAGTGTGTATTCTGCTTAATCAAGCATAAGGAACAAAGAAGTAAATCCCAATTCTACAGAGTATGCCAGTCTTAAGCAATTATCATTGCCAAAACCACCAACCAGTAGGAGGATGATCTATTTGTACTAGTTAGGTGACCATGAAACACTTCACTCCATGGCTCAAAGCAACCGAGGATAGATCAGAAAGAAGAAAAGGAGTTCCTCAGAGAGAGAGAACATACCCAATGCACAAGGGTCCTGCCACTGTGCGGTCTTGGGAAAGTTATAAAACTATTTGAGAGAGACAGAGAGAAAGAGGTGGGCACGTACTCAGTGCATGAGGCTTCCACCACTTGGGAATCTGGGAGTCCTAAAATCATTCCCAGTTTTCTATCAGTTATATTTTCTAAATGCAAACTAAAGCTCTTTTGTTTAAGCAAAGTATAAGCTGGTTCTAATGCAATAGTTCTGTAACAAACTTTGCACATGAACCTTTTTATTTTTTGTGTTCTTATAAATGATCAGTACCTTTGTTTCTGTGGACTGAATTTAAGTATTTCTTCACCCTTTCATCAAGCACAGATAAGAAGCCTCTCATGGATCCACAATTTCCATTGCCTCAGCATGAATATTTTCAAGGACAATTCCAGCAGCCTATGTTTCCTCACTGGCCTATTCATTCTCCAGCTGGTGCACCACCAGTCTTCCAAGGATATCCCATGCAAGGCATGCCTTACTATCAGAATTATCCAGGAAATGGCCCATTCTTCCCACCACCCTATCCTTCTCCAGGGGAAGATCCTAGATTCAGTGCTGCCCGAAGGAACGGACAGGAAAGGCATTCCATGGACAGTAAAGACAGCAAAACTGAATCAGAGAGGGAGATGAGTGGTTCCCATAAACAATCACTGGATGGCTCTGAATTGGAGAAGGAAGGTTCTCAATTTCTCGAGTCACGCAGAAAGGCTGGTCGATCAGGTAAAAGACAATCAGGCATGGTTGTCATTCGGAACATCAATTATGTTACATCAAACAGGAAGAATTCATCAGGAAGTGAATTGAATTCAGCTTCTGAGCCTGAAAGTGATGAGGAACTTGGGGATGTACAGATTGATGCTGTGTATGAGAAGCATAAGAATCATACAAGATCTTCAAAAAGTAAAGGAAGCCACACAAAGTCGATTGATACCCAGGATTCATGTGATAAAGATGAGATACAGTATGGACAGGGAGCAGATGGGGGACACTGGCAAGCATTTCAGAACTGTTTACTGAGAGATGATGATGAAAATACACATAAAAGTGTGGTCAATGAAGGCATGTTTGCAATGGAAAAAGAGTCTCAAGTTAGGAGAAGGCAATCTACAGTTGCAGATCCTATAGTTCCTGGTGGACAAGATTCTGGAGAAGTTCAAGAAGGAAGGATGACTGAAATTGATACAATCAGTGCCAAGCTGACACGTCTGTTGGAGCTAGAAAATGAGGAGTTGCTACTTTCTAAAGGACAGTTACCTGATGGAGGAGTCAGAGATGGGAAAGTTGACGTACAGTTGACGGAGATAGAAGGTGGAAGGCGACCACATAGGACTTCTGATGATGATTTTATGATATTATGCACGAGAAAATCAATCAGGGGTTACAAATTCTTTCTCAGATCCACTGTCTGGAAATGGATTTGGGCATCCAGCAAATAACTTGGAGAGGAGCTCATCACATATGGTAACTGATGAATCTTTTATAGTTCCTCTCAGGGCAAACTCAGCAGATCAGGTTGGAACCAATAGCAGAATGGCCATCGATATTGATTCTGAGCTACCGTCTGCACTGCAGAAGACAGAAGACTTGTCTGGTAGGATTGTGGACCAACTCAGATATGAGCCAGATGATTTAAGCTTGATGCCTGAGCGCAGCACAGAGAGGGAAACTATTGGTTATGACCCTGCAATGGATTATGAAATGCAAGTGCATACTGAAGATACTTTAAAGAACAGAAAGAAGGAAGAGAATGTGACTAAGGTTGGTTCAAAAAAGTCGGACAAGGATAAAAATTCCAAAGTTACAAGAGATGGTTTGGAGAGGAGGAAGATGGATGCAGCAATTAGAAAAGGGAAGCCATCAAAATCTAGTCCTTTGATTGAAGCACAAGCACGAGCTGAAAGACTACGGGCCTTCAAAGCTGACCTTCAGAAAGAGAAGAAAGCAAAGGTATTTTTCTCCTTGTTCATTTTCAACCAACGCTGAACAAAGTGCCTATGTTTTCCAGAATGTATGCTACCATTCCCAATTGCTTATTTACCCAAATAAGTGGTTATCATCCTGTTTATTGCCTTTGGCCATTTTGTTGACTATGGTGCTTCATTGTTGTGAAATTTCAGCAAGAGGAAGAGGTACGGAGATTGGAAGCTTTGAAGAGAGAAAGGCAAAAGAGGATTGCAGCACGAGGAAGTTCTGGCCCTGCTTCAACACCATTATCTTCTCAGCCATCCAGATCAGGGTTGCCAATGATGCTCTCCCCAAGTGCTCAGAGATCAAAGTTTAGCGACTCTGACCCTGCACCAGTATCACCTCTTCAAAGGTTGCCTATCAGAACTGCTTCTGTTGGTTCCAGTGATTTGCAGAAAATCACTAAAATTAGCAGATTAAGTAGTGGTCCTCTAGGGGGAAATGGGTTAAGCCAATCATTGTCATCACTACCTGAGCTGAAAAAAGAGATAGATGGCAGCACCTCTGAATCAAAGACCACTACAATGAAATCAAGGAGATTATCAGACCACAAAACAAGCAATGGTCATGTTCCTTCAGTAAAGTCACGAAGTGCTGAGCCAGTATCAAAGCCAAAATCATCTAATGGGCCTGAGATAAAGAAGATCTCTGCAATTATGAGCCTTGACAAAACTAAGGCTGCTACTCTTCCAGGACTTAAGACTCGAACCTCAAAAGGCCCTCCAGAAGTAGACCAGAATAAATCAGCAGCAAAAGAAACAAAACAGAAAGGTAATCTAAACAAGTCTTCTGCATCTTCAGAAGACACCATACCAAAGAGCAATAATAAAACTGTCCATCGTAGCAGCGTAGACGAAAATCCAATTATTGAGAAGACTGTTGTGATGCTTGAACCTGAGGTACTCCCCAATCCTGTGGCACCTTCATCCATAGAGAGGATGGAAATGAAAACAGGAACATATGCTGAAGATAAAGCTGGAGAAAAGACAGAGGTGGTTTCAGAGTATGCTGCCATCCATGCTCCAGTTTTGCCACTTAATGAAGATTCCAATGAATGTTACTTAGGCGAGAGGTCAGATTTTTCTGGGGTAAGCTCGTGCTTTATTTATATTACTGTTTCAAAGTCTATATACTCTTTTAAAAGCATCTCTCTGTTGCATAACAATCACCTAATTTTTTATGTCGTGGCATATTTATATTTAAAAATATTCCCATAGTGAGGTCACAGGATTTTCTATTCCTGACTTGGGTACGTTCAACAGATGATATCATACTTGAAATCATAACCTAACTTTTCTGTTGGCCGCAAGGATCTGTAATGCTGTCCTACTCGTTCCACAGTCATGCCATTTCTCCAAACAAAATTTCTCTTTGCCATGACAATGAGTTTTGTTTGTGTGTGGGGTCCCTTAATTATTATTTACTTTCCGAAGAGGTGGGCAGAGGGAGATTCAGTGTTATATGCAAATCTAGTTTAGGTATTATGTTTTCTTAATTCCCTGCTTACGTTTGGATTTTTCACATGGAAAAGAGAATTACTATCTCTTACTAAGATTGGTGTTATGTATGTTTTTAAGCTTGGTATGAATCAATGATATTTGCCCAAATGAGCCTGTGTCCTATACTCCTATTCATGCTGTGCTGTTTTTGAAGTCCTATATTTGTTATTTGAAGATTAAATCAGAGTCTGTGTGCCAAATCCTAGTCAGATGATATATTTGTATGTACCTATTGAACCTTGTTTGAGGAAGTTTGGCAACCACTCTATAAATTACTTTAGCTTGGTATTACCTGTAATATTCTCTGTTGTCTGAACCAAGTCATACTATTTGATGCTCAGGTGACAAATGGAATGGAGGAATTACCAAAGGTTTTGAGTATCTGTATTGCTGAAAAGCCATACCAGGTCCCGTGTGATCAAGCTTTATCATTGGAAGATCCATGCACTACAAATTTGGAGTTCAGCAAGGATCCAGCAACAACTTCAGCAATGGAAGCGACAAGCATGGAGACTACCGAGGCCCTGGTGTCTGGTTTGACAGTCCTAAACTCTTCAGAGACGAACCCAGAAGCCTTGGAGAAGCCTCGGAGAAAGGAATCTAAAGGGTTTAAAAGGCTGTTGATGTTTGGGAGGAAAAACCACAGTTCAACTGCAGCTGAGTGCAATGTTGAATCAGATAAATTTAGCACAGATGGCTCTGAGGTGGACCATGATCCAACAAATGCTGCTTCTGATGAAGGTACATAAACTTCATTGGAGTGGAGAACAGTATTGTTGATTTTTCCACTTTCAAACTTTAGCAAAATGGTGCCAGTTGATGTCTATCTTGGCTTATTCAACTTTAGTTAGTCCTAAAACTCATGACCCCTCTTTCTGAGCTTTGAACTTTAGGCTTATTCATCAATTTGAAGTACCCAGTTAGCTAGTTAGTAAAACTGACTTGGCTAAATGAAACTGGGGAGACTGAATTAGAAATGAGTAAGATGACATTTAAAAAGTTAAATTAGTTTATACTCTCTCATCAGTGCAATCCATGGGCTGACATTTTCTATCTTCTAAATTTTTAGCCAATATGCTGAAGAACCTCATCTCTCAAGACGAAACACCAAAGGCACTCACTACTCCACAGAAGGGTGAGAACTGTTTTGCATTTTCTATGCCTGGACAATTGGTCCATGTGTTTATATGTAGCAGAAAGAAAAACAAATAGATTTTGGTGTTAATTTGGGGTTTGACATTACAATTTTTTTTATTTCCTTGCAACAGTTTCTAGACCATTCTCTTTGCTGTCACCATTTCGGAGCAGCAAGAACCGTGAAAAGAAGCTGACAACATGATGATAAGATGCCGGAAGTTATGTAGGTGGCGAAGTGGATTGATTCTGGTTCTTCCCCATTTTGTTAAATTGCATCTGCCCAGGAGAAAAATGTAGCTATAGATGTTTTTAGTTGATTGCTTTCCACATGTATTGCTGAAAAACTGGGTATTTTGTCCATTCAATTTCATGAATGCCCGAGTGTGAATTGTTCTGCTGCTTGTCTATTGGTGTGTCTTGCTTCTATGAACAGTACTTTGTACTTGGTCTGCGAATCTCATCTTTTATAATTGCTAATTACTCTGGCAGATAATGTTGCTCACGCATTAGGGATTGGTTCCAGTGAATCGACCTCCTGCCTGTTCAGGTAAATGTAAATCACCATCAGAAAAAACAATTGAATGAAATTCTTTTGGTTGAACGGATCAAGGTTCTGCATGCTTGATTGTATGGACAGAGAAATGTTTCTGAGCTGTAGCATTTGCATAGGGTTGTGCCATTGAACCGGAGTCAATTGTGTGAGTCTGACGATGAAGGATTCCAATCCAGTGATGTCTAGGTTGTCTTTGAAATTCGTTAATTTTCCTTTAATGGAAACAATAAAGCCAATTAAAGCCAAATGTTGCTATATGCAAAATCAAATTAATGTTCCGACCAACCAAATTAGGATATGGCACCGCCAAAGAAGAAAGGTAAAAATTTGAAAAGCAGGGAACACAACATTTTAACAATCACAGGTTTCTTCTGTCCTCTGCAAGGTTCAGGGCACAAAGTTTTCACCGGGAATTCCAATAATCAGGAAAACACTCTTTTTAGAACCAGAACAACTGTAGGTGTTCCAAATACCCTAAAATTTAGATTCTGGTTGCTAACACCTCTCCAAAAAGAAATTTAAAGAGAAAGAAAAGGAGGTAGGGAAGATGCTGGTCTGGATATCAGATAGAGAGGGTAGTTGCTGCATCTCAATTTCTCTGAAGTGGTACGTAGCTCCTCAACCACGCTTGACTTTTTTTCTTTTCAACAAAGACAATGTCTTTTTTTTGTTGGGAAATAAGTAAAGAGAATGTCAAAGCTTCACATATTGCTCATGTCTGAAATTTGGCCCAAACCTGATCATATGTTCCATCTTGTATTAAGTAAATTCTTATATTTGTTCATCTTGTGTTTTTCTTTGGGGGTTGGGAATTTGTCCAAGTTGGAGTTGCTTCAAACTTAACACATCAGAATGGGAAGATCAGCCTGGCCTCCTGCCAAAATTTAGCATTATCTGAACTGCTACTTGACAGATTAGGTTGATAATACAAAATTAAGGTAAGGCAACCTCATGCTCAGCCAACCAAAGTAACAACAAAAATCCTGTATAAGGTATCATAATAATTACCTGTTATTTCAATCAAAGCGTATGACTAGACAAGAAATTTGGCTTCTGCTCATCCTTGTTGAAGCTTCCTTTGCCAAGCACTCTGCAGCTTCCTGTGGATCATCAATATGCCTGATGAGATTCACTGCTTCCTGGTTATTCATAACCTGGAGGCAACAACCCACAAATATATCAGAAAAACAAAGGTTCTGCAACTGAAGTTAATGAAAAAAAATGTGAAGATTCTTTACAATTGTTACCCATTAATGAAACACACTAACTAGCTCATTCTGCAACATGGCTGGGAACGAGAGTAGCCCGCTTCCCCACGGCATTCTCATTCTACTTTCTAAGAATGCATGTTTCAGTTTGAAGCTGAAAATATGCTAGTTCAGGTGAACTGGGGAATTCATCATAATGAGCAAAGGCAATCTCACATCCTTGGTGTGGGAATTCAGTTATCAGAAAATGTTGCATTTCCATGTAAACAAAACGACCTTGAACCTCCCCCACCCCCAAAACAAATACAACTATGGATCACAATTATATTTTCATACTAACTACTAGATCAACTGTAATTAATTATGGTGTTTGGAAACAATGCCTGATTTAATAATGCCAATTAAATTACTGTTCTGCTTGTACCTCCCATATGCCATTGCTTGCCAGAATAAGAAACTCAGCATCAGAGTTAATGTTCTCAACACCAACAACTGCTCCTGAGGTGGAAGGTTTGCTGCCAGTGTTGCCATTTTCATATGCCAATACACGCACCTTTGGCATATGCCATGCGCCTACACAAAGTATATCATGCTCAAAGACAGTGATCAACAAGTAAAGAAGATCATAAATACTCAACTAAAATGAAACAGAGAAAACAGATTTAGTAAATGTTCTTTCTTGATAACAGAACAAAGAAGCTGTTTATGGAGCACCTTGTATGCAAGATGACATGGAAGCAGAAGAGCCTTTAGATGCCAGATGTTCAATAAACTAGGTTTCATAACAATTAAAAGGTCTAATAATGGCTTTGTCCTGAGTCCCAATATTAATTCCTGCTCAACTCCATTAACACTTTCTTTGGAAGAAGGGGAAATATATGAAAAATAGAGGAGGCCAAAGACAGTGAAGAAGTACCTTGAACTAGACCAAAAGACCACTGTCTCTTAGCCCTGCGACTGTGCCTTTTCCCTACCAAATGAGCCACACCATCTCTACATATAATGGCTCTATAGTCAGCCATGTATGCTGCTACCACCTTCTCTCCGTTTATCACAATGGCATATGTGGAACCCATTGTTGTTCTTGTCTCATTCTCACGCTCTCCCTCATGTAATTTTGTTCTTGTTGAAGAATATGCTTTTCTTAATGTTTCCTTGGTCTTGCTTCTAAACTGATTCTAGAAAAACAAATACTGAAAAATTGGTGACCCATGTTTACAGGGAAAGGGATAACAGTAATAGAAGAAGAAAGGACATTTAGTTAAAAATCATTCTTCTTTAATCATAAGTACCTCGTTCAGCTTCTTGTCAAACAGATGGGACTGCAAGTAACCAGTAACTGCATCACCCGTTTGAGGATTGAAGACCCCAAACATCCATACCTCTTGATCCTGGATTTCCTCCCTTCGTATCAAAACAGATTCAGAATCCAAGTATCCTGATTCTTCTCTTATTGATCTATCCTCAATCACATGGAACCCATGTGAGATGGGTGTCATCCATGAATGATTCTTCTGTGAAGCCTTCCTTTTACTTTTCTCCACATGAAGAAACCGAGTCACCGTGAAGGCCTACACCATAGACCACATACGCCATTGCAACAACATTAGTAAATCATGAATAATGTGAATGTCGACAGTCTATCTGCTATGATTTTATTTAGACTTTGCCATTCACAGACAATGAAGATGATGCAAACAATAAAGCACATTAACATATGCAAAAATTGGAATAAAACAGAATTCTTATTCTTAATTTGTCAAGTGATGATAATATAATAGATTAGAGAGTTCAGGTCATCTCCACAAAGGTGAATGACTTATGGGTTATATTGATTCCTGGCTCTGGTTTACATGTAAACTGTTCCTAGCAGACATGAAGATTACACAATCAGAAGTTTTTTAGGAACCCATAAACCAAGAACCGAAAACAAACTAGAAACCTAAGTAACAAATATACAGTTACCTTGAACTTGTTTTGGAGATCTTTTAACTTCGAACCCATGTTATGAATTTACCAGAGCTTGCAATCTATCTGAAAATATGATCAGATTCCCTCAAAACAATGAGAAGTAACCTACATAAGAGAGATTTAAGGGTCCAAACCTAGTCAGTACTTTTTACAAAGGAAGGGAAGGAAAATCAATGAACCAAAGAGAGGGAGAATCGAAATGGGTTCGTTCCCCTGTTGTCTCTCTGCTTTGGTCCCTCTGAAATAATGAACTTTTTCCAACTCTGAAACTCAAAAGCTAAACAAAACGTCTGTCTCACCTATTTTTGGGTGATCCACTAAATGGAGAATAGCCAATCCGAATTAGATTTAATTAGTGTTTTAACAACCATTGGAAGATTCATCATCAATAATAACAAGAAAAAGGATAATTCTCTGATCTGGAAATTAGTATCCGTTTCTGTTAGGATTGTTGATGACTTGGTGTTAATCAATCCCAAGGATAAAGGAGGTTTACTTTTACCAAATCAGTTTCCAACAATCTGAACTAAACTGACGCCTTGTGACTTGAACTAATTAACCAACTGATTGAAACGCTGGCATGGATGACTCGTTCTCTTCTGGATTTGGATTTGGATTTGAATCCAGAAAAAAGTGTAACTAGACGTAATGGCTACTCTTAATGGCGTTTACTTTCTGCTTCAGCACATGGATACTTGGATCCGTTCATGCATGTGACCGGGGCACCACGTGAGAATGAACCAACCTGGATCCATCTCTGATTTCAGTTTAAAGATTTCTCAAAACTGCTAAAATGGCATTTCTTCTTCATTAAGGATTCGACACTATAATTGGAATTAAGGATTTGTATCTTGTCTATTTCTGACATGGTCCATTTTCATCCATTTTCCTTCCGATTTGTGAGGCATGTCCAAAAAAAAATAAAAAAAAAAATCTAACAATCATGTTTTTCTTTTTTTGTCTCCATGTTAGAAATGGACACGATAAATGTTGCACGCAAATCTAACATCTCCAACAATCCATGCATGACTCCAATTAGTTTTGATTTCCTTGGAACAAATAAAGGTGAGTGCAAGCCAGGCTCTAGTGATTAGGAAGCCACCTCAGAAGGTTAATTTATATCCGATTACAACAACATTGTGTGATAGGGCCTGAAAACTGTTCAAGCAATGCAACTTAAAGGAAGTTATGAAAGTAAATGAGCATTATCATTAAATGTTGTAGGTAGAAAGTTATTTTTTTTTGGAAGCTAAGGTTCATTCGGGCCAGCTTGTGCACACCTTGATTACATCCTTAGGAGGAGAGACGCTGTCTGCAAGCATTGAATCTACGACCTCTCCACTGATAAGCATAGATCTCTACCATTCTACCAACCTTGCGTTGGTCGTAGGTAGAAAGTTTATACACCTAAACATGACATTTGATAACACTATCGGATTATTCATGCGGGGTGATTTCTTGCTTGAGGTGCCACATTACGAAAATGGAAGTTTCATAGCGTCCCATTGAATGCTTGACAATAGGCATGGCTTCAAAGGCTGGACTTGACTACTTAATGCCTCTTTAGGCAAACAAAGTGGGTTCATGCATCTCAAGAAAGAGGATCGTGCCAGTGCTACTCCCAGCAATCAAAGGCCTAGATTTATTTTGAGGTCCATAGTAAATATGGACCATTGAATGAACACTTCATTCAATGATCCAGATTTTCTCTCGGCTCCAAAATGGATTTGGGCCTTTGACTACTGGGAGCAGCATTGATCCCAAGCAAAATCACAAGTAAGATAGAGGAAGAAATGTTCAAAATTGTTCGAGGCCAGCCAAATCACTCGACATAATCTTAATCTGGTTGAGCTGCTTGGAGTTGGTTCAGGTTTGCTTCAAGGGTTTATATGGTTCAAGTCCAATCCTCCATACTCAATGTATTTATGTACAACTGGCAAAAATCATTCCTAAAACTTCATTAGTGTTTGGCTCGCATTTTAGGCCTAAAATGCATTTAGGGCCTGTTTGGTTACATGAATCCAGAGATTTCAAATCTCTGGAATCATGAATCTGAGAATTATACCCGTTTGGTTGTAAAAATCTCTAAATTCATGAAATTTAGAGATTCACTTTTTTACACTAAAAACGTGAATTTGTAGATTTATGGGTAAGGGATGAAACCGAGTTTCGAAAGCTTATATTTGAACATTCACAAAATCCGTCGATCAATAGTTTTTAGATGATCCTCTATTTCATTCCACCCAAACATCTAATTTTATAAATTATAACTCCAGAGATTTGAAATCTATAAATTTGAATCTCGTTTGATCTCCCTCGTCCAACGCCCGCACAGGGGGCTTGGTCAAGCAAGCATAGTTGAGCCTCAGGGTGTAACCGGTTCACTTACTAGGGTTTCAAAAATGAGCGAATCGGCGGGGAATTGGCTGAGACTGACTCCAATTTCTGGGGTTGTGAGTCGGAATCGTCTTGGACAGATTGCTGGTTCTATAACCGTGCTGGCTGCTTCATACAAAATCCTTTCAGCTCGACTGCGTCACAACTGTGTTCCAAAATCTTCCATCTCGATCGATTGGGAATCAATCAGAGACAAAGTCAAGAAGAGTTTTTTATCTGTTCCTATTATCTGAGCTGTGTTATTTCCCTTTCTCTTTTGCTGAGTTTTGCTTGTTGCACTGGGGAGATGAAGGTGGTTGGGTTAGTTAGTGGAGGGAAAGACAGCTGCTATGCTATGATGAAATGTATCGAATATGGCCACGAGGTTATGCTCTTCTTCTTGGTTTTCTATTTTGTTGGGTAATTTCTGAGTATCGTTTCCAACTCTTCAGTGTGAGGGTTCTATTTTCTAACTTAAAAAGCAAGTATTTTGTTTGGTTTCAGATTGTGGCGTTGGCAAATTTAATGCCTATCGATGAATCGGTCGATGAGTTGGATAGTTACATGTACCAGACTGTGAGTCTCCTCTCTCTTCTCCCTCTAAAACTATATTTGTTTACATACACACATGTGGAATGAACTTAAAACTATTGATAACTAAACGAGGAATCCACTGCATTGCTGTAGCTATACAAAAAAATGTGTCACCTAGAAATGGGATAATTGTCATAAGCACACTGTCTTTACAACCCAAAGGAGAAAGAGAAAAGAAAAATTCGAACTTTCTGCTATGAAGCTGTGTTATTAAGTAGGAATAAGTTCAGTTTGCTTGGATTTTCCAATTTGTGAGATTTATACTGAGAATTACTTTGGCTTAGCTCATTTATTGATCCAGTAGCGCTTTCAGTGATCAATGGGCAGGTGGGTTCATGGCTAGTGGGGTAGTGACTGGTAACTGTGGTGCTTGTTCTTGGGTCTATTCGCTGAGAATAAAGGGCAGCAAATTGATTTTGACGGGGAATTTGCTTAGGCTTGTTTTTCTGTCTAGATAATGATTATAAGGGACTTGTGTTTGAGTATTGTTTCTAATACTGTCTTTCAGAGCTTGTGCATTTATTTTATTTTTATATTATGTATTTAGTATTTATTTTTTCTGTTTCTCAGGTTGGACACCAGATAGTGGTTAGTTATGCTGAGTGCATGGGTTTGCCATTGTTTCGAAGGCGAATAAAAGGATCTATGAGGTAGGGCCTTTTTTTTTTTTTTTTTTTTTTTGGGGGGGGGGGTGTGTGCAGGGAGGAACCTCCTAGAGAAATTCTTCTGTTTTTTTCAGCGTCCACATTCAACAGACCACTCACCACCATGTATATTCGTAGTCATTTTGCTTGTGGATCCTCTATTTGCAACACATCACTCACCAGTATAAATGCGGGTCTCCATTGCACATGGATAGATTCTTTCCGTAAACTTCCTATCATCTTTTCACTACTGCTACTTACAGTCAAAATAGTTCTGATTTCGTTCCACATATCCTGGCATCAGCCCTGTTTTATTGCTTGAGTATGTGTTCCCTCTGCATCATCTGTGCCACTCTATTTTTGCTTTCAACCTACTAATTAATTCTCCCTCTTAATGGAGGATATCCTGTATGACATATATGCTTAGGAGCTGCAATTGACTAGATGCATGCTGTTAGATGTCCTCCAAAGTCCAAAGACAGCATATGATGTATGTGGAGCTGCCATTAAAATTATTTAACATTCCTCAATTAAAGTTTGAATTGCTTTTTGGACCCACTATCCCTCAAATTAGAAATTTGAACATTAACATCGAGAGATGTTCTTCATTAATCTGTTTGTCTAATTGAATAATATAATCACTGTGTTGTTTCAGTTTCCCTTACAATTTTTGGTTTTAGTTGATGGCTCTTCATCTTTTCCCTCGTGTGTTTTTGTTGCTTTTCTGGTGCTGTTTTACATAGGTATCAGAACCTTAGCTACAAAATGACCCCAGGTGATGAAGTTGAAGATATGCTTATTTTGCTGAAAGAAGTCAAAAAGCAAATACCTTCGATTACAGCTGTGTCTTCAGGTGCTATTGCTTCTGACTATCAAAGGTTACGGGTGGAAAGTATATGTTCAAGGTTAGGGCTTGTTTCTCTGGCATATTTATGGAAACAAGATCAATCTTTGCTCCTTCAAGAAATGGTAATTTCTTTTGTAGTAATATGAAGGGTGGTCTTTTCTTTTCTTTCTAAATTTTAAGAATGAGAATATTATTTTCAGGTTGGAAAATAGTGTTAACCTGATTCTTTCTTTGATAGATAACAATGGAAATTGCTGCTATCACTGTAAAGGTAAATTTTTATTTTTTTTTATTTTAATCGTATTATGAAATTTTGTTGATGCTGTTCTCCATGGATGTGTTATCATCAGTGCAATGCAGTTGTCTCACTTGAATGTTTCTCAGAAGTATAAGCTTATTCTTACATAAGGTATCATGGCTTGTGTATGAAATAGGGGTGGTTGATATTATTTTAAGAGGCATAAGCCATAGAGTTAGTGAATGAGTTAAAGACACAGAGAGAGTTAGAGCCCAAATGAGTAGGTTTGGGGAGCATGGGCTTAGAAGTTTATGTTGAGTCGTGGTACGGAAGTTGTCTTAATATAAACAGGAAGTCTAGGTGCTAAGTCAAGTTTACCACTAGGGCCTGTAACCTGGTGCAACCCTTGCTTTCACAGGGTTCGAGTTGATCCATACGTTTGTCATTTTCGGACAAAGTGGGCACCCTTAGAGAGTTTTTTTAGCAGCTTTTGTGAAGCCTTTGTTCTCCGGCAGAAACCAAACTATTTTGGGTTTGGTTGAAACTTGAAAAATGACAAAAAGCTAGTATATTTCAGTTGTGAATTTTGATTGACCACTTTCAGAAGTCAAATGCCATAGTTTGGACCGAGACTTGAGAAGACCCTAATGAAGCATTGCTAGACATATTGAATATTTAGATTGTAAAAATCCACATCCAAAATAATAGTTTGAGTTCATACCTTAGGCATTTGGCCACGTACTCTTTACACATCCACTAGATGGCACTTACATTCAAGTGGCTTCACTCCCATGGTCTTCTTTCCATTGTAATTTTACTTGACATTGGACACATAAAAGAGAGTGTCAAACCCTATACGAGTGATCAAACTGACTGAACCAACATTTTTCTTTCAAGCTGGTTTCTTGGGGTATTATGAATTATGTCATTGGTTATAAACCACTTAGTACCAGACCAAAACTGATAATATTGAAACAAGAAAAAACTATAGCCTTTTGCCTTTTTATTTATTTATTTTTTATTCCCTTTCTTGTATATATATATATATATATATATGGTAAACCAAACTGGACCGTGCACACTAAGAGGAAACCGACATAAATCTAACCAAAACCAAAGTTAACAGAAATCTAGCCTTCTCCTGTCTGGCTGGTTTTGGCTTGATCCTAATCTTCAGAAAGAGACTGAAATTTGAAT
Source organism: Hakea prostrata (assembly GCF_041222555.1). NCBI lineage: Eukaryota > Viridiplantae > Streptophyta > Magnoliopsida > Proteales > Proteaceae > Hakea > Hakea prostrata. Next base: position 21,600,198 of record NC_142600.1, on the reverse strand, counting down.
CTGGTATGCCCCCTATATCTTTTTGAGTGATCTTGAAACTGAAATATTCTGCGAAATTTAGGTTATTTCTGCTGAAATTTATTTCTGCTGAAATTAAATGTATTTTAGTGATAGCAGAGCCCTCACAGATTGCCAATTAATTTCAACTGTTATTCACAACAACTAGATCTTCATCGAACATTAATCAAAGATCCATGCACTCTCAACAGCATAAAACAGCTATGGCAATACTTTCAAGCATTTCTTCTTCTTCTTCTTCTTCTTCTCTTTTTTTTTTTTTTTTTTTTTTTTTTGGGGGGGGGGAGGGAAGGGAGGAGGTGGGGTTGTGAAGAACAGACACCTTCACAGAAGATTGGTTCCAACAAAGATCCTTCATGAATTAAACTCCTGGAAAGATGGAGCAGTGACTCAAAAAAAACTTTATGAAATCCGATACCAAAACATCAAGCTGAGTTAAATTGAATATCTACTATCTAATAACAAAATGTTGAAAGTTTGTGTTGGAGTCCCGCTCATGCACAAATAAAGCTGAGAGTGGTGCTTTATTCCATTTTCCATATAGAATTAACTTGTGACAGACTTCTCTCCCTTAGATGCCCCCCGGGGCACCTGGAGGCCCTGGAGGTGCTCTTATGAAAACCCCTACCTTTTCTCTACCTGGTAATTATGAATCTTTAAAATTCTATTATTCTACTTTTATAAAAACTAATGGGGGTGTTATGCCCTTAACTGCTTTACATTGAAAACAAAGCTTCGTATATTCTGAATTCTGATATGTGATTAATGGCAGACAGAACACTACTTCCTGTTCACTTAAGGATTATAAGATTTTGGTTGATATCTACATAATCCCCCTTCCATATCTATGTAAGGCTACAGTGTTATAACCAATAATTTCATGATATTCATGGGTAATCTTGGCTTCTATTGGTCCCCACCTGCAAAGGTGCACTCTTTTATATGCAGAGTACATGGAGTGCTGTAACAGAAAATGTCTGATGTTGACTGTATCATTTCCTATCAAGTTATACCACTTTCAGCAAATAACACAGGAATTTCATCTAAGTGCTTCTGGATCTGTTTTTCATTTTCACAAATGTGGTGGTTCATTTTCTTTGATAGTTTGTGCTTAGAATTGTTAATTATAACTCATAGGTTGCAGCCATGGGATTGGACCCCGCAAAGCATTTGGGTAAGGAGATCTCCTATTTGCAACCTCATCTGCTTCGATTGAAAGAGTATGTCTGGCATATGTCATTTACTTCTTTGACCCCCCCCCCCAAAAAAAAAAAAAAAGTAGGAAGTTGATGCTGAAACTTTTGTTGAGGCAGGTCATATGGAATAAATGTGTGTGGTGAAGGTGGGGAATATGAAACACTTACACTTGACTGCCCTCTTTTTAAGGTAAGCTTGTCCTCCATTGCTTGTCTCTTCTCATTTGTTAATGAGATTGATCTTGCAGATCCTTCAGAGCTGCAAATTTACCTATTGGTTTCAACTTTCAACATATTTCCCTCCTGGATTTTCTTTTCTGGAGAGAGTGACAGAGATTTACATAACTGTTTTGTTGTTTGTAACTTGGTTTTTTTGCAACTTTAACATAATTATTTTTCACCTTGGTTTTGTAAGAAATTTGGAAAAGGTTCTAGTCTTCTTTTTAAATATTTATCAGGATTTAACATATGGAGTTTCCAGAATGCTCGAATTGTCCTTGATGAATTTCAAATTATACTGCACTCGTTGGACTCAATAGCTCCTGTAGGGGTCCTTCATCCCTCAGCTTACCATTTGGAATATAAAAGGGAGCACACTTCTTTCAGCGACTGTAAGGGGACGAATACCTGCTTGGAGAAAGTGGGTTCTGTATGTGAAGTTGAAGGAGACTGTGTCCCTGAATGCGAACCAAAATTCTTGTCTACAGATTCAGTAGTTGATTTTGGTGAAACTGCTGAGATTGGGCTTCACATTTCAAAAAGTAAAAGAGATGATACATTTTCTATTGGTTGCTGGATAGAAGGTTCTTCCAGAATGTCTGAAGGTAAAGATTTTGTTTGTCTGATATCTTATTCATGAGATAAGGTGATGATTTCTCATTCATTAGCAACAGTTTTGGTACATAAAATTGTGGATCGTGCTATAGAACTGCACATTCCATATACTAATATTGATGAGATAATTTCTCTAGAGAAAGCCATTCTTTATTTTACTTCCAACTGTTTATCTTCAGAGGAGGAGAGCCTTATTTTTGCATTTTAAATGAATTTTTTGTCCAGTGACATAAAAGTTTATAACTGGCAGGTTTGCAAAAGGATCTGACTGCTGTTCTTCATAGAATTGAATCACAACTTGCAGTAGATGGTTTTGGATGGGTGAATGTTCTATATATTCATCTCTACATTGCCAATATGGACGAATTTTCTCTTGCGAATGAAACATATGTGAGGTTTATTACAGAGGAAAAGTGCCGCATTGGTGTTCCATCCCGCAGTACTATTGAACTGCCCTTAGCTGAAGTGGGTCTAGGAACAGCATACATTGAAGTATTAGTGGCAAATGACATCAAGAAAAAAGTTTTGCATGTACAAAGTATTTCAAGCTGGGCGCCTAGTTGCATTGGACCATACAGTCAGGTAAGATGAATTACAAATCTGCAGTCACTTCTTTAGTTGCTCGTGCACTGGTTACAAACATTTGTTATATCAGATTAGCAGTTTCTATGAACACCTTTCCAATGCACTGCATTTTGCTTATGTTAATTTAAGATCCCTCCCCCCTTTAATCCAATGCAGTGACCTCTTTTAGAATTTTTTTTTAAACAGAAAAGTGCTGCATTAGTGAAAACCTTATCATGTTGTAACTACTGATACCGTCTCATCAATTCCTTTCTCAGTTTCTCTTCTTCATTCTGTAACAGATTGCTTTGAAATCTAGGAGTATCAATCCAGTGGGTAGAGTTATTTTGGATGGTTTGACCTTGGATCTATATGTCTGGATCTAGAGCATAATGGATCCCCTATAGCCAAGATCAAGGCCAAATATTAAACGGTCTGTGTCCTTTGATGTGTTATCCTTTCAGGCTGCAATTGATCTACCACTTAACTTGCCTTCACAGGTTTCCTGTTTCAAACAAAGATACCCGTGTGCTTATTGCTTATTGCACTGAAAAAGGTTCAAATAGAGGAGAAACTGAAACGGAGGGAAAGGGGTTGAGAGAGAGAGAGAGAGAGAGAGAGGATGAGAATCAGTACCTGCATCTGGTCATTTGTGGAGATAGAGGGGGATCTTTATGCCATCAGAAGTAGGATGGAGTGGATGAACGATGAAATCCTCTTCAGTTCTCTTTTTTTTTTTTTTTGGGTAGAACTCTTCAGTTATCCTTGTGACCTGAAATATTGTTCTTAAAAAAGGGTGTTTAATCAGTTTCAGTTGGGTTTAGACGGGCTTTGGTCAATT